>NC_071113.1:30425000-30753333 GCF_024256425.1 Clarias gariepinus
GTGCTGTAGTACCTCCGTGCTGCCATGATGTTCGGCTCATCCGTGTCTTACATGACTGTGTGTCCAGGTCTGATTTTAGACAGGGTTTTAGGGTTTCCTGTCAGACAGACAGAGGAATTCTCCCGCTGTTCCTCGCTGATCCTGCTTTAAACTCCCCACAGTCCATTACAGCGTTCTCTAATGGCCTGTCAGCGCTAATGCTGTTTTATTGGCCTTTAATTAGAGCGCAAGGGGCCGAGCGTTAAATAATTCAGTCCTGTCCCAGAGCCCAGGGTTGACAAATGAGGTTTTAGTATGGTGTTAAATGCCACACACACACACACACACACACACACACACACACTTGTCTTATGTTCCTTGTAAGGACCTCCCATTGCTATAATTAAAACGTGCAGCTATTAACACTTTAGTATTTGTAAAGCCAAATGCCCCCAGAATGGCCAATCCGTTAGAGATGACCAACATTTTGGGGACACAAGTTATTAAAACCTGCAGTATTAGTAGCAGCATGTAAAGAGTTTCTCACTTAAATTTCTCAGTGTGTAAATGGAGCCGAGCTCCAAAATCAATGTATTATTAAAAAAATTAATTGAGATTCATTTCCATATCAGTGGCTTCATGAGGTACATAAATTGATTTTCTGTAACCTATAAATAACTTCATTAGGTCAGTTAATGAAATAGCGGGGAAAACATTAGGTCTTAAAAACCTGTCATGGTGAATTTCTATATCAGTAAATGATATAATGTTCAGTACGTGTATAATCACACTCCGCGAGGGGATATGATATGGCGTGATGCTATAAGCAGAGCTGCTGTTAGCGATTGGAAGTTTCCCATAACACCTTTATTTCCTCCTATAACACCCACAACCTGAATTTTCGCAAAATTAAAACATTTTTAAAATTTAATTAAATGAAAAATAAAAGTCTTTTAAATCACAGGAGCAAACATAAATGTTTAAACTAAGAAATTTTACACTTTTATCCACAAAATGAGCTCATTTCAAATTTATTGCTACAGGTCTTAAAAATTTGGGGCGGGAGCATATTTACCCTGATGTAACATCTCCTCTTATTTCCAAAACAACTTGAAGACATCGGGGGATTGAGGTTATAAGTTTTCGAAGTTTTGGTGTTGGAATTCGGTCCCATTATGGCCTGATGTAGGTTTCCAGGAGCTGAAAAATTGGTGGTCATCTTTGACGTTTTTTTCCGTTTAAAGATGCGCCCAAATGTGCTCCATAGGTAAAAGATCAGGACTGCAGGCCAATTCAGCACCCGGACTCTTCTACTATGAAGCCATGCTGTTGTAATAGCTGCACGGCGGATAGTGTTTCTGGAAGTATTCCTGGGCCCATTTAGTAATGCCAATGATGGAATCATGTTGATGATTGATGCAGTGTCATTTGAGGGCCTGAAATTTCATTCTTACTTACAGAGATTTCACCAGTTTCTCTGAATGCTCTGTAGATGATGAGATTTTGCAAAATTTTTGCAATTTGACTTTGAGCAACATTGTTTTTAAAGTATTCCACAATCTGTTCATGCACTCTTTTTACAGATTAAGGAGCTGTTGCCCATCTTTACTTCTGAGAGACAAACACCTTTTATAGCTAATCATGTTACAGACCTGATGCTAGATGTTCTCTCAGCTGAATCTTTTCAAAATTTATTGCTTTTTCAGTCCTTTGTTTCCGCCATTCCAACTTTTTGGAGACGTATAGCAGGCATTAAATTTAAAATGCCTATAAAAGAGCTATAAAAATGTAAAATTTCTCTGTTTAAACATTTGTTATGTTCTAGTGTGAATTGAATATTGGCTCGTGTGATTATAAAGTCTTTTACTTTTAATTTAATAAAATTTTCAAAAAAAAAAAGTTCCAAAACTTTTCCAGGAATTTGGGTTGTACATCAGTTTTACTTCACATGTAAAAATATTCTTTCATGTTGGCAAGTACATGTTTTTAAGTACTCAGCCTGACATCTACACATGTAACAATACATGAACATACAGTATCTGTTCTTCATCTCATGACAATCCCATCCTTCTACATTTTCCTATATTATGGGGAAATTTATTCATCTCTTGAAGTCATGTGTGACGTTTTCTCAGTCTGTGATAATTTGAGGTGCCATGTCATCTGCTGGTGTTGGTCCACTGCGTTTTATCAAGTCCAAACTCAACGCAGCATTCAACAGCAGACTTTAGAGCACTTCATGCTTCCATCTGCTGACAAGCTTTATAGAGATTCTCATGCACTTTTCCAGCAGGACTTAACACCAGTAACAAACTGTATTTACACTAACTGGTTTGTTGACTATGATATTACGGTGCATGATTCGCCAGCCAACTCACCTGACCTGGATTTATGGAGAACATAGGAGCTGTTGTCAAGAGGAAGATGAGAAACACCAGAGACAACGATACAGATGAGCTGAAGGCTGCTATTAAAGCAACCTGGTCATTAATAATGCTGACCGCCTCCATGCCACGCTGCACTGATGCAGTAATTCATGCTAAAGGATCCCCGACCAAGTACTGAGTGCATAAACGAACATGAAAGTTTTCAGTCTTGTAAATTCTTTTTTATTGATTACAAAGAAAAAGGAAATGTTCTATTTTGATACGCTGGATTTTTGAGTTTCATGAGCTGTAGTCATCAAAATTGAAACCAAAAAATCTTTAAATACTCCAAATATCTTACATATATTACAAAGAAACATAGCTTTTCATAATTTGTTTAGATTCACTGTAAACCTGCATTAATTAATCAATACCTTCTGATTAATCCTAAGATGTAAAAGATCAAATAAAATTTGTAAAAGTAAAAGCAAAAAAAAAACAAAGCTGAATTAAAATGATAAGATTGAGGTTGTATATTCTGTCTTTAGACTATGTGGTTTAATTTGGCGTATTTTAAGAAGCTATTACTCACTCACTCATCGTCTATACGGCTTTATCCTGTATTCAGGGTCGTGTGGACCTGGAGCCTATCCCAGGAGGCTTAGGGCACGAGGCGGGGTACACCCTGGACACGGTGCCAATCCATCATGAAGAAGCTATTTATTATTATTATTATTATTATTATTATTATTATTACAATATTGTAAAATTCTGAGATTTTCCTGCTCTTTGTGCTTCTTTCCTCTTTCTCTGATTTGCACCTGTTGGACCTCATGAGCTTATTCACTTCATCTGATTCCCATTTAGATGAGAAGACTTTGAAAGCATGCGTGTGTGTGTGTGTGTGTGTGTGTGTGTGTGTGTGTGTGTGTGTGTGTGTGTGTGCGTGTGTGTGTTAAACTGCTTTATTTAGGCTCCTGTTTGCACTCTCACATCACACAAAACAAATCATTACCATGTGAAAAGCAACGAGGAATTAATTTGGCGACCGCCCGTGGTGTAGTTGTGTGTGTGTGAGTGTGTGTGTGTATATGCATGTGCAAGTGTGGACATGCTCAAATATCTTGGGCAAACGAATTAAGGAATATCAGATAGGTTTGACTTTGTGCGGACCAACAGATCCCTATAAGGCTTTTTTTTGTTTGTATCAAAAATAGCTGTGTGTGTGTGTGTGTGTGTGTGTGTGTGTGTGTGTGTGTGGGGGTGTGTGTGTGTGTGTGAGTGTGTGTGCCAGGGATAGCACTCCTTGCACAGTGTAGCTATAGTAACCGTTTTGCACTCCATCATTTCAGGGCTTTAAAGAGGGCGTCATTAATTTTGCAGCTTGTACGCGGACCCCTGCACGAGCCGAGTGAAAGGGAGAGTGAGAAAGAGAGAAAGACGGAGAAAGGGAGAGAATAAAGGATTAAGGGATTAGGGTGTTTTTTTTCTCCTGCCCACTCGACTTGCTAAGCTAACACACACCATGGCCAGGCTTAATGAGTGTAATTGCTGGCTTTGATGAAAACGGTATTATCCAGATCACACTTTAATCGCACAAACACACACCAGCCCTCCTCTGTGTCGCCCCTCTGGCGCCCCTCCGCCCTCCCTCCGCCCCCACCTCCGCCCCTCTCTCCGGGTTTACACTTGGCCACTGAGCCCCTGATTACGCGGAGAGCTCGTGTTCACGGGCACATGTGGCGCTGGAAAGCTGAACCCAGTCCTGCTCTCTGTGTCACTTTTCAGCATTAATGCTAAAACCAGTCTCAAGCTTCACCTCTTCTTCTCGCTGTTCGCTCAGTTTCGGGAAATCGTTGACACCTGGCCCCTTAGAGAGCAAACAAACCTGGTGTGAAAGTATCCAGGACCAGAAATGCAGTTTATTAGAACCTGAACGTCAGCCATGACAGGGCGACACATTACAGCAGTGAATTATCGCGGGTGATTTGTGACCTTTGACCTTTCATCGATCCAGTCTCCACGGGTGAGGGTGCGCGCGCTGTGGCCTGTCCAGCCGCTCTGCAGAGCTAGTTAGCGCTATAGCCGTGAGCTATTGATTAGAGATAATGTCCTGATGATGGCTGTGCTGCTGGACCTCCATCCATTATACCCACAGCACCGAAGGCCAGAGCAGCCCGGGGTTCAACACTAAATATCCTAAACACCAGACACACAGGGGTTGTGTGGTACATAAGAGGACGAGAAAGCACTTCTGTAACTTTGCTGGACACTGCTGGAAATAACGCACTGTATTCTGTCAGTTCATAGGTGTGTGTGTGTGTGTGTGTGATTATGTATATGTGTGTACACTGGTAGTGTATTTCAAGTACTGTGTTTTGGTTTTTGATGTAGATTTATGAATGGTTAGGTTTGTGTATTATGCATGTTCTCCCCGTGCTTGCTGGGTTTCCTCCATGTACTCCGGTTTCCTCCCACAGTTCAAAGACTTGCAGATTAGGCCATTTGGCGTTCCCAAATTGCCTGTAGTGTTTTGGGGCCAGGGGCAGCACAGTGGTTAAGGCATTGGACTACAGTTCGGAAGATCCCAGGTTCAAAACCCCACAACCACCAAGTTGCCACTGTTGGGCCTTTGAGCAAGGCCCTGAACCCTCAACTGCTCAGATGTGTAATGAGATAAAAATAAAAATAAAAATGTATTGATTGATTGATTGGCACCCTGTCCAGGGTGTATCCTGCCTTGTACCCTAAGCCTCCGGGGCTAGGCTCCAGGCCCCCCGCGACCCTGAATACAGGATAAAGCGGTATAGATGATGAGTGAGTGAGTGAGGTTTGTGTATGCTGGTGTGTGTCAATTTGTTTGTGTCCCAAATGTGAATGTTTGGGTCTGGTGGAAGGTGTTGGTTTTTGATGGGGAACTGCGTATATTGGTGTTTAAATATGTTGGTGTGTTGCTTTTTGATTCAGAGTTTTGCTGTTGGTTTATGTTGGTGTTTGATGGAGAATGTTGGTGTTTGATGAATGTTAGTGTGTTTTACTGTGTGTTGGTCTTTGATATAGAATTATGAATGGTTGGGTTCGTGTTGGTGTTCATGGAGAACTTTGATGGTGAATGTTGCTGTGTGGTGGAGCATGTTGGTGTTTGATGATGAATATTGGTGTATGATGAAGAATGTTGGTGGTTGATAGAGGATGTTGGCATGTGATAAGGAATGTTGGTGTTTGATGCAAAACATTGGTGTTTGATGATGGATGTTTTCATTTGATGGAAAGTTATGAATGTTGAGATGTGGTGATGATCTCTTATATTTGATGGACAATGTTTTATGGATGATGGTATCTGAATGCGAATGTTGGGGTTGAATGAAAGGT
The DNA here is from genome assembly GCF_024256425.1 of Clarias gariepinus. Taxonomy (NCBI): domain Eukaryota; kingdom Metazoa; phylum Chordata; class Actinopteri; order Siluriformes; family Clariidae; genus Clarias; species Clarias gariepinus. The sequence goes on from NC_071113.1 coordinate 30,430,718, forward strand.
GTTATGTTAATTGCTGGAGACTGGTGGCATTTTAACGGAAAATGTTGATGTTTGTTGGTAAACCATAGTATATGTTGTTAAATATTAGTATATATTTAACATAATATTGGTATTTTAAGAGTGTTTGTCTTTGCTCATGGTTAGTAGGTGCACTGTTGCTTCATGGTGGAAGATGTTAAGTACACCTCTAAACATAAACCAAGAACCAATATCCTGATTATTGTAACACATCTGTAAGAACAGCTCTGTACAACACAAAGAGAAATCCCCCGCTAAAAAAATTGATCCAAAATCAAGGTGCATGTGAGTAAAATTTATTGTTATAATTTTCCACAGTAATCCCCCACTCTCTCTCTTTCTCTCTCTCTCTCTCTCTCTCTCACACACTTTCCCTCTCAGCTACATTAATCAATAACCAGCGAGAAAGCCAGAAACTGATTTGTGTTTTCTAATGCATTGCTCTTTGATTCTCAATTATATCTTATGACTTCATTTGTCTTCTGCTACTTAACCCAGTTGTGTGGAGTTTATTTTAGCTTTACGCTGTAGCTAAGAGGCTAATACCGCTAACATTAAAGAGCACTTTTAGCCTCCTAAAAAAAGATTAGCATGTCTAAAATCGCAATCACATGATCGCCTCAAAGGGGCGACTGTGCGTCAGTAACAACACTGGTACAAAAGTTGAGCAACCTAATCATGAAGAGCTGTATTTGTGATGGTGGAAGCTGATGTTTATTGATGAATGATTGTGTTTGATGTAGAACGTTGTTTGATGTTTAATGTTGGTGTTCGATGGAGAAAACCACTGTTTGACAGTGAGTGTTGGTGATCATTGCTAGTGAATGTTGAATGATGAATATCTGTTTATTAATTAATGTTGTTGTTTAATGTAGAAAAATTACGTTTATATTTAGGTTTATAGGTTATGATTGTTGATGAGTGTTGGTGTGTGTTGGAAGTTTATTTATGGTGAATCTTGGTTTTGAATGGTAAATGCTGGTGTGTAAGGGGTAAATGGTGCTTAAATGAGGAAGTTGATGGTTTACTGATGGTGAATGTTGGTGTTTATTGATGGTGAATGTTGTTGTGTAATGGATATAGTTTGTATTTTTGATGGCAAATCGTGGTGTTTGATTGTTAGTGTTTGTGTTTAATGGTGAATGCTGATGTAAATGGTATTTGAAATGTTTTTATTTGGTGGTTTTTAATGGAAATAATGTATATTTATTAATAGTGAATGTTGGTGTTTAATAGAAATAGTGTGTTTTTTAATGGTGACTCTTGTTTTTTTGTGTTTTTTTTTATTATTTTGAATATAATTTTTTATGAATATTAAATTCTTATCGTTGGTGAATGTTGCCGTGTGATGAAATATGTTTAAACAAGGTTAGTGTTTGTTGTTGTTGATGATGATGATGATGATGTAACCACAAAATGCCAATCTGCTGTTTTTTGCATGTAAATACTCTCGTAACTGCTATTTAATGACATTTCATCATGCCAGTATTTTATATATTGTCTTTTTAAATTTTGCAAAAAGGGGAACATGAAAGGTCACGCATCTTCATTTGGACAAAATGTTTTACAGAGTGCACATTTAATATTAACAGCTAGCCTAAACTGCTAGCTGTAAAGTCTCTGAAACACATTAGCTAGATTAGCCTTGTGTGTTTAACGCAAAAGTAAAGAAACAAACTTTAGACACCAAATATGTTAGAGCATTATGACTATTTTATTTACACTTTTTTGATTATTTGACTTTACTTACTTCAGTTTTGCAATTTATTTTATAAGATATAGTCTTCTGTGTTTTCTCCTTTATGCCCATTATGACTGCATACACGCCTTCATGTTTCTCCAGGCATCGCTGACGTTCCTGTCCTGTGAGGATGTTATAGGACTTGTGTAAGATATATGTTATCATAAATATATCCACAACAGACCTTTTAAAGGCTATGTTTACTAAATCTGGTGCCTTATAGTAATGTTATAATTTGGTTTTATTAGTTTATTTTTGTTTCTAAAATATTCTTACATAAATTCATTAGCATAAATTTGTTGCTTATACATAGTGAAATGTATACGTTGTTGTTCCAGCTATACACCTCATGCATGCTCATAATGGCATGCACCACACCGTATAAAGCATGAGTGTATAACCTTAATATTTCCTGACACATTATAACAGCTAAACATCATGACATGAAACATGGCAGGTTGTAATTAAAGACACAGTGTTGGTTATCCATTTATAATAAGAAGCTACAAGATGCTACATAATGTCCATAACACCTTATAATGCCTGCTCCATGATTATAGAGGACATTGTATGCTTGAGGAGGTTTTGGAACATGCCATAATAAACGGAGGTGCCCAAAAAATATATACACAGTTCACCCAATGTTATCTGTGCCCTTTTTAAAACTCGAATTGAATTATGGCAACAAAGTGTAGTGTTATGTTTCGTCTAAAGATGTCAGTAGTCGCAGCATTGTTGAAGTGTGTATACATATTTGGATGCTCTGTTCTATAAATACAGAATTTATATAAATGGGAAATCATATGAAAATGCTGTAATGCGCTATAATACAAGCTCTGGTATTGTATCTGTACTGAAGGTTATAATGCAAAGTACAGGCTGGTGTATCAAAACGCCAATACTGAGCTGATCTGTAGAGAATTTACAACCTATGAGAGCTCATAAACCAGAGTTTCAGCTATGAAGCAAGCAGTAGAAGTGCTTTTCCAATGGGCCATGAAATGGGATTGGACTGTTGGTGAGCTCAAATATAATAATTCTTCAATAACTGAGAAATCTATAACTTCAGTTTTCAAGCTGTGTTTTTACTCTCCTCTGTTAGATGTTACAATGGCTCAGTGGTTAGCACTTTCAGAGTTGGGGGTTTGAAACCTGCCTTCAGGATGTGTGTGTGGAGTTTGTGTGTTCTTCCCATGCTTAGTGCGTTTCTTTTGGACACTTTGGTTTCCTCCCTCAGTCCAAAGCATAAGCTGTAGGCAGACTGATGTTTATATATATATATATATATATATATATATATATATATATATAATCGTATGTTTGTATGTTATAATATAATAATATGTTGGTTGATTTTTACCAACCAACCAGTATCGTATGTTATTATATATAGATAATAGTAATTAAAATGTTTAGCTGTTGCTAATTCTAGTTGCTAGATAATTTAATTCAATAGTCTAGGTTATTTATTGTCATTATACGACTGTAGCGAAATTAAAGCAATTCATGCAGTGCAACTCTAATTATATAACTTACATTACACTTTACACACACACATATTTTGTATATAATGTAATGTATTTATAATATTATTAATATTATATAAAATAAAAAACTACTAATTTAAATGATTAATAAAAGGTTCATTCATTTTAGTTTTGTGTGTGTGTGTGTGTGTGTGCATATATATACCCTATAGTAAGTATTTTGTTATTTGTTAGCATTTAAATTTTCTACCAAATCTGCAATGTAAGTTTAATAATATTAGGAATGTTCTATAGATACAGTTTGGTGCTTTATTTGTAAAGGCACAAAATAAACATAAACATAAGAAATATCCTGAAACCCTGTCACTGGATTTTTTTTCTAGGCAGCTTTCTGACCACCAGGTGGCGCTACTACGTACGCTCAGTCTATCCCTCACATGAACTGCAAATAGCAAAATGCAAAGTGTATTAAATCTGTGGTCGTGTAAAATATAAATATTTAATAACGCCGCAAGGAAGAACGTGGTCTTGTTGATTAATTAGAAAAAATATATTTAAAGACTCGATACACAGCTTACCTCATTTCCATTCATAAATTATCAAATTTAATGTAGTTTCACAACTATATTTATTTTTGTTCCCTTTTATAATAGTTTAATGCAGTTTATATTAAATTAAATCCGCGATTTGTTCCTGCAATCAAACTATAATAGAAAAATGCATATTAAAATAAACAACAAACACTAAATCACATTAAATATAGTCTTGTTCTAGAGATTGTTTATTATTTTCCTAAATTAGCAAACGCGATTAAGCATAAATAATTGTTTTTAGACTCGTTATTAGATTTTAAAGCTGTCCGTCATTTCATGATTTCTTCGCCCTGAAGGAAATAATATCTAAAGCTGTCGGTCTTTAATAAACTATTTTCACTGCACCATTTATTCTCATATCGTTCATCAATCTCAAATCCTAGGCTGGTTTTATCCAAACGCAAGAAAATCTATTTTAAAAAATATCACTTAGCTTAGACCTGCATGATGCGTTGGAGATAAAGAGTATTCAATACGTCATTTAGAAATGAACACTGCTTATCTGAATGTGAATCCTGAGTGTGAGTTATAAAAGAAATCACAGCTGAGTATTAATCATGCATTTATTTCCGTGCTAATGAGGGAGTTCTAACGGGTCACGTGGTGTTTTGTAGCCCAGGGTGGCATCATGTCTGTTTAGGATGTAGTCTAATTACTGCTGACTAATTTGTAGTACAAGACCAATAACACACACAGGGCGGAGCATCACACAAACACACTCTCTCTCTCTCTCTCTCCTCCCTCTCTCTCTCTCTCTCTTCCTCTCTCTCTCTCAGCCATGTTATTCCTCCTTAAATCCCATTTGCCATTGTGCTCAGAGCTCAGTGTGCGCATTTAACTTGGATGACATTTTGATTTCATCATTACCCTCCAGACGCGTCCATTCATCACCCATCCTTCTATCTATCTATCTATCTATCTATCTATCTATCTATGTTTAGCGCGATTTTTGGAACGCGTAAGGAATATTAAAAGCTTCACATTTTAATCCTGAGACATTCCGGAGGAAAAGGACCGTGTGTGTGTGTGTGTGAGTGTGTGTGTGTGTGTTTTTTATGGTGATCCAATGGCCGAGACAACGCCGGAGACTCGCCCGTTTAAAGACTCTCCGTTCTCCATCAAAAATCTTCTGAACTGCGAAAGCAAACCCACTCTGATCAAACCCAAAGCCATGATGAACTCCACCAGAGGACTGCTGGAGCACGGCTTCTCTCTGGCGCGCGCAGGGGACTTGAGTTTTCCCCGGTTTGAGTTGCCGGTGCAGAGGTTCGGATTAGCGGCTCACTGGTGGTACCCGTACGGACACTTACACAGAACTGCAGGTCAGACTTCACACACACCACAAACACCAGATTACACCTTATAACAGTCCACTAGACCCTCTCCACGTCTCTTTGGGTGGTGATGTGGCGGCACCTTTATATCTTCTACCTGTATAAGGTGCATGTCCTGGACCTTTTATAAGTATATTTGTATACGATTTAAACGCTAACACTCTTATAACCGGATACTGATCTATCCTCTTCCGTGTCTCTATCTGGAGTAATCTCTCTCACCCATTCTCTTCTCTTTTCTGAGTATTAACCTGAAAAGTTAAACACCATGTACCTTACTCTATTAAATTTTATTGTAAAGTTACAATTACTGTATATGCACTAAAGGTACTAAAGACACAGCCTTGTTAGGACCAAATCAGCAGTTTTGTACTGTTTTTATTTTTGAATGTGTATTATATATTATGGTAAAAAAATCATATGTGCTTATATATATTTTATGCTAATATTTTTCATATTGTGTAAACTCTCTGATTTGAAAAAAAAAAAGGTGCTTCATTCTTCTTTCAGGTACCAATTTAATTTTTGCAGCTTAGTACCTTTATAAATAATCTAAAGCACATAATTGGACCCTAGGGACCATTGATGCAACTTATTCTTAAATAGCCTATATTCTTTTTAAAAGATGCTAGAGTCACATGTCCAGGTAGCCTATTAAACCTGTAAAGTATACAATAAACGTACTGGGCTAAAGGTACCACCCTACAAGGTAAAGTAAAATTTAGTATAAAGTATAAAATAAAGTATATTTATTTAGAAAGATAATGCTCCAAATGTTCTATTCTATTCTATTCGAACAATAAAAAAACGGTGCTAAACTATACATTTACTTTTCGTTCGGGTGGTACTCTTATTTCCTGTACAGTCGACATTTTTAACATCTGTCCCCCACCTCGAAATATAAAAATAGTAACTTTAAAAATTAAAACGTCCATAGTGCATATACCTAAAGACACAAAAGTCCGTGCTTGCACCAAACCAGCGAGAAGATTCTGTTTAGTACCCTTAGTTCACTAAATCTATCCTAATGTCTAATTATGTAGGCTAAAAAGTGTCTAATTGGATCCATAAGGAAGAAAAAAAAGGTAATTAGTGTAGAATTAAAAAGATGGGAATTTATTTTTGTAATAAGTACATTAATTCTGATTAACCCTGTACAACCAAATGATCGTCATTCTACATATTTCAGCTATAGAAAAGAAATACCATTGAACTGTTATTTATTATTATTATTATTATTATTATTATTATAATCAATATAAAGAAATAATAATACACATGCTGAGCTGATTTATTAGCTGAGCGATTGTTTTTCTTTCCTCCTTTCTTTATATTATTACATCATGATGCTATTACTCCATTAGTTACACTGGATGACGGTGTCGCGGTATAAATCGTTTATTAATGTAAGCAGTGAGGGATGAGGAGTGATGATCTCTAACACATCTTTATTTTTATGCTTTGCCTTTATCACTTTTTCAGTCTTTGCATTAAAATGTCGCGTTTTAAATATGTTAGTATTAGTTTTAAATATGATACATTTAATTTCATACATAATTTAATACATGAATTCATGAAGTCACGACAACGTGGTTAACACATCCACAGGTCGCCACAATTAGCGGGTAATATTTACTTACCAGCATTTTTGCTGAATTTTTCATTATCGTCATATTTAAAAAGTTGCTTTGATAAGTACTTGATATAAAAACAAAATACATAAAAATAGACTTTGTCTAATAACATTTGCATGAAATCGCGATCTTTTTATTAGGGCTACCCCTAGATCATGTGACAATCTCGTCATAAGACCCCAATTTGGGTCTCTAACAAAGTGGCTAAAATTAATACACTATGGCTGATAATTAAACTGCTATTTAATTAAATATATATGAATAAATAGGTAATAATTAAAGGCTAGACTTAAACACGATTAGAGCTACCTGTGCTCGAATTTACATTAATGTTAAATAAAAATTCACGAATAAAGCAGAAGAAAGAAAGGTGAGTTAAATTTTACTCCAAGAATAAATATATTAAAATTTCTTTAAATTTCTTTTGTCGGCTGATTGGTGATGATATAAACAGGATCCTGCGTTAAACATTTCCCTTTTTTATAACCAAATATTGGTTATGAAACAAACGCATTTCCTGGTTGAGATGGGAAAATGAAGCATTGTGAGAGAAACATTACCTGTTTTCCAAAAACCCAGACTCAGGAACTGTTTATTGTACAGTTTTAAATAAAAGTGTGATGTTCTTTCAGGAACTATTCGTGGAGCAGATTATTGCCCTGCTGAACAATCACTAGGCCGCACTTACAGAAATAAAGATACCGTACTGTACCTTACCCCGAGCCTGGTTTAGTGCCACAAAGAGCGCAGTTACTTCCTTTATTGTGTGCATTTAACTCCTAAAAAATTAATGGAATGCACATACACCTTCCTGCTAAAGGTTAAATAGGTGCACCTGAGGATGAAGAGGACAGTATTTCTGAGAGTGTAGGGTTTCGCTACGGGAACAGAATGATCATTAGAGTAATGATTCATATTTCAGGAAATCAAGTCAAGTAGGCTTTTATTGTCATTTCGACCATATAGAGTTCAGTACACAGTGCAACGTAACAACATTCATCCAGGAACAGGATTCTACATGCAACATAAATTAACAACATAAATTAACAAAACTGACTAATATAATAATAATAATAATAATAATAATAGCTAATACACCCATTGTGGTGGAACAATCCGTTATCCTTTTTATTTCAGAATGCCTGTGCATGAAGTGTGGTATTAGCATTGCGTGTGTGTTTACCGTGTGTGTGTCTGTGTGTGTGTGTGGTTACAGTGTCGGAGAGGCCGGTGGTTAGAGACTTGTCCCCAGCGTCTGGTACAGACAGAGACTCACCGGAGCCGCGGCTCGCGTTAGACCCGGACGCCAAAGAGGACGAGGAGAGCAAAAGCGTGGACGAGATCCTGCTGGAGGAGAGCGACACGGACGAGCCGAAGCGCGACGACGCGCCGGAAGCGGCGGGCGCGGCGGCGGAGAGCGCGGACAAGCGACCGCCGTGCCGCAAGAAGAAGACGCGCACGGTGTTCTCGCGCAGCCAGGTGTTCCAGCTCGAGTCCACGTTTGACGCCAAGCGGTACCTGAGCAGCGCCGAGCGCGCGTGCCTGGCCTCCAGCCTGCAGCTCACCGAGACCCAGGTGAAGATCTGGTTCCAGAACCGGCGCAATAAGTGGAAGCGGCAGCTGGCGGCAGAGCTCGAGGCGGCCAGTCTGAGTCACACGGCCGCGCGCCGCATGGTCCCGGTCCCAGTGCTCTACCGCGAGGGCTCGGCCGGAGACACCGCGAGCGCCGCGTCCGGCCACGCCACAGCCGCACAGCCTCTCCTCACCTTCCCACATCCGGTCTATTACCCACATCCGGTGGTCGCCGCCGTGCCGCTGCTCAGACCCGTATGAACTCCTGCGCTCCTCACCTACCACCCACTGCCTACATTAATGAACACTTTATAACGCGGCACCGTCATCTAATGTTTCTAATGATATATCATAAAGAAATGAGGGACGGGGAAACAAACTCTTGTATTGCTGAATTTTAAAAAATCAGCTTGACAGGTGCATTATTATTATTATTATTATTATATTGCCCATATCAAACACATAAATAAGCAAACAGAGATTTCAGTTTTTTTCTTTATGTATATTTTATTTAAAGTACATAAACATTTTTTTTTCGTTAGATTTCGCCACGTCAGTGTGTGCGCACATGTACGCACGCGCTCACACACTGCAGTCAGACCTTCAGTGTGGACAATCCCTAATTAACTCCACCTGTCTTACACCTTTATATCAGTGACGTCATCAACCGTGCATTAAACTTTTTCAATTTGCTTTGGTCCTTTTTGCCCTCCTCAGTGTACATATTTATATATAAATAGATATAAAGGGTGTTGTAAATAAACATGAATCATGCTGGTGAGAAATGCAATGTTGTGTATATGAGACAGATTTTGATATTGTATTGCTGTAATAAAACTGGTTGATTGAAAAAATTTTTGCGCGTGAGATTTTTCCATGTCGAGAGTTAATTAGTAGAAATAAAGTTGAATTAATGAAATAATGAATTAGTTCACAAATAAATAGATAAACGCGAGTAACCCATAACACGGGTATAACAACCGTAACCCATATTTTGGGTTAAAAACTAAATGTTTAGCTATTTTTGTTGTTTGTGTGTCTCAGGAATAAACGACAGATAAGAATAAACAATAAATACTTAATAAAGTAATAAAAAAGTAAAATAAATGTTTAAAAAAGAAAATGATGAATAAATTATTTGTAATAACTGAAATACTATATAATAATATATTATTTATAATAATAATTTGAAATAACTAGGTAAGAATAAAAGCAATATGCAGTTGTATTTGCTTAAATTATTTGTTTAAAATTAGCTTAACTGAATAAATCAGGCCAACAGTATTTTTTCAACTAAGCAAATATTATCCTTAAACAATTGTAATTAGGTCTAAATTGTGTGTGTGTGTGTGTGTGTGTGTGTGTGTGTGTGTGTGTGTGTGTGTGTGGTCGAAGCGTTGTCATGATTATATTTGTTTGGAAACACGAAGTTAATTTGCGAACATCTGCAGGGACGAGTGCGTATATTTTTTAAAGGAGTGGTGACGTTTTCTTTCTTTTTTTAAACACGCACTAACTATAAAGTCAGCAGCAGGTTGTAATGTGTGTAATGTGTGTTTGACTCAAAAGCCGAAGCTCCACACACACTGAGATATTATTGAGATATTGATATTATGTGCGTTCACTCCTCTCCATGCTCCTCACACAACCTGTTTATTCTATAAATCAGAGCAGTGAACACACCACAATGTCCACATCATGTTATAAGCCCTCATAACTCACCGTCCGGTAATTATAGCGCTGCACCCACCATTTAAAAGCTCTGAAAAGCTTACAAAGTCAGCAGAATAAAAATAAAGTGTCAAAGGTTGAGTGCGAGTGATGTATAAACACAATGTAGTGTGAAGAGCTGAAGCTGAATCATCTGCATCGTCTGGTCTTTACGGAGAAACATTTTTTTAACGGACAAAAAAAAAACCTGATGCACCAATAAATAAATAAAAAAACAGAAAATGAAAAATAGAAACTAGCTTCAAAGAAAAAAATCTGCTGATACAGGAAACAGTAAGTGTGTTTTAATGTCTTTCTTTTATTCCTTTATTACATTTGGATGTTTGTAATGCATTTACACTTGTTTCTTATTAATACAACAAAAACAAAACAACAACAACAACAACAATAATAATAATATTAATAATTAAACTTGGATATTGTTGCAAGAATCCACGTTAGATTTTTTTTACGAATTTATAAAACAATTAATGATAAATCTCTTATTAATAAATTAATTAATGTATTTATTTATAAAAATTTAATTGTGTATCCAGTGTTTTTGGAGCGCGCGTTCTCTCTCTCTCTCTCTCTCTCTCTCACACACACACACACACACACACGCGCGCGCGTGTGATTTACCGTGAATAACATGTAAAATAATAATAATAATAATAATTATTATTATTATTATTATTATTATTATTATTATTATTATTATTATTATTTATGTTTAGATAATTTGCCCTTTATAGCAAAAACAAACAAAAAAGGAACAAACACTACTACTACTACAAATAATAATAATAATAATAATAATAGGAAGCAGTAGACAAACCCAGTGTTTACTGAATATGGAAAACAATTAGGTGTGTAAAAAAGGAAAATCTTTCTTTAATTTGGAATTTAGGAATTTAGGCAGCTTTAAAGCTTTAATACGATTTACATTTAGATTTCTTGATTTATAATCATCCACCGGAAGCATTCTCTCTCTTTTTCTTTCTCTCTCTCTGTGCAGGTTAAAGTGTTTTTTTGTGATGTTTTTAAACATTATGATCTCTATATTTTAAGAGATGTGTTAGTCGTGCTGAAGCAGGTTTGTGTCCTCATGTTGTCCTCCCTCGGGTTGAGCTTTAAAGCGCGTTGATTGGCTCGGGCTTGGAGGCATTCCATGTTGCGCATTGCTTTGCATTGCATTTATCTACCTACCTGCATGCATGGAGAAAAAAAAAGAAGAAAATGGAGCATCAGACGCACTCCTGAGAGGACTGGAGAGAAGGAGAGAAGGGGCGAGTGTATGAGGAGAGGATTAGTCGGGTGTCTCAAGGATTAGTCTTAAAAAATAATAGAAAAAGAAATAGAAAAAAATATATATATACATATTGTTTATTTTTCAATTTTGCTGTGAGTGAGCGATGCGGCTGCACCGGTGGTGATGGTGATGATGATAATCATGATGATGATGAAGATGATGATGATGAATCAGTCTCCAGCCCCGAGCTTCACCATCCGCTCCATCCTGGGCACCGCGGAGGACAGCACGAGGCAGGACGGAGGAAGCGGAGGCGCAGGTGGAGCTGCAGGTGCGGGTGGGTCGCGCGCGACGGCGGCGGCGGCGGTGGTGTCGGTGGCGCAGAGGAGGCGCGCGCTCTCGGTGTCCTCGGACGGCTGCAGCGCTGAAGAGGAGGAGAGCAGCGGAACCGAGTGTTTCTGCAAACTCCAACACACACTCTGCTCCAAAACGCGTCCGAGTGAGTGCATCTCATATTCATACCTATAATAAAACATTCTCTTCTTTCTGTTCCAACATTAATAAACAATCACACACACGCGCGCGCACGAACACACACTCTCTCTCTCTCTCTCTCTCAGTCAGTAAGGTCCAAAACTTTAAAACTATTTGCACTGTTTGTGTAAAATGCAATGCTTTCCATTAGAAACACATGTACACACCACCAGCACAAGTACTTCAAAAAATCTCCGAAATGTTTATATACGAAATGTATTCCTTACTGCCTCTCGAGCTGATTATAAACATTTCTGATCAAATCCACTAATTTTCAGAAAAGATAAAACTTAATCAACAAAACTTGATCAATACCTTAACTCCATGATCAATATCACACACTTGCTTCGATTTCAACAGTGACAGGAATAAAATCCTAAATATTAAATATTTAAAACATTAACCAGTTAAGTTACTGTAATTTCATTATAAAATAAAAAATAATCTAAAATTAGTTTTAAATAAATTCACCCCAAATGTCCACTGTGTTATGCAAAGTATTTATTAAATGTACATTTAATTCTGCAGATCCCCAAAATACAGATATTTATTTTAAAATATCTCCAAATCATTTATGTTTGAAACAATTATTAAAATGTCTACAATACCATTTTAACTCTTTACTGAAGCCAAATTTACTTTTATTTTCTGAACCTAACATACTAAAGTCCAAACTGACCAACAAAATGTCAGGTTCAATTATTCCTAGATCATTTATAGACTTGTTTTTAAGTTTTTAAGATTTGATTGAATTATTCCACAATACTCTGCTCATGATGTGGTAACTGTAAACTTAACTAAACAAATAAATCCCGCCACCCATCCTTCACTTCACCGGACTCTGTCATCAGAACCAGACAAAAAGAAAATGCTTTTCTACTCCGGATCCTGATCCCAATCTTCAGAAGCTCTAATAAAATAGTTTTAGGGTTAGGGAAAAAGTTTTACTAAAAAGCTGTCAGGAGTGTCTTGTTGAGCGTTTTGACATGGTAAAGTTACCCACTGTTCACACACACACACACACACACACACACACACACACACTTAACACTTATATCTTTTTCATTTTGTTTTATATATTTTTTATACAATACCTGTTTGTTTTAATTGTTTTAAAAACTTACGAAAGTACAATATATACATATATTGATTACTAATATTTTTGTTGGTTTGGTTGTTCAGTGTGATTTTGTTGATTACTATAAAGTAGGAACGAGTTGGAAACTCACCTGTAAAATGAGAAATCACTACCGAACAGGTGAATGTAAATATTTTATTCAATCAGCAATTGCTCACCCGCCCAGGTAGCCACCCTGACCTGATCTTACCTTACCTTACCAGCTGTACATTTGGCAAAGAGTAGAGAAACTTTCTTTCTTACAAAGTATATAAAGAACTAAACCTAAACAATTCATGAGTCATGAAAAAATAAAGCATCACTGGTTATATATAATCTTACATAAATCCTCCTACTTCCTGATTGCATACGTAGTCTTTCTAAACATCCCATAATAGTTCAGCCTAGAGGAACTGATATGCAGCGGACAATGTGTTAACATAGCACTGCTCACACACACACACACACACACACACACACACACACACACACACACACACAGGCCCTCTGCTTCGTTTTAATGCACACTGTACAGAGGAAGCATTTTCTGTAAATTTTCAGTTGATGAGCTTCCTTATTTTAGACAATGCTTCAATAAGGATGATAAATAATTAAATAGTGCATTATAGTGAAATAGTGCACAGTATTATATGTAAACATGAACTAGACTATATACAGTGTGAATATATAAAAAATACAATCATAATACTTTGAAAAAAAACACGTTTTAATGCAAACAGAATGATTTTAAGTGTAGATTTAAGAAGAAATTCTCAAATTATTATTCTTCATATTACAGTGTTATAAATACATAATGTGCTAATTACAGAAGAACACAAGGACATGATAAAAAGTTTACAAATTAATGCTTTACAAAAAATAAAAAAATTACAAAAAGAGTTCTGTTTGAACATCTTTTTGTTCTTTTTCTAAATACTTAACTCTCTTATTGTGTTAAAATACTTGCAGGTAATTTTTTTAAGTATTGAATTTTGAACAGTATTAAACATTTAAACACTTTAAAAAGCTTGATATTTCACATACATGCTGAATTTGCTGTGGAGGAATGTTTGGTCCAGACAGAAGGAGCATTTAGACAGATATAGTCCGCATAAAAATATAAAATAAAATACATCACTATAGATAAAATACCAAACTAATCTTTTCCTCAACATTAGTTTGATATGTCTCCTGGGAAGGTGCAGGGGGTAATATTCAGATAAAGCTAGCATGTAGTTGAACTGTAACTCCTATGTAAGGTACACTATAGACAACTCATCTAGATGAAAGATGCATAAAGATACATAAAGAAAAACAAGATAAAACTGACATTAACAATATAAAATGTGATTCCAACTGTAATGTAATTTCAATTAAAAAAGTATAAATATAAGTATTGTCATAAAATCTAAGCAGCTTGGCTTTTGATTATTTAATAGAACTCTAATAGTAACAACAGGTTGAAAGTCCAAAAGTAAACCGAGGCCCGGAGTCCCTTGTGGGCGAGTACCAACTGCTACTGTTGTCTCTTGTGGGCGTGGCCTGTCTAGCATTTCCTTAAATAAATAAGAAATGGTAGTAGCAATAAATCGAGCCTTAATCTGACTAGATAAAGACAAATATAATCAGTTTCATTGCTACATGATCAATATCATACTGGTTTCGATCTCTGCCCAGCTGAGAATTGTTCCAGCTACTTACACTCACAAAGCACACCGACAAACTTGCCTACTTATTTCCAAGCTTTTCTTTTCTTTATAATGTCTGTACATATTTAATGATGTAACATATATGACCAGATAAAACAAAACTAGTTATTCTTTTACTTTTGCAGGAACTAGAGGAACGTCAGACTGCATAGGATTAGTTGCATAAGGAATCAGTTGCGCCAGTCGTTTTGTTTTGTTGCTTTGAAGTATCATCGCTTTTTCGCATGCAATAACAAAAAAAGTAGCAGGCTGCATTGTCACTTTTTTAGTTTAAAAAAAGTTTAAAACTACACTGCATATACCCCTGTAGGCGAAAAATACTCGCTATCTGTACAGTGAAGGGGGCTGAAATTTCTACTAGCGCCACCTGGTGGTGCAGCACGTGCAATAGTTATAATAACTATTATTAGCCTAATTGTTTTGTTTTTATTTCCACATCATGTCTCATAGATGCTCCAGTAAACAAACCCTCATCAGAAGGGAAAGAACACACTCTGCACAACAGCACCAAGAATAATAATGATGACCAGAGGTCACTGAGTCCATGCAGCGATAAGCGCACTGACAACGCTGGTGATGATAAATCCAGCAGTGGAGACACAGGGAAGAAAAAGACACGCACTGTGTTCTCACGGAGCCAGGTGTTCCAGCTGGAGTCAGCGTTCGACGCCAAGCGGTACCTGAGCAGCGCTGAGCGGGCGTGTCTGGCCTCCAGTCTGCATCTGAGCGAGACGCAGGTTAAGACCTGGTTCCAGAACAGGAGGAACAAGTGGAAACGGCAGCTCGCGGCAGAGCTCGAGGCTGCACACGTGGCTCACGCGGCTCCCTCGGCGGCTCGGACTCTGGTCGGGATGCCATTGGCTGGATTCGGTGTTCCAATGCCGAGATCTGCGGCTTTTCCCATGTATTATCCCGGAAGTAATATTCCAGCGTTTCCTCTGTACAGTCTTTACAGTAACATTGACTGTTGAGGCAGAAGAAGATTAATGGATGCTTTCGTGAATAGGGTGTGTCTGCAGATAGAGACCAGTGGGCATGGCTTTAAATGGGTTTGATGGGCAGTTGAAAGTTTTTAAATGGAAGACAAATAGGCATGTCTTTATGAGACTTAGAGTCAGGTCCCAAAGGTATTGAGGAAAGGGGACATGTCTTCGATCTCATAAATACCCAAACGACAATCTCTCAGGTCACGAGGTGAGTTCATGGTAGTTAGTTGGTGAAAAAATTGATAAAACTGTATAAAATGTGCAAGGAATTAATCCTTTAAGAATTCAAAATATCAATCCAAAGACACACCCACATTCCCATCTATGGTATCAAAGACCCGCCCAGTCAGAACTTCTCACTTTTTTGCCATGGACTCTAGTGATGGGTCGTTCATGAACGTTTCGTTCTTTTTGAACGAATCTTTAACGTAAAGAACGAGTAGTTTCAGACAGTGATTCGTTCATTTTCTACTGGGCGCGCAGGCGCAAACCATCGCAAAACCTCTGTATGTTATGTACAGGAAACAGAATTGAGCGATTCTTTCTCAATGACTCTTCTACTCCGAGTCGTTCGTTCTTTTGTCACGTTACTCCCATAGACGCTATGCGGTGCAATAGATTAAAAAATCTAAAGACTTGGACTAGAAGATATGAGAGGTGAGCTGCTCATTCTGTTTATTATAATATGTCCTTAACGGCATTGTAATATTTTCATTACTGAACCTAAAGCCAAAATTTGTGTATGTGGATGTATTGGGGGTCTGTTTATTAAAAACGCAACATTTTATTTTACTTCTGATCAAAAGAACAAAATCTTTTAAAAAAAAGATTAGTTTATTTTGATGAATGAGATTCAAAGAACAGAGTCACTAAAATGATTCAAACTTCCCATCACTAATGGACTCACCTTCTCTGGTCTAGGATCTGCAGACTGCAACCATGATGGACAATATTAAATAATAAAAGAAAATGTGGCATGTAACTAGCAACTTTATTGTCTTTAAATATGTCATAATGTATGTCTATTTCTTTCCAGGGAAACAAAGATTACAAAGACCTCTCCAAAACTACTCTTGGCCTTCTGTAAATTGTAGTACAGTTGTGTAACTTTAACTAGATGATACACTTACAGTTCTAACAGTAAAATATATTTGGGAGTCAGGGAATATATACAGAATAAAGTCACTGTATGCTCTGTACAAATCTAACAATATTTATTAAGACATTAACACATCTGACATCTCATTAAAGGTTTTGTAAAATAAAACATCTCTATTACAGTTCTACTAATAATCATTCTAACAAGATGCTAGTAAAAGAAATTTAAAAAGGACATTTTGTCTTATGACAGCGGCTTCTTTTTCTCCTCCTGCACTTCCTCTGTGATTAACTATGTTCAGAGTTTAGATATCTGCCTAGGAACGTTTCAACAGAAGTGCATGATTCTAATTGGCTTACTCTGCATATAGCAAATAAAATGTGATTAAATGATTTATTGACGTAAACGCAGTTTAAATGTGGAGGAATCATAATCTTGACTTGGTTAAACCTTTATGAATTTAATTACAGTGCAAAACATGCTATTTTTAAAAACGTTATTTTAAACAACTAGAAAGAAACAGAGCCAGTCAGTTTTAGTTTAGCTTCATTTAATAACATTTAGGCTAACATTCTTGTCAGACTTAAATGTCAAGTCAATCGTATAACTCAAGCATTACTCAGCTTATATACTTCATATATTGTGTTTAGCTGCCAGCTAACTTCACAAATTAATGATTTATTCTCTAAAAACTGGTGAGAGTGAAGTTTAAGGTGACCTCAGTACCGCATTCTTTCGACTCCAGGACGTTTTCAAACAAACAAAAGAAAAATTTTCTTAGAATAAACAAGGAAATGATTTTATGAGCATAAATATGTTCTGTTTTATTAGAATAAATATATTTGTCTTTTTACATATTTGTCTCTCTACACAAGCTCAGCTGTGTGTCGAATCATACACACACACAGACACACACATTCACACACAAACACACACTCATGTAATGCAGTAAAAATGTTTCTTTGCATTTTATATACTTTTTCATTGTTTTCTGCTTTATTGTATTTCTATATATCTTTTAGATTAGCACTTTCTACATTAGCACTTCCAGATTATAGCCTTTAGGGTTATGGGATTTGAGACAAAGCTCATCATTACATACGTAATAAACTTTATTTTTAAAACTGCATGCCACTTTCTTATATTCTCACTTTTATTACTCTTATTATTTCTTATATACAGCAAGCCTAACACAGCTTTAAATGCTCGTTTGTATTTGTAACACGACTAAACTGTAAATAAATCTACTTTAAGAGCTATCAGGACTGTGTATTCTTGTGTGTGTTCTTATTAACAAAAAAACACAGCGAGATAAAGTGTGTCCACAAGGTCATTTTATTATTTTTTTTATTGTATCTCAGTGTGTTATATTTTGCATGTCAGAATCTGTTTAATTTGTTATTAAACTTACCATAACCCCCCCCCCCTTTTTTTTAAGGGAAAAAAGATATACAGTTGTACTACAGAGGTTCCTATATAAATAGATATTTAATTGATCCTGAAGGAAATTTCCAGCATCCAGTAGCAAGAACATTACATAACAGACAATAAACACGTGGTAGCAAATTATAGATCATCAATCATTGCTAAGTGAGGATGAATATTAGTTGACAGACTATGGATAATTTAGATGTGTAATGAGTTATAGGCACTGAATGTAAGATGTAAGTCAATGATGTCAGTGCAAATATAAAGATAAATACATAAAACTATATATATATATATATAGAGAGAGAGAGAGTATAACATAAACAAATTAGTTAATTAATTGTTACCAATATAAATATTATTTTTTTATTTATGCATACCTTACGTATATACGTACTATATATTAATATTATTTAAGTTTATTAACTACATTTGTTTATTTAAATAATTGATAGAAATAATTGGAACTAATTAACGGCGCATTTATTTGTTTACACTTTTATTTCTTTATTATAACTTGTTTATATTATTTAACGTGTGTGAATTACCGTAATACACCTACAGAATCTCCGAGTCGGCTACACGTCTCTACGCACCCTGTGACGAAACAGGAAGTGGAATATCTGTAACCAATCCAAAGCGTCGCCGCTAAATTCAAACTTACAACTTGACCAATCAGGACGCGGCTTTGCTTTCGCCGCGTGAGACTCTGAACGAGACAGGGCAGTACGTACAGTTAGCGACGCGGCTAGCGTCTATTCAAAGCCTTTAAGTAGCCTTAGCTTAGCTGAGTTATACTGCGTTATTAATTATTAACAAGACTAACTTTTTTGTTGTTGAAGATTTCAGGGTGAGTAATTTATTTCTGAAATATAAATGTAGTCATTTTTTTTTTCATGTTTCCGGTTTGTTTTTAGTTAGCCTGCTGGTGCTAGCATGATTAGCTAGCATCATTAAGCAGATGTTGGTTAAAGGTTAAGGTTAACGTCTACATGAATTATTTTCTATTATTATTATTATTATCATCATCATCACAAAACGAAGCATAAACGATATCAGTTTTTTAAGCTGGTCTCTACTACTGCTTGTTGTCCAAAGCTAAATCGGCTAACCGGTAGCTGTTTTAACTAGCCTAGCCTGTAACGTCTTTAACGGTATTTATCCTCACATTAACACCTTCTATATACACATGAGGGGCTCTTGTTTTATTAAAAAGCGAAAGATTTTTGCATTAGTGGAATTTTTAATGGATGCTGCGTTCATTTTATGCTCTGTGTCACAGCTTTGTGTTAGATTTGTACACATTGATTTATAGACACAAGTCACTATGTCTACATAAATAAGTAATTAACCTGCCTTTAACATTAAACTCATTTACTTACAAGTTGGATTAAAGTGCGAAAAGAAAGAAAGTGAAAACTAGTTTCATTAAAAGTAGCTCTGAACTTATAAATCAGTGTTTTCTAATATCCTTCATGTTTTGGACACCGGTACAAGAACACATTTAAGGCAATAATGCTTTTATAAATCTATTCACAGTTTAACTGGACAGTTTGTCAGTTCTGGAAATACAATTAATAATGTTCTTGACTTCTGTACTTGCTCGTCCAATTAAATGCTCTCTAGGATGGATATGTCCCGCCCTCTGGGATGGAGGGTGATTTGTTACTAGGGGTGGGCAATATAACCAAAATCTTCTATCACGGTAGAAGCAATTTTTAACGATATATATCACAATATAGCAATTTGTATCTGAAAATGCACAAATTAAAATTCAAACACAAAGAAACAGTTTTACATAATGTAATTTTATTTAAACTGTGAATTGCTGAGGTTACTTTGGCCATATTTGTTTGGATGCTTAGATTTCAGATGATAGAAAAGGTTTGACGTGTTTCCACCACTTGTTAAAACAGTGCACTTGCATAGCTTGCAAATCAGGTTCGTTTCATTTGTATCACTTTTCTTATACCCAAACCAATTCCACACCACAGACGATGCACCTTTTTTCTTTACAATCTCCTCGTTGTTGGTTTTGTCACATGTAAGTAAACTCACTGCTGCTGCACCATCTTCTTCCATTGTCGAAATGTACGTGAAGCCAAACACATCAAAAGTGGGACGAAACCATGGCACCTGATTGAACCAAATATCTGCGCGGCCCAGTGGACAGCACAGCGCGACTATCTGGAAAGCACAGAGATGATCTGGTTTATTTACGCAGCCTGGTGGATCGCGCAGCGCGGACTAAGTTGAGCAGCGCTGCTCGAATCACAAACCTGCGTGACCCACTGTTTTTTATTTAAAAACTATTTATTTAAAATGTCAGGACTATTTAATATTGTTTCCGCCTTGCCATGCCTGGTTTGTATGTGCGCTTTCCAGCTGGGTAAAATGTATTTTGATGGTCGTGCGCGATCCACCGGGTCTGGATATATGGTCTGCCCACGTCGGCTCAGTCGGGTGCCACGGTTTCGTCCCACTTTAGATGTGTATTGCGTGGTTACGTAACGTGCAACATCACGTGATCTCAATTGCGATTAAGACGATAGACCAAAATCTCTATCGGTTGACAAATTTCCACCTGGTTAACCGTGTCTACGGGTATATCGCCCACCCCTACTTGTTACCAGTAAACTTTACTCATCGGTATGTTTTTAGTGTTATAATATTTTTATACTTGCCTCTCGGACACCCCAGGTCTCTCCCGGATATGTTCCTGCCCCTCTCTGTCAGTATGACGGCTGCTGACGCTCATCCTCGACTCGCTCACTTTTAAGAACACACAGCATCGTTCTGGTTAAACGTGGTGGATTGAGATCCTACACAAAGTCTCTTGCTGGAGACTCGTCCATGTGTAAATGTTTTTAAAGCTTGTGTTTGTAAGGATTCAGAAGCGGTGTCGTGTGAATAAAAAAAAAAAAATCAGACTGACTTCCTGTTTGTGTGACATGTGAAAAGGGAAAAGGCATTTCAAAGGGGAATAAAAATGACTGACTATATCCTGATGTTCATGATGATTCTGTCTTTCTTGTGTTTTTAGATGACCGGTTCAAATGAGTTCAAGCTGAACCAGGGACCTGATGATGGCATCTCGGCAGTGAAGTTCAGCCCCAATAGCTCTCAGTTCCTCTTGGTCTCATCCTGGGACACCACTGTGCGTCTCTATGATGTTGGTGGAAATTCGATGAGGATGAAGTACCAGCATCTGGCCCCAGTCCTCGACTGTGCTTTCTACGTAAGAAACTGTGTTTTCTCATGAGATCGGTACAATATGGGAAAAAAAAAACCCACACACTTGCGCTATAACCCGATGCTTCCCCTTTTCAGGATCCAACTCACGCGTGGAGCGGTGGACTCGACAGTCAGCTCAAAATGCACGACTTGAATACAGACCAAGGTATATTATTATTGTTGTTATTATTATTATATACAGATTAAAGAAGAGAGCGATGTCACATTGTTGTCATGACAACTAAATGTCGCTGCTCCCACCACCACTGGACAACATTTGTGAGTGTTGGTGTATAGATTAGGGCTGGGCGATTTGGCCTAAAATCAAAATCTCGATTAATTGAACATTTTAACTCAATTACGATTGATGAATGATTTTTTTTTTATTGCCCTCATACAGATTGTAAAAGTTCTGTACAGTAAATATGCTCACACATTACAAGTGAGAGATTTTTGAATGAAGGGTGCATTACTTGATTTACAAAAATGAAGGAAACGCACACTATCTACTATCTATAATTAATTTCAGTTGTTCAACATTGACATTCAATAAATAAAGCACACATTGGCTAAAACAGTCACAGTGTTGAAACAAATTGGTGGTGTTACCTTCGGGCATCGAAACTGTTTTTCTACAGTGTCTACATCTGACTTCATTTTGTTCGATGTCATCCTTACTGAAGCCAAAATGTGTCCAAATAACGGAGACTGCGTTTTTCTTTGGTACAAGCTGCTCTTGTTGCTCAGTTGTCTCAGTGTTTAAGCTCTCCATGCTCGACATGTCGGAGGAATAACATAACGTAACGGAGTGGGGTCACAGGACTCCACACACGGTAGTGTTTTTAAAGGGAAAGTTATCGAAATAATCGACCTCGGAAAATCTGATCGATTATAGGTTCTGAATGTCGATTTCAATTACTTTTCGATTAATCGCCCAGCCCTAGTATAGATTTACTTCGGGTAAAACTGGTTATTTTTTTTCATGCTGATCACTAGTAGTAGTTGTCATAGTAATGTTTTTTGGGCTAGCTTTACAGTTTGGCTGACAAACCCAGCCATCTTTTTAAACACTTAGTCAGCGAAGACCCGTGTATTATGCCATTATGCTCGTTTGTGTAACTGGCTGCGTTTTTCCCGCTCTGTAGACACAATCGTCGGAACACACGACGCCCCCATACGCTGCGTGGAGTACTGCCCAGAGGTCAATGTCATGGTAACAGGAAGCTGGGACATGAGCGTAAGGCTGTGGGATCCCCGGACGCCGTGCAACGCCGGCACTTTTACCCAGCCCGACAAGGTACCACGCGCTTTCGGATCAGAACCTCCCGTGCTTTTTTTTTTAAGGCCTGCTCACCGTGACGTGTGTTTCAGGTGTACACGCTGTCTGTGGCCGGGGACCGTCTGATCGTGGGTACGGCAGGACGCAGAGTGCTGGTGTGGGACCTGAGGAACATGGGATATGTCCAGCAGAGACGAGAGTCCAGCCTGAAGTATCAGACACGCTGCATACGAGCGTTTCCAAACAAACAGGTCAGGAGCAGGTGAAATCACGTGTCTTTAATAACAGCTGCGCAGATTAGTAAGGAGGAGCAGCATTACACTGTGGGGGTTACATGCATCAGGAAGGTCAGGCTAAAAGCTCAGCAGCATTATTTATATAATTTATATAATATAATTTTATATAGTTAATCATAGTCTGTGACATTTACATTTACATTTAGGCATTTGGCAGACGCTCTTATCCAGAGCGACTTACATTTTTATCTCATTACACATCTGAGCAGTTGAGGGTTAAGGGCCTTGCTCAAGGGCCCAACAGTGGCAACTTGGTGGTTGTATGGTTTGAACCTGGGATCTTCCGAACCGTAGTCCAATGCCTTAACCACTGAGCTACCCCTGGCCCCCCCCTTGATTAACGACATGATTAATCACAATTTTATACTCAGATTTACTTGTATTTTGGAGAGAAGAAAACAATGACAAACTGATTATTGTGTGTTTTTTTTAATATCTGAAACATTAACATTTAACACTGTTAAATTAAAATCTCTCTAATGTGTAGTATGGGGTGTGGCAACCGACAGACGGGCGGGGCTCAAACCTGGATCCTCAGATCTACATCCTAGAGCCTTAGTCGCCTGAGCCACCACACCCATGTCTTACTTTTAATGTATTTTGTTAAAAAAAACAAAACTTCCCCTTGAAGGTCACTTGAAGCACACAACTCGATCCAAACTTCCATCTAGAAGCTTTTTATAATATATAATATAATATATATATTTATATTTGTGTTAAACCTGTCATTATCGCACACAGCAGGGTAACCGTGCTGCAATTATGGGAAGTCATTAGGGTCAAACTTGGTCATATGATTAATTTACGTAAAGAACTTAGTAACACGTTAAAATTTTTAGATAAATCACAGGCGTTAAGACGTTAATATCGACAGGCCTAACTGTGATCAGAACCAAAGGTGATTGAATGAACTCTTCAAGTAAGAGACTTTGGCCAGGGAGTGTACAGTATGTAGATGGTCATGTATGATGTGTTTGTTGCTCGATTTAAAATAATTCAGGTCAGGTTATTTTGTATAGATGTAGCCCACACCCCTTACACTTCATTAGTTCATTAGTAAACTAATCTTGATAATCTTTAATGAAAAACAATTAATTAACCTCAGTTCTCACAGCATGTAATAAAGCTAAACAGATTCTGATTATTAAATGTAAAAGGCATGTAGAGACTGGGACGCTGAAGCAAAAAACACAAAGTTTGGACAAAATTATAATGGAGGAGTAAACAAAAGTGTTTTATTATTTAACTGAATTAGATAGTGATCTTTATTAAGTGTGTGTATATAATCAAACTTCATAATCACTATCTCAGGAGTGACGTGTGTGTGTGTGTGCAGGGCTACGTGCTAAGCTCGATCGAAGGCCGAGTAGCCGTGGAGTACCTGGACCCGAGTCTGGAGGTGCAGAAGAAGAAATACGCCTTTAAATGCCACCGTCTGAAGGAGAACACCACCGAGCAAGTTTACCCCGTCAACGCCATCTCCTTCCACAGCATCCACAACACCTTTGCCACAGGTCCCATACACACTTAAATCTAGCACTCAGTGCGTACACACACACAGGTGATCGAGCGTGTAAGTGACCATGACTCATCGTCTCCACAGGTGGTTCGGACGGCTTCGTGAACATCTGGGATCCGTTCAATAAGAAGCGCCTGTGTCAGTTCCACCGTTACCCGACCAGCATCGCCTCCCTGGCCTTCAGCGGTGACGGCTCTCTGCTCGCCATCGCCTCGTCATACATGCACGAGCAGGGCGACATCTCACACCCGCCGGACGCCGTGTTCATCCGCCAGGTCACTGACGCAGAGACCAAGCCCAAGTAAGCTCGCACACACACACACACACACACACACACACACACACACACACAGAAACAAAGCAAAAAAGTAAAACTGTTACATAGAGATCAGAAAAATATTTTTGGTACTTTGGGAACTCTTCTTTGTATGTGTAATGATTTAAAATGTTATGACCAAGTGAGCAAGAGTTTAGAAAAAAATGAGTGCTAAAACTAAATCTTGCATAGGGACGAGACCAAACAGTACTTATTGTATGCTTGGATATGGTAATCTTTGGTACTTTTTTTTGAGACTCTTGCACAGGATCTAGAGTAGTCTTATTAAAGAGTTATTGAAAAAGAATTATTGAAATATTATTGAAAAAGGGCTAGAAAATATTTTTGCTACTTTGATGGAGAAGGGTGGAGAAACTGGTAATAGAAGAATTCTGTCTTGACAAAATCGCATTTTATAATAAATTTTACTTACAAGAATAAAATCTTTTTTGACTTTTTTTTTTTTAAAGCAACACAATCCACAAAGAAGCACAAAGATGATGTGAGCGTCAAAAATGATCTAGTTGTTGAAATGTCAAGCAGTTGACACTGCATAGGGGATGTATCAGTGTACATTCTCGCCGTATAGGGGATGTAATGTACACTGATAAGGTGCCAAGTCTCCCCGCAGGGCACGAAGTAAAAGTGTGTTAGCTTTCGGCTAAGTCAGGTAGGGCTAACTCTAATCTCAGGTCACGGTTGCTCTAAAGAAAAATGCCGGGATGTACTTTGCATTAGAATATAAAGAGTAGTTAAATAGACGGAGGTGAACCTGATCAGAACTGGGGTGTAATTTGGTGTCTGGATCTGGTAGATGATGATGATGGTGCTGATGATCTGGAGCGCTAAAGCTCGTGCAGGAGAGATGCGAGGTGACGGCTGTAGTTAAGACTACATTATGAGGCTTTAGTAAAGACTACATTGTGAATTTGTACCTATAATAATCAGAGCGATGGTTTCATTGGCAGGTCGACCTGAGGCTGTGTTCAGGTGTGTGTTCAGGATCGAGCGCTCCTGAAGTGTAACCCTGACAACGACGATGATGATGATCTGCTGGTATCCAGTTGTTCATATGTGTTTGTTTTTCTACGTTTCTGTACCTTTTCTACACTTTCTCCTCTTCTTATCTTTGTTAGTAACAAGATAGTTAATTTTCGTTTGTTTTCCACACTGTGTAATGTCATATGTTCTTTCATTACCAGATACATCCAGCCCAGTAAATATTCATGTTTAACTAAATAAAACCTGCTTTTATGAAAGATTTTAGGTGTCATATCATACATAAACACACATGCACATTTTTGGGGCTAATTGCAATGCCAGGTGATAAATAAAAATACGAATTTTTATTTTAATTCCATAAATAATTAAAAAGGCCTGGAGGTGGTTCTGAGTTGCATTTGGTAGTTGTTTACTCTGACTCTCAACATGAGGCAGTTATGCAGCTGAAGGAGGCCATCATTGGGCTGTAAAACTAAATAAACATTGTGAGTGGCCAATACGATAGTTTGAAACAATCTTAATTAGAAGTCTTTGGCTTAAATATAGATGCTTTTTCTTTAAACTGATGAAACTAAAATTAACTAGTGCCAAAAGGGGAAGAGAGAAGTATGGAGAAAGAAAGGAACAGCTTATGAACCAAAGCACCGCAATGCAATGCAGAACATCAGTGGTGCAGAGGTGTAAAGCACGCCGTCACTGGACTCTGAGCAGCTGAGACGTGTCCTGTGGAATGATGAATCCCGCTTCTGTCAGTACGATGGACGAGTCTGGGTTCGGCAGTTGCCAGGAGAACAGTACTTGTCTGCCGAGCCAGGCCTTCTCGTCCAACATCGGTGTCTGACTTCTGGAAAAATGGTCCGGAATTCCCATAAACACACTCCTAAACCTTGTAGCCTTCCCAGAAGATTGAAACTGGTATAGCTACAAAGGGGGTGGGGCCAACATCATATTAAACCCTATGATAAAGTGGAATGTGGGATGTTTTTTACTGGTCAAGTCAGTCATGTGATCTCACAACAGAGCGTGTGATTAACTTACTGAAGACAAGACCAAAGGCAGAAAGACCCTCAAACAAGCAGCAGCTGAAGGCAGCTACAGTAAAGGCCGGGCAAATCATCTCGAAGGTGGAAACTCAGCATCTGGTCACATCTATGGGTTCTACACTTCATGTAGTCAGTGACTGCAAAGGATGTTCAAAGTAGTAAAGGCAACTTTAATGGCTGTAATTATGTTGGTCTGTTCCATTACTTATGAGCCACTCAAAATGGCTCATAAGTCATGGAACATAACGTAAGTCGTGTCTGAAATGGATGTAATTCCTGAATGGTTAATGCCACACTTTTGTCAGACCTCTTAAATTAAAACTGAAAGTTTTGGATTCACATCTTTAGTGTTTCATTACAAATTCAGTGGTGGTATAGAGAGGACCGAGGGCACATAAACTTATCTTCCTTTCAAAATTTATGGACATGACTGTGTATGTATAGTAACTCAGTAAGTGTATGTGATGTTATATAATAATTGTGTGTGTGTGTAGTGCAGTGGTCCAGTGTAGTATGAGACCTGTTCTTATGTCTTCCTGGAACCCCAGTGCTGTTTTTAGCTCAACAGGTTTTTTTTTTTTTTTAGGTTTTTTTTATATAAAATAGTGAAAAACAAAACATGTAAAGCAACATTCTGGAATTTCCTTAGGTATCATTGAAGTATGAATCTATGTAAAAAGAAATACTCAGACTTAAGTCATGTGCAAACTGCAACAGGTAATTCCCTGAAAATAAAACACCACGTAGAGGGACTGTATGTTAATCTGACCCTTCGAGAACCCGTGCACTGGAAGTAGAAAAAATATAAATGGCAGCATTGACAGTAGACACGTGCAGCTTTGGTCAGATTTTTATCTCTCCATATCGCTGATGATTGACAGACGCTCACAGAAGGAAGTCTGTCGCTCTTCTGTACTCGTTTATTGCAGAAGTTTATCATCGTCTTGTCTTAAAAAATACTTTTTTTTTTAGCTTCAAGGTTAAAGTTTAACTGTATGAAAGAACTGTATTATTTTCTGGCCTTGTACAGCAGCAGCACTACATCAGGCCGTGCATACAGGGTGTAGTAGATTTCACATCAGTCTTCTTCACTAAACCAGTTCTAAAATAAAATAAACACCCGTGAATAATAAGAAGTGGAGGAAATCATAAAGTCCAACGATTTTGTTCACTATTATATCTGCAGCATTTATCATACACTGAGAGCTTATTCAATCACTGGACATAACATAATGAGAATGGATGACTGTTCGATGAAGACTATAAACAATAAAAATCTGTCAAAAATAAATTTTTGCTGTGAGCAGTGTATGAGGAGTTAATCAAGGACCAGCGGAAGAGACTCAGACGCTTTAGTTTCGAAACAATCGACATTTATAAAGACAGGCAACTCCTCGGACCTGTTTCAGTCTTAAACCTGATTACCCAGAATTCCTAACCGAGTTTCCCTGCCCGTCTCGCCGATGCAGATTGCAGTTCATTTGGCTCAGAAAGGCCAGTTTAAGTCTCCTGCTTTATATCAGAGCGCGGCAGGCGCACGGCCTGGAGCTCTAATGCTAACGATGTAGCGGGAGCATTTCATTAGCAAGCTGAAGCGCCTGCAGGAAACGTTAGAGGAGGAACCGCGCGCCTCTGCCGTCAGTCAGAACACAAAGAACGGTTTTAATAGAAATAAAATCAGAAGGAAGGTGTGTGTTTATTACGACCGCTGGTTGTCTTAATGACCGGGTTTGATGTTAGAAGTATCTAATGAAAACATAAAATTCTTCTAAATTCTCTGCCAAAAACCAAAACAGAGAAAGAAAAAAAAATCCAGTAAGAAGTACATGTGATATTTTATTCTAAGGAAAATAACGTTCCTGAATATGGGGGAAAATAAGTAAGAAATAGAACTGTGTGTGTGTGTGTGTGTGTGTTTTAATAGTAAACTAATCCATCCCAGACTTGATTCTCATAACAATACATCCCCAAGTGTTTTATTTCTCTTACACCACAGTGATTTGCCAATAATTACAAGTTAAACATGTCTCATGGATGTTTTTATGTTTTTATAGTAAGATTTCACCTTATGGAATGTCCACAAAATATTAGTTCCTGTTCTTATGTATGTTATAGCAGCTATAATTATGTTATAAAGGCTATAGTTTCCTTACCAGCCTTTATTTAGTCTCTCTTGAAGTTGGCTGAACAAAAGACGCTTATGTTACCGAAAAACAAACAAACTCTGTTCTAAAGATGTTGGTAAACTTAAGTTATTTACAGCTGTACTCTGATGCTGATTTAAAAGCATTTAAGCAGATAAGATCCCAATTTAAGATCCCAATGATAGTTATTTGTTAATTTGTGTTAATTCGCTGGTAAGATGGATTTTGAACTAACCTTTTTTTCCCCAACAAAGAATTTTTTTGTTGTTAAAATGTCACTCTTCTCTTAAAGTCCTGCTTTAACCTCCTCGGTCCCCACGTCCTCATGTGGAGACATTTTTTTTTGTGTTCACTGCAGCTTATACTTTATTCTGTCCAGCTTGGACCTGTTGTCCTCATTAGTAGACACTTTATAGCAGCATCTAACAGTACGAAAAGCACAATACACTAATTAGTACAAACACAAGAGGGTGTCAAACTTGGTTTCCTGTTGAAAGACAATGCTTGGAATTTTTACTTATCAGGTACTACTAAATCCAAATATATAGGAAAAATTTAAAATACATGTGAAATTAACGGTCGTGTCTTAAGAGGTTTTAAAAGGAACCCCCTCCCCACCCCCACAAAATATTGTCTTAAATCAAAATTGAAGTGCAAAAGTTTTTTCTTGGAACTAGTTGTACAGGTATTTCCAAGTTACATTTGTACTAATTGCATCATAACTTTGAAAGACACCAATTGATTTCACTCAGTGTGAGAGCAGAAGCTCCATATGAGTCCCAGCTGAACTTTGGAATAGA
The DNA here is from genome assembly GCF_024256425.1 of Clarias gariepinus. Classification (NCBI taxonomy): domain Eukaryota; kingdom Metazoa; phylum Chordata; class Actinopteri; order Siluriformes; family Clariidae; genus Clarias; species Clarias gariepinus. The sequence goes on from NC_071113.1 coordinate 30,460,565, forward strand.
TTTTTATATGGAACGAGGGTTGTGGCATTTGGCCCCAATTACTTACATTGTACTCGTGTTTTGGGGGACAAACACGAGCAGGACAGTTTATTACAACCTATGGTAATGTACTCATGGGGACCTGAAGTTTAACTTTGACTTAGACAGATTAAAAATCATACTATCCCTAACATAAACTATCCCTTCATTATATCCCACTTTTTCCACTTTAAAACTCAGTTCAATAACCTCAAAAGATCTTTGGTTTTCTCTCTGGATAAATGCGGTATAGAACTCTACAACAGAGATGTTCTCTGTTACATCAGCTCCAAACCTGAAGCCTTTTAAAAACACGTGTGCATATCTGGAACTATTGTGGGCGGGGCTTGATGTATTAAACATTGCTGATTAGTTAAACACAGCCTTCATGCGAATTTATCTGCTGTTTTTTTTTTTTACTTTAAAAAAAGAAGTATCAATCAACAGGCAAATAACTGAAGTGAGTTGTGTCTCATCGCACACTTTTAGTGATGAAACACACACGAGTATCATTTTGTTTTCAGGAATTTTACTGACTTTCTGCACTTATTACTCCAGGCGTCTATTTTGAGAAAACGTACGCTTAAAAAAAATGTAAATAAATAAATGATTAAATGCAGCACCTGCTATAAATCATTCCACATATTCTTTTATTTCAGCGACAATATTTAATTGTCTAATTGTCTAGTGTGTTAAATATCAGCACTTCAATTCACCTCTTAAATGCAAATAGATTTTTTTCATAAAAATCTAGATCTGTATATTTTCTGTTTTTGTTACATGATCCTTCTCTGCGCTGTTGATCGCCATCCATCAACATAAAAAACATATTTTGTTACATGCTCCCCTTAAGTATATTTAGATAAAGAACAAAAACTCAGCTTTTAAAAAAGGGGATACAAGTCTGGCCAACAGGTTCATTCTTTTCTTTTCCTTTCCCTCTTTCTTTCTCCTCCTAACGTCATCCTAAGTGTTTTTCCCGTACAACCCCCACCCCTCCTTCTCACTACACACACACACATCCATTTCTCAGTGTGCAGTGAGAGCAGATAAAGACTGTAATTATTAAATTAAAGAGCTGCGCTTCTATCTAATGGCTGCTGCTGAAGAGCAGGCCGCTTCTTCAATATCCTGGAAATTATTTGTGTGTTTGGTTAAATGATGTTACTAATTCCCCTGATTACTAGTAATGACTCTGTCTTTCTCGTTTTGTCGTGGCTTCAGCTTAATATGAAATGGCATTTATTTTAGGCGTAATTACCTTCCTAAGCCTGGGAAGGGAAGAGAATCGACTCGCTCCAGACGGCGGTAAATTGCCCTGTTTCCTCTAATCTTTGCCTTCGCCAAATTAGAAAATTGAGTTCCTCGGCCGGGTGCAACAATTGGTAGGTGTACATCACCGTCATTAGGCCTGCCGTGCTGCTGCGGGGAATAAAAAAGGTCATTTTGCAGACAGCCTGCTGCGCCAGATACATTATTTTACATTGTAAACCACTCACATAAGAAATGGTTTTGCTCTCTGTGGGAAGCGGAGGAATAGCTGAAGAGCCGAGAATCTCTGAATGGACGAAGCCGCCAATAAAATGTGGAGCTAAATTGAAAATCTAACGCATTAACCGTGTAACTGGAGAGAAAGAAACTGTTTTGTGTGTGTGTGTGTGTGTAGAAAACGGTGCTTGGGAAAGATGTGTGTAGTAATAACCTGTAATGCAGACGTGCAGCCAAAACCCCTATTACGTGACCATTACTGATAAAATAATTCATCTTTAGGAATTAAATTTCCACGATTATGTTTCTGCTGCAATTTAATAAATGAAACACAGAGTGTACACACAATAGTTATGATGGGAAGCTGTAGCTTCTGAGACTGAATCAATCTGACTGGCAACACTAAGGATCAGCAAAGTGTTTTTATAAACTCATATATAAAATAGGATGTTTTAAAATGCAACGATCATAACCAGAACTGAGAAACACAAGGACAAGGACAAAAACAAGGACACTAAAAACTTGGACTAAACAGGAATCAGAGCGCTAAAGACTGAAACTAATAATCACAAAATCACTAAAACTAAAACTGGGACTAATGAAAAGTCACAACCCTAAAGACTGTGATTAATGAAGAGTCACAACCCTAAAGACTGGGACTGATGAAGAGTCACAACCCTAAAGACTGAGACTGATGAAGAGTCAGCACCCTTAAGACTGGGACTGATGAAGAGTCACAACCCTAAAGACTGGGACTAATGAAGAGTCACAACCCTAAAGACTGTGATTAATGAAGAGTCACAACCATAAAACTAAGAGTAATGAAGAGTCACAACCCTAAAGACTGGGACTGATGAAGAGTCACAACCCTAAAGACTGGGACTGATGAAGAGTCACAACCCTAAAGACTGGGACTGATGAAGAGTCAGAACCCTTAAGACTGGGACTGATGAAGAGTCACAACCCTAAAGACTGGGACTAATAAAGGGTCACAACCCTAAAGACTGGGACTAATGAAGATTGACAACCCTAAAGACTGGGACTAATAAAGGGTCACAACCCTAAAGACTGGGACTAATGAAGATTGACAGCCCTAAAGACTGGGACTAATGAGGAGTCACAACCCTAAAGACTGGGACTAATGAAGAGTCACAACCCTAAAGACTGGGACTAATGAAGGGTCACAACCCTAAAGACTGGGACTAATGAAGATTCACAGCCCTAAAGACTGGGACTAATGAAGAGTCAAAACCCTAAAAACTGGGACTGATGAACAGTCACAGCCCTAAAGACTGGGACTAATGAACAGTCAAAATTCTAAAGACTGGGACTGATGAAGAGTCACAGCCCTAAAGACTAGGACTGATGAAGAGTCACAGCCCTAAAGACTAGGACTAATGAAGAGTCAAAACCCTAAAAACTGGGACTAATGAAGAGTCAAAATTCTAAAGACTGGGACAGATGAAGAGTCACAGCCCTAAAGACTAGGACTGATGAAGAGTCACAGCCCTAAAGACTGGGACTAATGAAGACTCCAACCCTAAAGACTGGGACTAATGAAGACTCCAACCCTAAAAACTGAGACTAATGAAGACTCCAACCCTAAAAACTGAGATTAATTAAGACTCACAACCCTATAGACTAGGAGTAATAAAGATTACTCTTATACTCTAAAGACTGGGACTAATGAAGAGTCAAAATTCTAAAGACTGGGACTGATGAAGAGTCACAGCCCTAAAGACTGGGACTAATGAAGACTCCAACCCTAAAGACTGGGACTAATGAAGACTCCAACCCTAAAAACTGAGACTAATGAAGACTCCAACCCTAAAAACTGAGATTAATGAAGACCCCCAACCCTAAAGACTAGGAGTAATAAAGATTACTCTTATACTCTAAAGACTGGGACTAATGAAGGATTAGCTCAAAGCCTTTTATTTTTTGCAATAAGGTATTAATTTTCTCACGCTAATACACTTTATATTCATATTTATTATGTTTTAAACTGTTTTCATTTCCCACGCAAATCTATTGCACTGAGATGAAACGCACACACACACACACACACACACACTATCACCTGACAGGTAATTACAGGCTCGGGTAATGACTCCATTTGACCGTAATGGATCACTGTGGAGGGAAAGACGCCCCTGGAGGCCGACCTGTGGGTCAAATCCACTAAACACTCCAAAACCCCCTCAGTGAAGTGTGCACTCTGTTTTACACTTTTCCAAAACAATTCTAAAGAGAAATCTTTACTAAACACCATAATTACTTCACAGAGCTTTGTCATTTAAATTGTTTCTGTTTGATCCGAGGGTGTTGATTAATTTTCTATAACAGCAGCTCTGACAGTCGTATGACAGATGTAGCCACATCACAGGTTTATATAAACACACTAATTCTAATATGGGACCATTTCCATAGCAACAGCTTATTCACATGGAAGTGTGTTAAAAACATGCATAATTGTGGATAATTGAAAAAGAAATTCTTTTCAAGACAGAATGACAGAGATGCTGGTGCGTTTGTAGCTGCTGTAACATTAATAAAAAAGGAAGGTCATTCAGTGTAACAACTGGTGAATGGCTGTGGTTTTACATAAATAAACCTTAAAAAAATGTTTTGTTCTTGGCAAATAAATTGGCTGGTATTTGGGTGGGAAGAATAACACACATATGCACACATATACACACACTCGTCAGATCCATGAAGCCCCTCGGGCAGGTTTTTAAGAGATTTAAGGAGCGACACAACACCCCTTCAAAAGAGCAGGGCTAACATTAGAGAGTCATTAGGTGGCTGCCTTGAGGCGTGGGGTCTAAACACACTCACTCACACACACACACACACACACACACACACACACGCTGTCCACCTGGGAGCAGACAGACAGACACACACCTTTCACACCTGTAGTGAATACATCAGACACCTCACATGACAGTCATCAATCCAGTAAAAAAAAACTGTGAGCCACGCCCAGTCACCTGATCCACCCACTAAACTCTCTAACTTTGTTTGTTTGTTTGTTTGTTTACTTCTGTGTTTTCTTACCTACATACTTCCTTGCTTATGCACAATTCAATTATCCAATAAAACACTCTGAGGCCACGTCAGCTGCAGCTCTATTCAGTGGCTCATAAAATTATTGCCATGGCAACCAATAACAGTGATGTCATCACTATTGCCTTTTCACTGCTAAAGCATTAAACGCGTTGTGCGACACATTTCCCTCATGTGGTGCGACTTATAGGGAGCAATCAGCTCTGATTTGACAATCAAGTCAATACATAAATAAATAAATAAAACTTAAAAAGGAAAAAGGCTTAAAAATTAAACAAAAAGGAAAAAAGAAAAAAAGCCTGAGATTGAGCAAAGACTTAAATTAGAAAAAGAAATTAGAGATAAAAAAAAAGAGATTTAAAAAAATGTAGAGAGAAAAAAAAGTAATAAATAAATAAATGCTATATTGAAAATTAGAATGGTGAGATAAACAACTGACACAGAAAGAAACAAAAATAATAAAGGAAGAAAAGTATAGATGTATAGAAAATAATTTTCTCTTTCTCGCTTTTTCTCTCTCTATCTCTCTGTCCTGCTCTGTGATCTCAGCTCAGATGTCTCTGGTTGTAAAAGTCTCAAATCTATCACACACACTTCGTTTCCTCACATGTGAGAAAGTGCAAAGTGATGCTCAGGTGTGTGTGATCGCCCGAAGAGACAGATACACATGTTAATCCCACCCTGACTTCACACACACACACACACACACACACACACACACACACACACACACACACACACACACACACACAGTCTGCCCCACACTCACACTTTCCCACTGACCAATTGGCCAATTAGAAACCAACACTATCCGATTCAGAGCCGAAGGGGCAGAGGCTGTGGATCAAACATGTACGGCATTGTGGGAAGGCAACAGGACCACTCAGTGATGGTATCTGTAAAAGACGAGCGACCTGATTGGATGGATTGGGGGAAGCCCAGTGGTGTCAGCGCTCGAGGGGAATACAGAAATTAAGAAAGACGACATGATGAGCAAATTCTCGCGACATGGTATTCAGTGAGGTCAAAGGTCAGCAGAGATCAGGTGATGTGACGGGTCAGTGACCCGAGGGAGAGAGCCATGGCTCGGTGACCTCGAGAGGCTCAGGGACTCTGGTTCACATGCGTCTTTAAGAATGTCCAAATAGGTAAAGAGGAGACACTCTTCTGTGGGACACTGAATAATCTACTAGAAATAATTATAAAAATAATAAAGTATTCAGTTTGAAACAAATAAATACATAAATATTTAAACAAAAAGGAAAAGAACATTATTTTTAAATAAGTAGCACAGGATAAGAAAGAGAAAAAAAGAATGTAAAAAATAAGAAGAGACCACGCAAAGTCAAAGAGAAAATACTTAAAAGAAAAAAAAATAGAGAAAAAATAAGTAAAAGAAAATAAGGGTTAAAAACATTATACATTAAATAAAATGAAAAAAAATATTAGTTAATAAATATATAGAAAATTTCAAAAAAGAGAAACTAAAATAAACCAGAAAATAATTTAATAAGAAAATAAAAAATAAATTATAAGGGAGTAAGTCTATAAGTAAGCTAAGAAGGAGATGAAAAAACAAACCAAAAAAAAAAAACATTAGGGGAACACTAAATTTTTACTTTGAACTACTTGTGTATGTATATATATATGGAGTGTTCAAGTCAAACTGTGACTCCATGTTCCCTTAAATGTTTTGATTGGTTTATATAAAAACACAAAGGAACAGGTGCAGACTGGATGGTCAGGATCATTGCGAGGAGCCCAGCGTCTGGTTAATTTCATGATCATAAATGCATAGAGTAAGTTGAGGACGGAAAATATGGCCTGACTAAACTGATCTGTTAATCGTCTGTACGTGTGAGAAGTGCAGTACAGTAATCGCTGACATTCATCTTTGATTCATGCGAGAAAACGTTTAACATCTCAAATTGTTCATGATTGCTTTTAAAGAGGCCAAAAAACCCACAGGACTGCGTTGTGTCCTGCGGAGTTCACCTGATGCTCAGGTTCCTCTGGGAAACACTTGTGAGGAACACCTGAGAAGCACTGGCGGCCATTTCTGCACCACTTGAGATGGCTAATTCAGATTGAAAACTGCATAACTGTGCATTGTCCAGGTGATTCAAGCCGAGTTGCTGAATGGCAGCTGGTTTCTGTTCTGTCATCCGATGTCAGAGCACACACAGAGGGGTGGGCAGGGGCCCGCTGGGGGGGGGGGGGGGGATGAGGGGATATTTGGTAAAACGTTCATTTATTAGCCTCCTTTAAACTGTACTCAGATTGCAAGGACAAGCCGCTTTTTGTGCCCCAGTGCAGGGCCACAAAACTGCCCCGGTGTTAATTCAATGGGTTCATGACCATGGGGTAAGGGTTGTCACTTGTTCCTTCCTGCAATTAGCTGTCATGGTTAGCTTAGCAGAACTAATGCTATTCGTCTCTGGGGCTCGGGTTGCGCAGTTTGGTGACTGTGTGCTGAAAAGAGCTGAGGTTTTATATCAATTACACACCATGCTATGAGGCTGTTACTGGTAATTCTCCTTTAAGCAGTGTTCATTAGTGTTACTACAGCACTATTACACCACACGCAAGCATTACTACAGCACTACTACATTACATAGAGAATAAAGTACAGCAATACTTAAATACTATATACATATATATAAACAGAACTTCTGTTTGTGGCTTTGTGACTTTGCAGGTGAAGCTGGTAAGTAGTTCCGTCACAGGCGTTCCTCACTGTCATACTGTGAACGTGCCACAGGCGTTCCTCATCGACCGCACACTCTATTCGCTGGTAATAATAGCACGCCGGTGTCAAAATCTGCATGCGGGTAACCTCTGGTATTGTATGAAGATATAAATGTAAATTAAGATCTAAATGTGATTTATATGAAGATATAAATATAAAAAGCAACAAAAAAAGAACTGAAGAGAAACTATGAAATAAAAAAGAAGAAATAATTTAAGCTTTAATTTCTAAAAATAACTTAAACTTTAGTCAACTAACTATGACAAATATTTCAGAAAGTAGTGTTGCCGATATTTAACACACTGATCTGTTAAAACAGAAAGCTGAATGCTTTTTTTCAGGTTAGGACACAAATGATCTCATAAACCAGAAAAAAAAGGGGAACATTTTTTTAAGTTGCTTTTGTTGGATCTGAAGAAAGCAAGGATGATCTCATGGGTGTAAAGTGACAGCGCAGGGACGAATACCTCCAAGCAATACTGACATGACTTTCTGTACGCCGTGCGATCTGAGGTATGGCCCCGCTCGCAACTTAAGGCATCAGCAGCACAGCTTCACCTGACTCGCTTTTCACTCTCTATTCACCTTTTGCTCCCTCTTTTATGCAGACGGGATAGAGATAAGGTTCCACGCTCCTACGTCTTTAGGAAAGTTATACTGTAGGTGGGCTAATTATAATAGACTCCAATGCTGATCAGAAACTGCAAATCACAGGTTTACACTATATTAACACGCTCGTTCTGATCCAGTATTGTTCCTATAGTAACAACACCATATTATTGGATCAAAAGTTTCATGTAATTTAATACGGTACAAAATGTTTAATAGTTTCAGTTAAAGCTGTAATGTTAAGTTTTCCATTATTTAGGACAGAGAAGCTTGTTTTATGACATTTTGCATTTTTTTGTTTGTTTTATTAAGTTTGAGAGTGAGGAATGCAGATTTTATAAAAGCCATTTAATGAAAACTTAATTCTGGTCAATATATTTATAAATCTATACATTTCTTTCATTTTTACTGTTATATCTGGATTATTTTTCTGTAAAGCTGCTTTGTGACATTATTCAAAGTGTCATATTAATAAAATTTAACTTAACTGTTTTACAAATGTCTAACATTAAACATAATTACATAAATGCATATATCATGTCATATTTGTTATAAAAAATAAACCTCATAACTTTAATTATTCTCCTATAACACTGTGACACATTCCATATAACAGCCTGTTCATGCCTAGAGGAGGTAAAGCAACAAACTCTTCATGTGATGCCACCACCACCACCTTCACAGCATTAGCAAGGGTATGATCTCAAAAAGGGTAGCTCAGTTGTTAAGGCATTGGACTACGGTTCGGAAGATCCCAGGTTCAAACCCCACAACCATCAAGTTGCCACTGTTGGGCCCTTGAGCGCGGCCCTTAACCCTCAATTGCTCAGATGTGTAATGAGATAATAATGTAAGTCGCTCTGGATAAGAGCGTCGGCCAAATGCCTAAATGTAAATGTGGGTCTCTTCAGGTTCTCCATGAAAGATCCTCTTGGTTGCTTCACCAAGTAATCTTGTCTTTATGCTCTCACTGAGTGTTGATGGAGGCCATGCTCCAGGCAGAGGAGCAGTTGTTGGGTAATCCTTACATTATTTTAATAATGGACTTAATCATGGGTACCAGTCCAGTCCGGTACTGCATAATACCTAAAGGGTTCAGTGGTGGGCCACAGTACTGCAGAGAGGAGTAAGCAGCTGCGTGCCAAAAACCAGTTACAGGAAAACATATACAGTATGATACCATTATGTGATCTTAAACAACAGTTTGTCTCCTTAGTAACTGCCTCAGAACCATCCATGCTGTGTTTTGAATTTTTGTGTTTTATTACTGCAACTAAATGTGAGCGTGAGCTTCTGCCAGCATACTGACACTACATGATGTGGTACACTAGCTTTCCATTTAATGTTAATTGGGATCCAACTCTGGAACAATTAGTTAGCTGAAGCTATTCTAAAGTGTGATGAGTAGAAGCATAAAAAAGAAACTTGGGAGATTTACAGGACTGTCCATTAGTTCTTTAGATATATCGAATATCTAAGATCTTTTATCTTATATTTTACATCTTAAGATATAACGAACTCAGGGTTCTTTCAGGAAAGGTGCATCAATACTAACCTGATATTTAGAATTTCAGAATGTTCCTTACACGCTTACACTTATACAGTAGATTCATGGTATTTAATGCCAGTTATGTCCATTTCAGTTTCAGAGAGGGGTTTAGTGTTTGCAATGCACCATGAAGCTTTAATCAACAAAAACTTGATCTTTCACTTCACACCTGATTCAGTCACTGCTTTACACCATTAAGATGAAATCCCAGTGGTAAATTATAAAGATGAAACATTAATGTAAGAATAAAACAATTGATAATTTATCGCTTATCCTAGAACATTTATCTACAACACACTAGAGAATGAGTCCAGTGATCTGAGCGTAGATGCGTTTTAAATTTCTGTTTCTGGAGTCCATCATGTTTACACACCGTTCATTCATTCTGAATGTGAAACACTCTGAAGTCTGGCTCATACAGCGACCGTGCGGCCATAACTCATTACCCGGCTTTCTCTGTTATTATTGAGCCTTTTGGCCTTGGGCTGATCCATTTATTGGGCTGTGTGTGTGTTTCTGTTTCTGTGTGTGTGTGTGTTTGTGTGTGAGACAGCCTCCAGTGTGTGTTTGCTGCCCTGCAGAGCCGGAAACACAGCGTGCTTTTATTTATCAATCTTCATACTTCGCAATCGTCTGACGTATGTCACATTGTGAAACATTATGCGTGGTTAATGAAGCTGCTGTAAAGATTGATGCTGCCTGTTTTTGTGTTTTTTTTTTTTTTTTTGCGTTTTGTTTTTTTGGTAAATAGCCCGCTTTGGAAAAGACCTGTCCAAACACTGCAGTTCGTATTATGATGCATGGTTAGGTTTAACTGGAGTTGCCTGTTGTTCTTAGTTACATATTTAGTTAGGTTTATTAATTCACCTTCTGCAACACCTGACTTCTAACATTATAATAAAAATTATGAATTAATAGTAATATTTATCTGTGATGCAGGTTGTTATCGTCAAAAACAATTTGTAGAAAACCTCTTCCTGCTCATCAGATATGGACGGGAGCAGGCTGTATATACAATATATATACATATCTACTGTAAATTAAAACATATGCAAGGGTTCAGATAGCACACCCGTTCACTGGGAATAAAGGTATAGCGTTTTGGGGTTAAAATTGTGAGAACACTGTTGCTAGGCAAACAATAAATTATGCTTGCTGAGCTATGATATGTCTATGATATAGCTATCAAGCTTAAACTATTAAGTCTGTAACAAACATTGTGCAGAATATCAACATTTACATTAGAAGGGTTGTAAAAGTCATGAGAAAAGCCTCCACATGACTCAAATTACAACTTATAATGTTGTGTGCATATTTTTAACAAAATTAACAATAACTTACATACATAAGGTAGGAATCGAACCCTTGACACTCTAAAATTAATACATACAAGAAGACTGACTGTAAATGAGAACAAAACAGCTAACAATATCAACATTTACTTTAAATGTGTAAACTTCTAACCATATTTCACTGTACTGCCAGGTCTAGACTGAAACTAATACCTAACCTACCTAGCTCCTAAGAAAGTATACATGTAGCATGGTATAACTTGTACACAGGTAACTTAAGGATATTAACATTTACATAATTTACTAATAAAAACCTCTGTGGAACTAAAATTACACTGTAATTATGGTTAGCATTGAATGATAACCAATGCAGCTTCCAACTCTGTCAGGGCTGGTGTGAATGTCTGACTTTTATGTGAATAAAAAAAAAGTTGTGAATACTTTAACAGTGGCCTGTTTATAAAAAAATCATCATGTAAGAACAGTTAACGCAATCATATTTGTGATTGTGTTAACTGTTAAGACTAAACTCTCAAATTAAAGGCAATAATTTACCTCAGAAGTGTTGATAAATTACTAAAAAATTCCTCTATACAACTACTAGCATCAACTGCTAACTCAAATTTACAGCTATTTCAGTGAGGTTTAAAATTTTATGAATTCCAACATGAGAAATGTTCTGTGAAACAACATTTCACAGAACATTTTTTATGTAATGTTCATAATAATACAGAAAACACATAACAGCATTTGAATTACATTTGATTCTAGGCTAAACTACAACATTACTGGCTTAACAACTATTTGTAACACACTATCTAAACCTTTAAGCAGATAAAGTTGCTACTGTAGGACCTGAAGGTTTAAAATGTCTTAAATAATATACATACAGTAAAAGTCTAGTGACTGTGGAAATAAGGAAAAAAGCAACTCAGAATCTGATAATTAATAATATTGCGCTAATAATTTACCTCAGGTATGTTGGTGAATTACTTAGAAAAGCCTCCATGGAACTAGAATTACACAGTAATTAGAATTGAATGCTAACTAATGCAGATTGCAACTTAGTATATAAAGTTAATAATTTATGTCAGATTTGTTGATAAATTACTTAGAAATTCTTCTATACAACTACTAGCATCAACTGCTAACTCAAATTTAGCTATAAAGTTAATAATTTACCTCAGATTTGTTGATAAATTACTAAATAATTCCTCTGTACAACTACTAGCATCAACTGCTAACTCAAATTTAGCTATAAAGTTAATAATTTTCCTCAAATTTGTTGATAAATTACTAAGAAATTCCTCTATACAACTACTAACATCAACTGCTAACTCAAATTCAGCTATAAAGTTAATAATTTACCTCAGATATGTTGAAAAATTACTAAGAAATTCCTCTATACAACTACTAGCATCAACTGCTAACTCAAATTTACAGCTATTTCAGTGGGGTTTAAAATTATATGAATTTCAACATGAGAAACCATTGCTGTGAAATATTCATGATAATACAGAAAACACATAACAGCATTTGACTTACATTTGATTCTGGGCTAAACTACAACATTACTGACTTAACGACTATTTGTAACATTAAGCTGATGAAGTTGCTTGAAGGTTTAAAATGTCTTAAATAATATACATACAGTACAAGTACAGTGACTGTGGAAATGAGGACAAAAGCTAATTAGAATCTGATAATTAATAATATTGCGCTAATAATTTACCTCAGGTATGTTGGTGAATTACTTAGAAAAGCCTCCATGGAACTAGAATTAGACAGTAATTACACTTGTCATTGAATGCTAAGGCAAAATGCTAACTTATGCAAATTAAGTGAGCATTAGGCTATAAAGTTAATAATTTACCTCAGATTGATTGTTGATAAATTACTAAGAAAAGAATTAATATAATTAAAATTACATTGTAATTACGTTTAACATTAAATACTTGGTTCAGTTCGTTCATGTTACGCTGATATGTGGTTACTTGAGGTGATTTATTTTACACTGCCTGTGTCCTGTGCTTAAATTCGAGAATACGAAGCACTGGATAATAGGACTCCATGGCTAAGTCTCTCTCTGTGACTGTACTTGACCTGTTTACCAGGCCGAGCGATCGCTTCGTGACCCGCTGCCTCAATTAACGGCTCACTCTGTGTGAGCCACAATGAGCAGGATGTGATCGCAAAAATGAAACGGCAAATAAAGAGCAGTGGAAAAAAATGGCCGAGTGTGAAGTGCACGTCTCACTGTGAGGCGCTGAGGGGGGGAGAGGAGGAAGAGGAGGAGGAAGAGGGGGAGAGGTGGCGAGGCTGAATAGAGCTGTGAAAGAGGCTTTCAACAACGGCCACGAAATGAGCTTCATAAGCGAGGCCTCTTCTGATCCATAATGCACTGCACTCGAGAGAGAGAGAGAGAGAGAGAGAGAGAGGTTAAATGTGGTAAATGGAAAGAGAAAAAAAAGAATGACAATGACAGACAGAGAGACAGATAATGAGAGAGATAAATGGAAACAGATAAAGAGAAAAACAGACTGAAAGAAAAATAAAGTAAGACAAAGAAAGGGAGATAAAGAGACAGACAGATAAAGAGAAAGACAGTACGTTACAGACACAGATAAAGCAAAAAAGACAGAGACGGATAAACAGAAAGAAAGAAGAAAAACACAGCAAAGCAGTAAGAAAGGTAGATAAAGAAAGGTGAGAAAAGAGATTAAGTTGAGAGTAATAGAAAAGAAGGGATGCGAGAAGGAAAGATCATACGCGGGACAGATAAATAGGACAAGAGGAGGAGGAAGACGGATGGATAAATAAAGTAAGACAGCAAGAGAGATAAAGTGAGATAGATAAAGAGATAAACATATTAAGTCAAATAGCAAGAAAAAAGAGAGAAACAGAGATGAAATTGAGAGAAAAGTGTTAGATAGATGAAGAGAGATTGACAGAAAGAGAGATAGAGAGAGTTTGGTAAGCAGAATATAGAATGAAATAGAGCGATTAATGAATGATATAAAGAAAAATCCAGTATGGGGACAGACAGATTGATAGACAGAGATAAAAAAAATGAAGGGGAAGAGAGGAAGAAAAAAGCAAAGAACAAGTGAGAGCAAGAAAACAAAGACGAAGAGAAACAGATAAAATGGAGCTGATACAGACAGAGATAAAGAGGAAGATAAATTGAAACTAAGATTAGAAAAAAGAGACAAAGTGAAAGAATAAGTTAGATAAAGTGATACAAATAGGACTGAAAACAGAGAGACAGACAGAGACAGATAACGTGAGTGATTGATAAAAATAATAGTGAGAGACAGAAAAAGTAAGAGATACTGATGGAGATAGATAGACTGAGAAAGAAAGGGAGTGAGATGTTAGAGAGACATTTATAAAGACAGATAAAGAGACAGAGACAGGTACAACTAAAGAGAAAAAGACAGTTGGAGATAGAGAGAGATAGATTAAATGAAATTGAGAGATTTTGACAAGAGATCAGAATTACTGATAAAAAAAGGGGGATCAAGTGAGAACCAAATAGAGATGAACAGATAAAAGGGGTGGCAAATAGAGAAAGTGGGACAGTAGAGATAGACAGATAAACAGAAAAAGAAACAGAGACATAGACAGACAGATCTATAGAGTTAGATAAAGCAACAGATAAATAGAGAGAGAATAGAGAGAGAAACAGTGAGACAAAGGAAGTGAAACAGAGAAAGAGACCTACACAGAGAGAGAGATAGAATGAGACAGACAGAGAGATGCAGACAGATATACAGATAGACAGATATAGAGAGACAGCACCAGATGAATAAAGATATTGTGAGACTAAAATAGACATAGAAAAAGAGAGTGATCACAAACAGACAGATAAAATGTGAAGGAAAAAGACGTATAGACAGATGGACCAATAGAGATAGACAAATAGAGACCAAAAGATATGCAGAATAGAAAGAAAAGTGAGAGATAGACAGATTTGACAGATAAAACGAGAACGACAGTTATGCAGAGAGATAGAAAAAAAATGTAGAGAGACTGAAATAAACTGATTGACAGACAAACAGATAAACAGAGAGAAAAGATGAGAGTGAGATTCAAACAGAGATAGAGAGACAGGTAAATAGACAGAAAAATAAACAGAGATAGACAGAAAGTGAGATAGCAAGTTGTGACACGGACAGAGTGAGACATTGAAAAAGCAATAGTGAAACAAGGAGTGAAACAGAGAGAGAGAAATAGAAAGATAGAGAATGAAACAGAGAGAGAGAAAGATAGTAAGATAGAGAGAGTGGAACAGAAAGAAAGATAAAGGGATATAGAGAATGAAAGATAGAAACACAGTGAGATAGAGTGTTGTGAGTAAGACAGGGAGAGTGAAATTGAGAGAGAATTTGAGATACAGAGAGATTGAGACAGTGAGAAAGTGAGACACATAAGATAGAGAGGAAAGATATTAAGATGGAGAGAGAGAAACAAGCAGAAAGAAAGATATATGTAGAGATTGAGAGGGTGAGAGAGTGAGACAGATGAGAGTGAGACAGGCTGGTGGGTAAGAACACAATAGCGGTGAACACTAGGCCTCATTCAGTGCAGTAATTGGCAGAGTGGCTTCATTTCACACACTGATTTGCTGCCTCTTGTCCTGCGAAGGCTTTAACAAGTTTGATGTGTGTAATAGAGGATGGAGGGGCGCCTATTCTTTCCCTGAGCGCCCGCTCTCTTCCCCT
This sequence comes from Clarias gariepinus, assembly GCF_024256425.1. Taxonomy (NCBI): domain Eukaryota; kingdom Metazoa; phylum Chordata; class Actinopteri; order Siluriformes; family Clariidae; genus Clarias; species Clarias gariepinus. Next base: position 30,476,063 of record NC_071113.1, read on the forward strand.
CATTCTCTCCTCTTCTCTCTCTTCTCTCCTTTTTAATGCTGCATTAACTGGATTCTCTCCTCTTCTTTGTAAACACGCAAAAAAAAAAAAGCCCAGCTCCTTTAATCATTCGTCTGCTGGATGAACAAGTTCGTGCTTTTTTCCTCCCGCACAATGGGAGAAAAGGTGGAGGTGAGACAAAATTTAGTCACATCTGTATCTAAAAGCCCCTCTGAATGCTTTTGTTGGCTTTAATGAAATGGCAGCGGTGTGTGATGGACGATGGCGTGGTGGTGGTGGTAGAGGTGTGTGTGTAGGGGGGAGAAAAGCTCGTCATCTTTCATCAACCCGACGCTAGATGGATCAGAAGGAGGGCGTAAAAAGCCTCCGCCAAAATCACTGCATTTCCCCACAATAGCGTGCGTCCGTGCGGGAAAAAAATACATGAAAAGATGTTTTTGAAAAGGAAGGCACATTGTAATCATGCATTACTTAGCCCATAACCTTTTAATAAATCCATTTAGGAGCGAGAGAGCTGTGCACTTAGCAATGGTGTCGATTTATTTGGAGCCGTTTGGTGGAAACCTGTCAGGACTTAGCGTTGATTAGCCCAAGTGTGTTTTTTACTTTCAATAAATCTAGTCAGGTTTTTAAGATGCCATAGCCTACTTCCTGCACTAACCTTAAACTGGAATAAAGTGAGTGAAATTGTGGGATTTGGTTTAAAGGAATTACATTTACACTGTTATCTTGTTTACATAAATATAGGCCAGATCTACCATCCTGCCTTTCTCTGAGGAGGTTTTTGGAAGCATTCGCCAGTGTCAGTGCTTTGTAACAGTCTGAGGCAAAGGGATGTTCAAGTCAAAGAGGACTTTTGAGAATAACAGAACACAGTTCTGAAATTAAGAATTCCCTTTATTTTTCTATATGATGCCCTGCAACAGTAGCCCAACATTTCACTAGTGCATGAAGACCATCAAGGTAAAAAGTTTTCCCAGTACGCCGAGGCCATGATCGGACTGCATGCTTAACATCTGAAGCTAGGAGCGAAGTCAGGACTGTATGGAGGATGTGGCAAAAACTCCCGCCGAGTTCCTGTAACATGCAAGTGTTGTCGGTGAATGACTGTGTATGCAAGTTGGTGTCGTTGAGTTTCAAACATCAGACGCTAATCATTCATAGGAACAACTGCAGTGCAGGAAAGAATCTCATCACCGTACTGAGATTTAAGTCTTTAGTAAATTTCAATCACCCATCGATATGATGGGTGTGATTTGAATACCTGTCATACTTTTCTGTAAGATTCAAATATGCTAGCTACAGTATTACAAGAATTTTTGGTTTAAATAAAACTAGCCCGTGATGCCAACGTTCTTTTCAGAGGAACCCACAGTTCATTGAACCAGTCGTGTCTGACATCTCAGATAGGTCATGACACCGAGCAGAACGAGTGTGGATAAAATCACAGGAGGTCATCTGCCTGGGTTACCTGCCAATCCGTGTTGTCTGCTTTTTCACATCTGCCATGTGAGGAAGTCTTCAGACCAGGTACAGCCCTTCTGTGGTTCAAGTGCCAGGTCTTTGCTGGCCAGGTCAAGGCAGTGATCTTTGACCTTTGAGTGACCATTTGTGCCATGCCAGACTGGGTTCAGGCTTCCGAGGTCAAGAAATGGGTCAAGAAGAGGTCATTGATTATTTGGGACAAGATCGGAAGATAGGAGAACCTTTCTCACCTGGATGTGTCTCAAATGACTGAGTCGTTAAAGCAGCAGTGCCTTTGTATTTTTAATTTTTTCTTAGTTATCAAACATGAATTCCAGTTCCATGGCCAAAGGAGAGCATTTACTTACAGGAATGCACTTGGATTAATATTAGGAAATCATTTTAAAGACGAAGGAATGTAAAATGTCTAGAAATGGGCAAAGTAAACAGCCATAATATGAAATACATGCTAAAATACAAATGCTAAAGAGAAGATCTTTTTCCAATAAAGGTATTGAACTAAGAATTTAGAGTGAACTGTATTCACTGATGCAAACCAATTCACGTGTAACGTGCCTCAAAGAAACACAGCCACACAAGAAAGCAGAAAATGACCCTTTGTAGCTTTGAAGTTCCACGGACATGCACTGAGAGTCACGTTAGGGACAAAACCGTGTGCAGGGGTCGTATGGGGTCATGGAGGGATGCTGATTGACCCTATTTTAGCTCAATATCCTGTCTGAGTTCCTCCATGAACAGAGGCAGCCTTGATCCAAACCCCCGGAATCAGATTGATCCTTGGTCCGAATGCGGATCGGATTTCAGCTTCGCTTGTTGCTCCTGCGTTTGCTTCTGATCTCAGGTGACGTCTCGTCCCCCTACCGAAGTCCTGCGCTGGACCCTACAGAGTCGCCTTTGTCTCTGTAATCACTCAGCCTTCAAAATTTAGGCTAATAGAAATATGGCTTATTTAAGAAGCTGACATTCCCTGAGCAGAGCAGATATGCTGATGGACAGCCTGGATTCCCCTCAGCTAGGAAAATAATGATAGCATAAATAATTATAAAGCATTTTTACTTATAAAACTCTTAAGAAACAAACAGAATAAATGAATTTGATTGTTGTGATGAATACGAGTGATGTTTTCTTCCAATATGGTAATGCTTGGCCAAAATAAAGAACCTTAGAAGACAGACGGCCTTAAGGATCTTTCCAAATGACACACATAAGAAGACCCTAGGGATGGAAAAGAGTACTTGAACACTCACAATATACATGATTGATAGATTACTTCCAAAAAACAAACACAGAGAGTGAATAAATATTTATAATTGCAATGGTATTCAATACATTTATTTGCAAAAGTCATTGCATGATCAATCAAACACCAGCTCCTTTGGAAATTTGTGGAATTCATTCATTTTCTCTGCCATATTATTATATATTTAAGTGGATGTAATCAACAAAGTGGGCAACCCAATCAAACACAATGTTTGCTGGTCATGGTACATCACATGGCAGATTAAAGGCACTCATCAGGTTCTTTGGATTATCCAGTTTATCCTTGGTGTTTATGGATAAACGTCCAATATCAATTGGACACGCAAGGATTGGAATTTGAGTCACTGACTGACATGTATCACCTAAGCCCTGAACTTCGCTGAATTCCAGATCCTGTGAGAAATGTCCAGCTCTTACAGAGTCGCCTTTGTCCCCATAGCTCACTCACAGTCCCCACAATTTCGTCTGACCAAACCAGACGTTCTATGAGCTCAACAAACCTGCTGATGGACAATCTGGATTCCTCTTAACACTCATCAGCTCCTCCATAACACAGTCTTTATGCACAGGGATTATATAGAGGAATGAGGAGGATTTAATTTTAATCTGAAAGACTGATTTTAATTTATTCTATTCTTCTTGCATCTTTTCTGACTGCATTGTGAGCAACTCTCGTCAAGAGCGAATCTTTCCTACTGTGTTTGAGGTATAGAAGGGCAATAAAGTTATTAACTGTGGTATGTGGGTTGTCCTTCTTTAGTGGTGTGAAACCTGAAATGTTGATGGGCGGTTTGTAAGTCCGACATGGTTTTAAGGCAACAAAGATTAAGAGTAAACTGTAGGAATTTGTTTAAGAAGATCAACTGCTTCTGGTTAAGGTTGCCGACCTTCTTTCCCCTTGTGTCTTTTAGCGAGCAGGTAATAAATATGGAATAATATATCTCTTCAATATTATTATCATCCCCCAACAACTGATTGGGAAGCTGAACCTGTTGGGCCTGAACACCTCCCTCTGCAACTGGATCCTGGACTTTCTGACCGGTAGGCCTCAGTCAGTACGGATCGGGAACTGCACCTCCAGCACCACCACACTGAGCACTGGGGCCCCACAAGGCTGTGTGCTCAGTCCCCTGCTGTTCACACTGCTGACTCACGACTGTGTAGCAACACACAGTTCGAACCACATCATTAAGTTCGCTGATGACACGACCGTGGTGGGTCTCATTAGCAAGAACGACGAGTCAGCGTACAGAGAGGAAGTGCAGAGGCTAACAGACTGGTGTAAAGACAACAACCTGTCTCTAAATGTTGACAAGACAAAGGAGATGGTTGTTGACTTTAGGAGGACACGAGGCGACCATTCTCCGCTGAGCATCAACGGCTCCTCTGTGGGAATTGTCGAAAGCACCAAATTCCTGGGTGTCCACCTAGAGAAGGACTTCAGCTGGTCCCTCAACACCAGCTCCCTACAGAAGAAAGCCCAACAGCGTCTCTTCTTTCTGAGAAGACTGAGGAAGGCCCAGCTTCCACCACCGATCCTGACCACCTTCTATAGAGGAACTATCGAGAGCATCCTGAGCGGCTGCATCACTGTCTGGTTTGGGAATTGTGCCATATCGGATCGCAAAACCCTACAACGGATAGTGAGGACAGCGGAGAAGATCATCGGGGCCTCTCTCCCCTCTATTGAAGACATCTACACCACACGCTGCATCCGCAAAGCCACCAGCATTGTGGCTGATCGGACACACCCGTCTCACACACACTTTACACTCCTGCCATCTGGAAAAAGGTACCGAAGCATTCGGGCACACACATCCAGGCTGTGCAACAGCTTTTTTCCACAAGCCATCCGTCTCCTCAACAAAAAGGGACTGGACTGATAAACACAAACACACTCACACACACACAAACACAAACATTATCACACAGCTTAACTCAACTACCTCAAAATATTGAGACTGGACTGACTAATCAACACAAGTGCAGACACACTGACCTACACCACCAAATTATCGTACACACCAACCTGTAAATGCTTCACTGTTTTTAACAATCTTTTTGCACAATGATCATTACTGGACTACATTTTTGCACTAATTCCTCAAATCTTGCTGCTGTTTTAAGGAATGTTTACGTTTACCCACTACCTCAACACCATATTTTATGTTCTGTTATGTCGTGGTTGCGCACTGTCACTTTGTTGTTGCTCTTGTTTGCACATTTGCACGTGCACTTTATGTTGTCTGTAAAAATGTTACTTAGCTAGTTAGTTTTTGTTAATTTATGTTGTAATTTATGTTAGATCTCTCTGTCCTGTCTCTGCTAGCCAGTTAACTAGGCCTCTTGGTTAGCTAGTTTAGTGTCTCTGTTAATTTATGTTGTAAGTTTATGTTGCATGTAGCACCTTGGTCCTGGAGGAACGTTGTTTCGTTTCACTGTGTACTAACTGTATATGGTTGTAATGACAATAAAGCCTACTTGAACTTGAACTTGAACTTGATTTATTCAAATATTTCTGCTATATAACTCTACTCTTTAAAAAGCAATACAGTTTCAGGTCTTCAATAGTGATGTAAATCAGTCCTCCTTTAGTGGTGAGAAACCTGGAATGTTGATAGGCAGTTTGTTTTTTTTCTAATCACACATGGTCCCACAGACTATTATTAATTGTTGTTAGATGACTTCAAACATAGCAATAAAATGGCAGTTTTCCAACAGTAATGTAAAGTCAGTTCTCCATTATTGGTAAGAAACCCTGACGGTTGATGGGTGGCTTTTATCCTAATCAAATATGGGTACAGAGGTAGTAGAAGTTAAGGATATACCTTAGGAATTTGTTTTCTAGAAGAGCTACTTCTTTTGGTTAAGAAGGTTGGTTAGTGTTGAGGGTTCTCTCTATGTTGCAGGTGAGGTGATAGCTCATAAATATAAATTGCTGCTAAATGACTAACATTCTTGAGAAACCTTGAACATCAACATGTTCTCAACCAAAAGCTTCAGGTCTGTTCTTAATAACCACTTATCTAAAATAACTGCAAACACTAATCTTAAGGAGAAGATCTACGAACCATCCATCAACACATAAACTAAAGTAATGAAGTCAATGCTAATGTGAGATATTTTATTCAAGCCCTGATACAATGGTTACAGTTTGTCTAAAATCCACTAACATCAGGAAAGATAGGATTTATCAGACACAAGGAACTGATACATAAACGGCACTAGCCTTTTTTTTTTTTGCCCATGGCATTGGGCAAAACAAATGCCCAGTGCTGGTTCCCTTTGTGCCGTTGACACAAAAGGAACCAAAACCTAGGGAGGTTTGAATGTTAATGGCTTCAATGTTATAGCCTATTGGTGTGTACATCAGCGTGATCAATGACGTAAACAGAACAACTTCAAATGCAGGTTTAGTGTTAGAGGATCTTTGCATAACCTGACATGGAGAACACACATTTTCGAACAGGAATCAGCTAAGAGGTTTAGGCAGCCATGGATTTTTTTGTTCTGTCTGTGTGGTCAAAAAATGTATGCGTTTATACACTACGCAAAAAAAAAAAAAAATCTGTAAAACAACTGAAGCTTTTCTGGGCAGTGTGGTGTAAGATTAAATTAGATCAGTCCACCTGTTTTAAATTTATCACTTAAAAACACTTCACAACTAGGTTAAAACTGGAATTTCCCATAAATGTACACAATGTTTAATGCAAATTAATTCTGAATATTTTCTACAACTATTTATATGGATTCCTTTTTTAAATATATAATTTTATTGCCAAACACATACATTTCCCAAACAGCATGCTGTCATTTTTTGTAATTTATTTAAAACATCACATAACAACACAAGCATATAAACTTGAGTCATGAAATGATCAAACCACAGAAAATACAATACAAATGGCACCCAGGTTCACCACACACATATTTAGTAGTATTAATACTACTGTAATATCTATATAAGTACAGCACAAACATTCTCCAGGTTTAACACGCCACAATTCTGATGTCTGTAAACATCTACTGCTAAATGTCAAATAATTAGAACATTCAAATCCAAGTCATTATGTTTTATGTTCAAAGTTTTCCCTGAAAATCTAATAATCGTATTGCATAGTATGAACATAACATGGAAAAAAAGTTAAATATTTATATTTATATATAAACTGATAAATGAAAGAGTAAAATCTGAGTACAGCCAGTCAGAGTCCACTTTAAATTTAAGAACAGAGATTCAATCTAATTACAGTTTTCCACTATTTCTCTTTAATTTATTCATAACTAAACGTTCCAGCTGGATTATTCATGTTTGGCACCAAAAGGAAACAATAGTTGGTATGGATGGGAACGACCAGCCATCATACAGGCTGATATGACCAGCCTGTATGATATTATCACAACACCCAGGTTCTGAGTCATAAAAAAATCTGTATTGTGATTCTCAGTATTAATAAGTTTTACTTTTGTTACAATTCCAAACAAACATAGCCAATAATTTACTTGTTGTATTTTACTTGTACAAGGATGCTGTGAATAGTTTGAAGCACACCACCTAAACACCTGAAGCTTAACACCTCAAATGCAAACCAATCTAAATAAAAATAAATAAATAGAATTTGGAGTCAGTGTGACGGTCAGTACACGAATTGTCACACACCCTATTTTTCCCCATTTTTACTATTTGGGTGGGCGGGGCTAGCAGCCCTATCTGTTGCTGACTGGTTATGTAAAATACATAACACAAAATGGTACAAACCTGGGCAATGGAAATTCACATATTTCTCTATTCAAATGCTATCTCATTTACACTACTGCTTCTAAATTATTAGAAAGCCCTAAACTTAATCAGTAGAAGAAAAAAAAGTTGTTGTTTTTTTGCTAGTTTTCTTAACAGCACTGTTCTCAAATCTGATTGTTGTAGTAAGGTATATAAGGTGAGCTTATAATGAAAATAACTCTTTCATGAAGACTTTCTCAAATTCAATCATTAATATTTTTAATAAGTAAAATAAAATACCTTTAATTGCAGTAACTTGTTTACTCGCTAATCATTGAAAAGGTAAACTGAAGCCCTCGCTCATACCTCAGTAAAAAAACGTTATGCTTCCGTCACCTCATGCCTATATGCGATAACACCGATAAGACGACCAGTCGATGTCAAACCTCAGAGCTTGTATGGACACGAAATGTCCTCCAGGGTAAATTCATAAACAGCCATTTGTGGAACTTGAGTGCAACATAATGCAGTTTAAGCCTCGAGAGCCGCCATTCATGAAGATCCGAATCTCTGTGTTAGCTTAAGGCACTCGCGCTACATCTATAACAACTCCATTAGAGTCAATACCAGAGAGGCTAAATGGGACTGTTAGCTGTTAGCGCTGGTGGTAAGAAAGAAGGAGAATGCACTGCGTGTGAATGAGTCGACACATGAGGCCCATTATTACTTTGTAATCATAAATCCTAAATAATAAGCTAGCTAGCACAACATAGCTGTTAGCACTGACTGGAAACATTAATGGAGTAAATGGAATAAAAATGTTGAAGGCATGAAATGAGACTGCTAGCTGTTAGCAATAATGTTACAGGAAGGGCAGAATCTAGCGAATGAGTCAAAAGTAAGGAGTGCTACATGCTCAACTAGCATAACTCAACGTAGTGACATTGTTCACCATTAGTACTAAAATCAGTTCTAGTGGTGAACTAGCATAAAGTAGCAGCATCTAGTTGTGAACTAGCATAAAGTAGCCTAGATGCTAAACAGTGTAAGAATCAACACTAAAAAGTGAAAAAAGTAAACTGTAGCCAGCTGTAGCGTTATGTAACAACGTGCTAATGCTATATGATGAAATTAAGAAATCTTTGACATTAATGTAAACAACAAAAGAATTGTAAACTTCACTGAACTGCAATAAATCCCATGTAACTTTATAGAAAATAATAAGGTCTAGCCCATAGTACAGCTCGACACATGCGTTCGTTCAGCATCTGTCTGTCCCAGTTCTACACCTGCATCAAATTAGCATCAGCGCTCACTCCTCAAACGAGTTCAGAGACACAATCGCTAATTAATTTGCCGCTTCAAAGCATGGGCTGACACTAGACTCGTCATCCAAAACAAGAGAAAATGAGCTGCGATAATTAGCCGAACTGCCGGCATTTTGCATAAAACGCCATCGATTCCTATTGTGCTCGGGTGAAGGAGTGTGGTCGTGTCACGAGTCGAGTTTAGCACGATTTGCGTAGCTTGTGCTCCAGCCGCTGCTCTCGGAGGGCTTTAACAAAGCGTGAGGTCGCAAATGGATTCGGTGTTGAAAAACGTGTCAAGATGAGCGGCCGCTGTTTTGTTGAGTGAGCAATTACAGCCGTCCTAAATCACGTAGCTGTTAAACGATCTGTACCTGATCTCACACAAAAAATTTGGGATGTGGCTGTATTTCCGGGGAAAAAATACAATAAATTAGTGTGGGCTTACAAGTAAACGTTCTTTAAAACAAAATGTAAAAACTGCAGGAACATACATACATATAATATAGAAAAAAAAAGTTTAGATAATTTCACCCTTTCCTTTAAGAACAAACTGAAATTCTGTTTTATCTCTGAGAACTACTGAGCATGAGGTGCATTACCAAACTTGCGGGTGCCAAGACTTTAATAAAAAAGCATTATTATTATTATTATTATTATTATTAAGTTTATCTGAGGTAGAACTGGGGAGTATTAAGTTTATAGTGTCAAAAACAAACAGTGGACAAAAATGATTCTAAATGGTAACAAAATGGCTGCCCTGTGGAGTCGCTCTGAAGAACCAGGAAAGCCTCTGAAGAACCAGAAGAGCCTCTGAAGAGGTCAGTTTTGAAGGCACAAGTTTTACAAATTGCTAAGAATTTTTAAAATCATCATCACTATTTTGTTAATAAATTAAACAATTTCTTAGAAATGGAGAATAGCACAATATAACATTCTGCCTGACTTGACTAATCACATGAAATACAGTTAAGAGTTAATTTACAATAATGTGAAGTCGTTATGTTTGCTAACGTTCACCACTATGAGATCTCTCTCTCTCTTTCTCTCTTTCTCTCTAGATGCTAAGTAGGATAGTGTGGATGCTGTTAGCTGGGATCTTGGCGTCTTTGTCATCACCGCTGATGCGGAACATGATGTCTGTGTTCGATGGGATGGTGGTCGTCCCGCTGAGAGGTTTTCCCAACCAGCTGTGAGCTCCTCGCTTGTACATCCTCACTGTCACCTACAACGACCAGAAACGTTCACATTCAGCATGCTAACATCAGCATTCTAATGTCCAAATTCTAACAATGAAATGCGAAAATCAGCTTGTTAACGTACTAATGCTAACATCACCACACTAACATTATAAAGCTAACATCGGAATGCTAATATCAGCACACTAGCTGTCATATTAAGTCTCTAGTACCTGCAAGGCAACTTTACAGCATTACAGATTCTAATTGATTTAAAACCAGATTGTAATTGAATTCAGATTGCAAATCTACTGTAACTCAGATTCAAATTCTCTTTCTGATTCAGATTTTGATTGTAATTCTGAATTACATTTAGATTTTTTATTCAGATTTGAAATCTGATTTTTATTCTAATTCATATTACCATTCACATTTAAACTCAATGACATTCTAAATCCAAAAGAAAAATTAAAATATAATTCTAATTCAGTTTAAAATTGTGATGGAGTCGGTTTTAGATTCAGATCCAAATTCTAATTCATACTTTAATTCAAACTACAATTCTAATTTGAAATATGATTTCGGTTCAGGATCAGACTCTCATTCAGACTATAATTCACATTATGATTTAATTGTTTTTTTTTAGATAAAAACTTTAAGATTATGTCGTATGGTTTAATATCACAGAGTCAATTTATTCACTTGACAAATATATGATAAGATAAAGATAAAGATAAAGTTTTATGATCTGAGGTCATAAAGGTCACGACCCTGACTGAGACTTTCGCTTCGTCCACGACCTTCATGTTTGACCCCTGCAGGCCAAGCTGTTGCTCACAGGCTGAGCAGGAGGATCAATTCAGATTCGATTCGGTCAGAAGCCACCTGGACGTCGTCATCATCATCATCATCGAAATGAGAAACCAGAGAGAGAGGAACTGTTTTCGCTCGGATGTTGATTCGTTTCTTATAACAGCATGTCCCCATGTCTGTTATTCTTCCTGAACATGTTACAGCCTTACTTCTGACCCCGGAGACTCCTTCTGTAAATGATTAATTAAGTATACGTTTCCACACATATCAACGTTTATCAACCGTCCCGCTTTAAGTCCCTGTCAATGCGCTGTTACCATAGAAACGGTAACATATTAAAACGAGCGGAACCAGACTCTGAGCCGTGCCGTTAATCAGCACCTTTAGACTCGAGAGCAGAACAATAACGCTCGAGCTGCTTAACACACTCGTTCTCTGAGGTCTGTGATTGAATGAAATAAGACGTGATTTGCGTCAGAGTGTGTACGAGCATCCCGCTGTGTGACTCGGCAATTCAGCAGGACACACACTTCAGCATCAAAGAGAAAAGCAGTGTATCTTTGAACAAGCCAAGATTGGACTCAGATTTCTCTCGCTCTTCATACAGCTTAACGAAGTGTGTGCTCAGCATGGCGTGCACACGCGCACACACACACGTACGCACACACACATACACACTGTTATCCGGCTGGACAATGGCCACCTTAATGAGATTTGCGTGGCCGGATAATTGAACTCTGTTCCATTTCAAAGGAAAAATCTGCAGCACTTCTGCTGTTTGACGCGCCTTATACACGAGATTAAAGTGTACAACCGTGTCCACCTCCACAACACACACTCACTCACACATGCACACACACACTAGGGAAGATGATGTTTTTTTGCTATAAACATGGACAATTTTTTCAATTATGGTTTGTGTGAGAGCGGTGTGTGCTGGCGAGGGTGTTTGGCTAATGGCCGCAGGTCGAGGTTCAGCGAGTGGAGCTTATTGCAGACACGCGCCGAGGCTTTTATGAGCGACACATCAAAAGGCAGATAAACTACCGAAAAGAGGAAAGATGGAATTGAAAATTTCATCTCCATTTCTGTAAAAATGTGTTTTAGTCTCTCTTTTGTAACAGAAAATGTAATTTAGACAGCAAAAAAGCGATGCGTGTGCGTGAGTGAGTGTGTGTGCGTGAGTGTTTGTGTGTGTGTATGTGTGTGCTTGTGCGTGAGTGCTTATGTGTGTGGCACAGGAGATACAATTTTATATTATTACATGGGTATAGATTTTGACTGAAAAATATACAAATAAAAAAAATGCTTATTGTCTTAGTACAGGAGGCGTGGCCTCTGTATATTATTTTCAGTAAAGGAGGCGTGGCCTTTGTATATTATTCTCAGTAAAGGAGGCGTGGCCTCTGTATATTATTCTCAGTAAAGGAGGCGTGGCCTCTGTATATTATTCTTAGTAAAGGGGGCGTGGCCTCTGTATATCATTCTCAGTAATAGAGGCGTGGCCTCTGTATATCATTCTCAGTAAAGGAGGCGTGGCCTCTGTATATCATTCTCAGTGAAGTAGGCGTGGCCTCTGTATATCATTCTCAGTAAAGAAGGCGTGGCCTCTGTATATCATTCTCAGTAAAGGAGGCGTGGCCTCTGTATATCATTCTCAGTAAAGGAGGCGTGTCCTCTGTATATTATGCTCAGTGAAGTGGGCGTGGCCTCTGTATATCATTGTCAGTGAAGTAGGCGTGGCCTCTGTATATCATTCTCAGTAAAGTAGGCTTGGCCTCTGTATATCATTCACAGTGAAGTAGGGGTGGCCTCTGTGTGTCAGTCTCAGTAAAGGAGCCTCTGTCCTCTAAGTGACAGTGATGGAGGCGTGGCCTCTTGTGTCAGTCTCAATAAAGGAGGCGTGGCTTCTGCATGTTGGTGTCAGTAAAGGAGGCGTGGCATCTGTGTGTCTGTCTTGATGAAGGAAGCGTGTCCTCTGTAAGTGATGGAGCCCTGGCCTCCTTATATCAGTCTCAATGAAGGAGGCGTGGCCTCTGCGTGTCAGTCTCAGTAATGGAGGAGTGGCATCTCTGTGTCATCTAAATGAAGCAGGTGTGGCTTCTGTGTCTTAGTGTCAGTGAAGGAGGCGTGGCCTCTGCGTGTCAGTCTCAGTAAAGGAGGTGTGGCCTCTGTGTGTCAGTCTCAATAAATGGGGCGTGTCCTCTATAAGTGACGGAGGCCTGGCCTCTATGTATCAGTCTCAATGAAGGAGGCGTGGCCTCTGCGTGTCAGTCTCAGTAATGGAGGCGTGGCATCTGTGTGTCAGTCTTAATGAAGTAGGTGTGGCTTCTGTGTCTTAGTGTCAGTGAAGGAGGCGTGGCCTCTGTCAGTGTTAGTGAAGGAGGCGTGGCCTCTGTGGCTCTGTTCCATCAAAATAGTTTAAAGTGCAAACAGAAAGAAACACTGTTGGTTTTTAATCTAAGGCTTTACTAAGTAGTGAACACAGCTTGAGTGTTATGAAGTGTTTATTACAGATTCTGTACTCATGTAAACACCTCCCACAGTGCCTGCAATCACTCTACACCACACTACAGAACACAGAGCGTCAAACACGCGGTTGAGGTTACGATCTGGAATTCTTCTGCGTCTCACTTTACACCGACACCTGACCCGCTGGAATGAAACACGGCTTGATTAATTCTGGCATGCTGAAACAATAGCACCTTGAATTTGGCTTTTAGATGGCAGACGTCTGGCCATGTGCGGGGGAGATGTAAGACTGACAACAGCTATTTGTCTACAATCAACCTCAAACCTCGGGAAATCATCAGCATGATAAAACACGACAGCTCCGAGTTCAAAGACACTCGGAGATTTATCAGCTCTTTTTCCCAGTAGTTTATCACAGAGAGGACAGGCTCGAATTCACCATCACACCAAAATGTCCAAAATCAGGACTCACTCCTGTTCACCATCGCACCAATCAGGAGTGAATTATGAGTCTCGAGTCTGAGACAGAACCTCGCTGATGTTTCTGCACTGCTCTGATTGCTGTGTTTGATGTACAGAGCGATGAGGGTGGTTTGGGAAAGTCCTTCCATCTAATAAACATCACACAACAACAACCTGTACGCTCAGCTTTAATCAGATAGAGGTCTCCTGTAAATCTAAAAACAGATAGACAGATCATAAAACATAGAGACGGGAGAGACAGACAGACTGAAAACAAAGGGCACAGACAAACAGAGGGATAGAATCAGTCAGACAGAAAGGCAGAGACAGTACCAGACAGACAGTCACAAAAACAAAGACACAGACATAAACAGTGACAGACAGTCAGACAGATACATGGAAAAAATGAGAAAGACAAGAAAGAACATAAGGAATCAAATAGACCAGAAGAGATACAGAATCAGACAGACAGAAAGAGAGACAGACAAGTCAAGGAGAAATAAAGGCTCAGAATGAGAGACAGACTATACAGAATACAGAGACATGAACAGAGATACAAACAGCGCTAGACATACAGACAGAAATACAGACACAGCAATAGACAGATACAGATAGACACAGGGACAGACAGAGATGCGAACAGACAGACAAGCAAACAGGCAGACGAGCAGATCACATGGACACAAAGACAAACAGAGATAGAGACAGTCAAGGAATAGAGATAGAGAGACAGTTGAAGCTGCTCATGTGATTTTTCCGATGTTCAGTCTATTAATAAAGAGATTTCTGCATGCTTCCTGTCTGGTCTCAGTTGTGTGTCCTCAGCACTCAGGTGTGAGCTTTGACTGAATCTCTCTCTCTCTCTCTCTCTCTCTCACACACACACACACACACACACACACACACACACACACACACACACACACACACACACAGATCTGAGATCAGATAATCCTATCACCTCAGGCCACTTCCTCCTGAACTCAAATTAACACTAATCAGGATACACCCTGAGGTGTAGTGTACACTTTAGCCCTAATCCCTACACACACACACACACTTATACACACTCTTACATCTTAAACACAAATAAGTAATTTTATAAAATGTAACATGAACCTTGCAAAAAAAAGAGGTAAAACTATAAACTGAGCTCAATAATTAGATCCGTAAAACCCTGAACTGCACCTGAGAAGAAAGAGGCGCTGGCACTGGGGGACTCTCTCAAATGAGGCAACCGCCTGCACAGTGCTGAGTTTCTCTTCCACAAGTGCAAGGGTTGAGAGTTCACAATCAAGCACTGCCACCATCTCATATGAATCAGTCAGGGCCTGCATGCTCCCAGGTTCACGCTCTTCTGCTGTCAGAGGACAGTGAAAAGTGGGTTCCCTGGGTCTCACCGGAGAGCAATGGCACAAGCAATCGCCACAATTTTGAGCTCTGCCATGTGCTCGAACATTATCATGTACGCCTCAATGTTATCATACAGCAAAAGCTTGGGCAACAGACTTTGTGCCTCATGATGGGGTTGAAGTTGTGGTGGTGGCTTGCCGCTGTAGGCTGGCTTTGAGAAGATGATGAAGGTATTGCTCTGGGATGGGTTGAACCCGAGTTTCTGTGTCTGGAGTCCTCAGTGCAGTGGTAAGGTCTAGTGGGAGAGCCTCGGTGATGAGCAGTGGTAAACTTTGGGAGGACGAGCTGGCTATAGGCCCGACTGCTCAACCAGACTCCGACTCCATAAACTCACTCAAAAGTTAAATAAAGCTAGCCAGGTAAATGTGTCTGTTATCACAACCCCTCAGTAAGAACATGAGCTAGGTATATACATGTCTGCTCCAACCTCATGATGTATGATTCACCCGATCCCACGTTCTTCTGCTCTATGCTTTCCACTTTGCCACTTGTTCAACATGTTTGCTCTCACCTCATGCTCTACGCGTTAGCCACCGCAAGGCGCTTTACGCGGTCTCCCTCACCTCACGCTCTAAGCATTCACTCCTACCTCATGTACATGTTCCCTTTAGTTCACACTCTGTGTTTGCCCCGACCTCAGCCTCTATGCATTTGTCCGTACCTCACACTCTACACGTTCCCACCTCACACTCTATACATTCCCACCTCAGCTCACACTCTACGTGTTCACCCTTACCTGATGTTCTATGCGTTTGCCCTTACCTAAATCCGCAGGGTCAGCGTTAGCCATGGACTTTGTACTATTTTGTGTGCAGGATTGAATTTGCTCCATTTGCCCCACCTCCTGTACAGTATGAGAGTTTTTTATGAGCGCTCCAGTAGTGACAGCTTGCTGCTGTCCATGTGAACACTAAACAAGGAACTCTCATTAGCATTTTTTTTGGCCTAAAATAACAACACACATTAGAATAACTAGTACCAGCCTACATACCAGACTGGTAAAGTGTTTTTTTTTTTTTAAAACAGTGACTACATTTCAGATTTCGAACGTGACTGATTGTGCGGGATGAAACCCAGCAAATTGGGAAAGTCCCCTTAGACACGCCCACGTTTATAAACAAATACTCGAACATTTTATCTTGTTTTGTGGGTCCTTTATTCCTGAGATAACACAGAGCTTCATTGTAGGGGAATTTTTTAATGAAATGTTTCACTGATGTTTTTCACTTTAACTCTGAGTATTTATTACAGGAAATAAATCCACCTCAGGTCAATCACACAGCATTTTATACTGTGGTTTATTTCCCTATTATCAAAACACAGGATTTAAATAGAAAAGGTATTAATAATTGATATCTATAAACACTATACTCTGGCTACTTTTTCTTAAAAATAACCATATTTCTGAGCATTTTTTTTTTTTTTTATTCATTCTCTGTGGTTTTAAAAACAAAAATATTATTTAAAATAGTATTATATAAAAAAATGAAACTAAATAAAAAAAGCTCCTATAGATTTATTTTTTAGGTTGAAATTCATTAATATTACAATTTATTTTTAATGTTTAATAGTTACATTATTTAGATAATTAAAATAATTTAATTATTGTATAATTTTTATTTATTATTAATATAATATATATTATATATAGTATAAATTTTACTTTATTTTATTATATATATATATATATATATATATATATATAAATATATTATATATATTAATTATATATATATATATATATTATAATATTATATATATTATATATATTATATATAGATATATATATATATACACACATCTTTATTTCTCAAATTTTTGAGGTATCAAAAAGACAGATTAATGCTTTCCTGGATTTAAATAACGAAGGACCTTTTATCTTGTTAAAAATATTTCAAATAAGTGTTTGATAACTGCTAAAATAATGTTTTTTTAAAAATTTTTGGGTGTAGACCCAGTGTCCGTTTCGTAACCTTCCCCATATAATGTTGAAGATTTTACAAAAGCAGACACCACAGACATGGAACGTCTTCTGTGTCAGCCTTCATTCCAAGAGGTTTATCTTCTCTTTTCTTCTCTCTTTTTTTCCACAGAGGTGTCTATAAATTTTCAAAGGGATGCTCCTGTCGCTTTTTTTATGAACGTGTGTAATACAAACGCAGACAGCCGAGCTTCCTGCCAAGTCCTAAATCAGTGTATAATGATCAATTACACTCGATAGGGTAAGTCTCCACAAAGTACGCCAGGCATTTGAGTAAGAACTATGTTTGAACCTTTATGTGAGCTATGACAAGCGTTTCGATGCCAACACGCTGCAACGTGAGAAGCTCTAATAACGTCTGCGCTGTGGTGTAGTGTGCGCATAGAAAACATGTGGAACGGCCAGAATCAGTCAGGACTCGGGGTTTAGGAGTCCTGCTTGTTAGAAAGCCAGAATGATGGGGGGGATTTCCAGAACGCTCTCTAAACACCGCTGTACGTCGGTTAGCCGCAGGACCGCGGGGATTCTTCCTGCGAAATGTAAGTGCGATGCTGCCGTGTCGTCTGTAAACTAAACTTTGGCTGCGTGACGCTGTGTGGTCTGCTCAACATGGCTGCCAGGGATTTCTCAGTTAACGAGACAGATACGACTAAAATATCAGACGAAACCGCAATCTGTGCCAGTTTACCCGCAGAAGCATGAACTGAAGTGAGACACGGTGTCGAGTGTCACATCTGCAGTGCAACCAAAGGGAAGACGGAATTATTGGGATTCGCCGTCCATCTGGGTTTATGCAAAGTTTACATTTGTGTGCCTGAAGAACTTAAAATTTACATCCATATAAATAAAAGAAAGATTTGGTCTGTACATTGGTCAGGACTCGCTCTTTACGTTGGAGGACTAGAAAACCTTCTGTCTGTATGTTTCTATGACTCTATGTCTGTTCAGCCGATATTGTCACAGCATCACACAAAACTGGCTAAATAGATTTAAATTCAACTTTGTCAGCCGTCAGGTACACACCTGCAGTTAAATCTGTGCTATAAATGAAATCAAAACGTTAAGTATAAGGGAAGTTATGAGCTGTTATGTGCCAGGTTACGTCAAATATTTTTGACGAATGCAGCGCTTTTTCCCTAGAGGTGGGCGTGGCTAAAACAGCCACTCAAGAGAGCCAATCAACGTGATAGTTGTAATATACAGTAAATACACAAAGTATGTGGAAGACACAGAAATGACCGTAACGCACCTATAGGGCACCCAAATTCTCATACAACACAAATGAATGTGCGATAGCATGGAGTACTTCAAAATGGAAGGTAGACTATCAAAACTTAATCTTCAAAGACGTAAGTACAGATTATTGTATGTTTGTTCTTTCTGAGGGAAGTTTAAATCCAGTTTGTCTCATGTTACCAAGAAAAATGATCAAATTAAACTCACCGGTGATTAAAACAATTTTATACAACAATTAGTTCCAACCGAGTCAAATCAGAGTAAACTGTCTGGGAGGCGTTCCACAAGTGGTGACGTTTATCTATACACATCACTCGGCGTCTCTAAGTCGTTAATTGCACTACCTGTGGGTCGGCCAGATTCACACCAAGTCACAGATGCACTTTCAGCAAGAAAGTGCTTAAGGATATTCGTTGGAGAAGCAAAATAACTTGTTAAATAAACAAACAAATCGTAATCTGTTGATAATAAATGATGTTTGTGGAACTGTTGTATAAAAGCGATATCACACTCGAGGTCATGCTGTTGTCATAAATATCAGCACGGCTGTGTTATTTTCAGTACTGGGGCTGCAACAATAGCCCTTGCCCTTGTGTAAAATTATTTAAAATTATTACTAAATCACGTAGTATCTGCTTATAATTACAGAAGATTTAATGCCGAAGCTCAATTCAGTTCATCTTCACTCTTTCTTCATAGGAGCTGTAAACAGGCATGTTACTGAGAACCACAAAATAGCCTGGGGAGTCCTTTCATAAATAATACGTAAACATATCCCTACACAAAACTCCACTGCATTTCACAAAAAACAAATCAGCCTATTATTAACCTAGAATCCACAGTACAGGTAAACATCCCTGTTAATGGGCCGTTACCATAGAAATGATACCTTATTTTATAAAAGAATAAATCAACAACCTCTAATCAATCAGAATCTGGAATTAAAGAGTGCTGTGGCACTAAGAGCCATAAAAACCGTTTGTTATGAGTAATTGATGCTGTAAGTATAGTAAATGCTTTAGGATATCAGCACTGGCATGTGTAGAATATTAAACATTTTTATAAATAACTGTAGAAGACGCACTTCTGAGGAAAAGTAATATGAGAGGAACTACCTAGTGGCTTTGAACAACAACAAAAAAATTATGAGGAAATGGTGTAACATTTTTATTATTTGCAGAAATAGATTACATTCTGACCTGTTTTTTATTTACAAAGTAAAAGTGAAATGTAATTGCAAAAGGGTGAAAAGGACACCTGGATATAACACCAAATGACCGCCAACAAGGACAAAAGGGCCTGGTAGTGGCACTTGGAGGACACCGATCGCTTATGTTCTGTGTCACATGATATAACGACAGATATGTCCCGTCTTTCCTGGAACTCGACAAAGTCCCTCTAAGCCTTTCTGTAGTAGTTACAAGTAGTCGTAAGTGTCTTTTTTTCGAACCACTCCCTCGAGTGTTTCCATTAAACGGTGACATCTTCTCTCGACAGCCGTCTGGGCAAAACCTGTATCGTCTTCTCTCCGTTCCTCCTCAGGGAGACAGCGCTATTTGTTTCTCTTGTGCATTTTTCGGCTCCAGGGCCCGAGGCTGTCGGACTGGAGAACCACAAAGGGACGAGAGCTCAGTTAACCGACTCTCACTCTCTTAATTGAGGGGGAGAAAAAGCAAAAAAAAAAATGACCTCACCTTTCACATTTCAACAGGCTTTCCTCTGGTCATAAATCTCTCTACAGGTTCCCTGTCGCTCTTACCATCGACTCACCTGGCCTAAAGTGACGCACCTCGAAAAACACGACGCTTTTGTTCCACACTCATTCAGATCCAGGCAGATAAGGAAGACTATATGCTTTCTGCCTGCGTCTCTGATTCGCTTGTCATTCGCCTGCAGCGAGACAAGGTCTGTATGACTGCACGGGTCACGGGCGTTTCGTCCATGTCCGAACACACTCCATGCAAAAAGCAAGGAGAAAAGGCAAAAAAAATGAAACAATTAAAAGCTTTTAATATTAAACCTTGATGAATACCAAGAATCTGTAATTCTACAGTGAAATTATGGCATTATGATGATTGATATTAGGGATGTAACTGAATATTATACAGAATAAACAGATAATTTAATCTAAACAGTTACAAATACAATGCTTAGTAACAGCCTGATTAACGGCTGTGGTTTTTTAATAACGCTACTTTTCACGAGAGCTGTTATATCTAACTGGGGCCGGGGAATGAAATTTATGGTGAATGAAGGAGCAAAGGCGATTGATATTTACAGAAGACTTCAAGCACAGTACGGTGATGAGACTCTTAGCAGCAGTAAAATATTTTAACAGTACAAACGGTTTAAAGGAGGCCGTACGTTCATGAACGACGATCTTGTTCGTAGCGGCTCGGAGCCCATTGCAGTCGTGAACATCCTGAACATTCAGTGAGTGGAACGCCAGATCCTTGATAAACAACCGATAACTTGTCGCAAAACCTGCGGAACAAAATGAGACGCATCTATCTGTAAGAACTGTACACACAATCATTTACCAACGCCACATGCACATTACACGAAAATTTGAATCCCCCGTATGATCCTGAAGCTATTTCTGCATGTTTTAAACGCCATTAAAGGAGTTCCCGAGAGGCCAGTGTTTCATATGATCATGTAGGTACAGTACTAGTGAAACACTGGGATAGGATTATATAGAGAAATAAAGGGCGTTTTTACTCTCAGAACTTTTTTATTTTTTGATTATTTTCCGGCTCAATTCAGTTTCTAAGAAAATTGTCCTCTGATACTGTCCAGCAGTTTTTAATTATCTTGTCTTGATTAAGTCTTTCGTTCATCATATACGTGTTATGCGTTGTGTGTTTACATTTACATATGGCCTCTATTTGACATTGGGTTTTAATCCAACAGTGTTAGTGTGTCAAACCGCTAGTCTATTGATAAGTCGAATTCTCTACATCTAGATTCTAACCTCCAATCACTGAATCCGCATGAGGAATCACAGCGAGTTAGGGTGAAGCCTTCACACTCTCTAACAATGGCATGTGATCACCTGTACGCTTGGCAACACACCCAGCCCTCATTCGGTTACAGATCCTGGCACCGGTTTGCAGGTATGAAGGGCGTGTTACCTAAAGCTACAGGTGCCGTGTTTCAGGTGAACTCGCTGTAAACTCACACCGTCTGACTCTTTTGTTCTGTCATGTCTCAAACAAGATGTAGACAAAAAAAGAACCAGAAAAAAAAAAACCTGAAGTCTCCTTGCTCGCCTTGCCGTCGTGAGATGAAACCCGTTGGCAGCAAAGCTGTGTCAAAAAAAAAAAAAGTACAAATCAAATTTTTTAGTCAAATCAGGTAATTAACATGTTTCCTAGGACCAGCCTCATCACTACGGTTTCACATCGCTTCCCTAAGCTGACCCTCTGAAACTCTAGCTCTTATTAAATTGGAAGTATTAGAGCAACGGCAATAATTATTCCCATCCATTCACGCTCTGCTCCCTTTATTCCGCTCCATTCTAAGCGCAGTTACCACCAGAGGTTAAAATATGAAGCGCACTTCTTGGGCTGAACGGCTGCAGCCTTTTTTTTTTTTTTTCTCCCCCGGCCTAAACTCGAGAGCGCAATTTATGGCTGATTTAATTTGGCTCTTCGCAAACATTCCTAATGACATTAGTCCCGCTGCATACACTGACTGCCTCCGTCTTATTCCATTAACCCCCCAAATCGGGTTTAAAGACCATATTGATGCCGAGCATTATTAAGGGTGATTATCAAAACAACAGACAATGGGCCAAAGTGTCCGCTAACCAGTTTATGTGTAATTTCGCAGAGCCACAACAGATGGCCGAGGCAGTAAATTACAGCCTGCTGCTCCTGCTGTAGAGAACTGTACTTCAGCAGTAATGTGGAAATGCAGCAGGCCGTAGATAAGGAGGGTCGCTGCAAAATGGCTTCCTCGTAATTGGGGGAGCAGAACGAAAGCCGGGGGAACAGGTGTGACACGAAAGTGCGTCGGACGTCTCGTCACGTATACGGGAAAGAAAAGAAACGGGAAAAAGGACAAATTGTAGCTTCGGGGGACTTGGGATAAGTGACAGCTTGTAAATCGTCAACAAATATTAATGATTAGAACAAAACTGGTGTTTCTCTGAATGGTCAGAAACGGTCAGGTTTATACCAACAAGCTCAATTTAAATACATTATCGTTTCTATAGCAACAGTTCATTTATTGCTGGATAAATATACTAAGTACTTAATAATAACCGAATCAGGAATGTGCATTGATATGGTGGAGATTTCTGCTTAGAGATGTTCAACATTTATGGAAGGAGTCTCCAGTGCCAGTGTTTTTTGTAACAAAGCTAAGGAGTTCCCTCTTTGAACCATTACAAACGAAATAACAGGAACAGGAACGGGAATCCCCCCCCACACCACCCCCCACACAGGATGTTACACAAATATGAAATTTTACTATAAACGTATACAACATATGATGTATCATTCTTAATTAAATAAAAACTAGTTGGTGAGTTGATGAGTTGTGATAAATGTGACGGTCGGCACTATATTAGTCCTTCAGGGAAACTGATAGAACGTTGATCCGATCTTTGGTCATGGTCACACTCCTGGTCCGACACCGGTTTTGTGTGTAAGTTAATGAGAGAAGCAGATTTACTGAGACCGCAGAGTTAATGCTCGCTGCGAATGAAACCACAGAAACTTGACAAAAGCCCTCGATTCGTTTCAACCCTCATGTTTCCAGACGTATGACTTGCAAATTTCTGCGTCATTATGCGCACCGGGCCAATCGGCAGGTCCGACTCGCTGACAGATATGCAAATCGGTCCACTCCATCCACTTCACTCCTTTGATTTGGGGCCAATTAAAGCAAATGCTGCTCGGCGTGTATAATGAAGTGGCTGTGCTGCGGCGACTTGCCTGACTGGATAAATGAACGCTTATTGATCTTCCTTTAGTGTCTATTGATAGCATCCTGCGCTGAAAGACTCCAAAACAAATGGCCGTTTAAGAGACGAGGCCCCCGCCCCGGCCGCGCGGCTATGCTAATAACAAATGATATTAACAACAAAAGCAGAGATGTCTCTGTAATTAGCAATCACTGCACTTAGAGACTGACGCAGCTGACGATGAGGATGATGATGATGATGATGATGATACAAAACAAAACTCTGAGCGCATGAGAAGCGGCATCCTGATTGATTAATAATAGCCGTCTGGACAAAAAGGAAATAACAGGATGAATCAGTGTAAGAGATGTAAATAAAATGCAAAGAGGGGAAATAGCTGCACTTGAGACGCTTAACAGGGAGATAAACACGTAAACAAAGCCGAGGCCGAGACGTCTCCCCGAGAGAAACAGGTGCCGTCTGCTTTTCTGTTCGGAGTTGCAGCTCCAGCCTGTGGCCATGTTGTTTTTAAAAGCCTTCATCGCACCCTGTAAATCAAACTAAACACATAATGGACATGGTAAGTAGTTCATTTTAAAATCAATGCCACTAATTCGGTTTGCGGCAGAGATACCGGATGAGCAGATGGAGCTGCAACTCCTCTTATACATTTCACTTACACGCTACTAACTCTGTCTTAATCACCATCCAGGTGAAATTATTTATTTATTGATTGATTTATTTATCTTTTCCCAATGGGTCACTTCTTGGGTTTAAAAAAAGAACAAATTTTTTTAATTTGTATTCTAATTATTAATGTTGTTTTAAAATATATATGATTATTAATACTAATAGTAAAATTACTATTATTACTACTAACAATAAGAATACTTTTTCTATTTTATATTCTGATACTTATGAAAAAACAATAAAATAAATATAAAAATTATAAATAATACTATAAAATTATTTTTGTACTAATTTTGTATTAGCTCTCAATTGCAAAGATAAACAAACATAAATAGCTATAGTGTTATTAATAATAATAATAATATATATATATTTTTTTTACAAATTACTAATTAGAATGTTTTTTTATTTTTTATTCTGAAAGCAATCTGACATTAATACTCTATAAATCACTTATTAGAATTACAAAAAAAATATTTTATATTATGGCACTTATTTAAACAAAAAATTTATAAAAAAAATTAATAATAGTACAACATTATTTTTTCTTTGGAAATGTGTGTACTAATCCTCAATTAAAAAGATAAAAACTCAATAAATAACTAATAATAACAATTTCATACATTACTTGTTAGAATTTTATTCTATTTTATACTCATTTATTTGTTTAGTTAAGTAAAAAAATATGTCTATGATATAATATTTTAATTATTATTAGTAGTAGTAGTAGTAGTTGTGGTAGTATTTATTATATTAGATATCCTTTGATTTTTTTTCCCCTAAACTTTTTCTTTTCAAATTATTTTCAGATTTTCATCTTTTGAATTTCTTTTATTTCCACATTTTCTTAGTTTTATTATTTACTTGTTATTACTAGCAGATTTTTTAGTTTATTCCTCTTTGTGCACTAATCCAATCCTCCGTTATTATTCCTTTAATGCCTAATTACCACATTATATTCAGATATTTATCAGAATCCTAGCGATCATTCACATCACTTATACACAATGCTTATACACTCTTAAATTTATGATTTTCTGGAAAGATCAAACCCTGATATGTTTTATTCCTCTTATATTGCAGAAACCTTTATCCATTTATAGTTATATTTGATGTCGTGGAATGTTCATGAGTTAAGCGAGTTCCTGTTGTCGCTTACATTAAAGCAGCAATAAAAAGCCATTCTCACTTTATTATTTCTTGAATTTATTAAAACTAAAATAAAAAAAATAAAAAAACAAGAAAATCACATTGTAGGATTTTTAAGGAATTTACTTGCAAATTATAGTGAAAAATAAGTATTTGGTCAATAACAAAATTTCATCTCTATACTTTGTTATATACCCTTTGTTGGCAATGACGGAGGTCAAATGTTTTCTGTAAGTCTTCACAAGGTTTTCACACTGTTGCTGGTATTTTGGCCCGTTCCTCCATGCAGATCTCCTCTGGAGCAGTGATGTTTTGGGGCTGCCGCTGGGCAACACGGACTCTCAACTCCCTCCAAAGATTTTCTATGGGGTTGAGATCTGCAGACTGGCTAGGCCACTCCAGGACCTTGAAATGCTTCTTACGAAGCCACAACTTCCTTGCCCGAGCGGTGTGTTTGGGATTATTGTCATGCTGAAAGACCCAGCCACGTATCATCTTCAATGCCCTTGCTGATGGAAGGAAGTTTTTACTCAAAATCTCACGATACATGGCCCCATTCATTCTTTCCTTTACACGGATCAGTCGCCCCAATCCTTTTGCAGAAAAACAGCCCCAAAGCATGATGTTTCCACCCCCATGCTTCACAGTAGGTATGCTGTTCTTTGGATGCAACTCAGCATTCTTTCTCCTCCAAACATGACAAGTTGAGTTTTTACAAAAAAATCCAATTTTGGTTTCATCTGACCATATGACATTCTCCCAGTCCTCTTCTGGATCATCCAAATTCTCTTTAGTAAACTACGGGCCTGGACATGTACTGGCGTAAGCTGGACACGTCTGGCTCTCTGCAGGTCATTCACTAGGTCCCCCCATGTGGTTCTGGGATTTTGCTCACAGTTCTTGTGATCACTTTGACCCCATGGGGTGAGATCCTGCGTGAATATACTATATATACTGTATATACAAACACACATATATATTTTTCTTTTTTAATCAATGCTTTTAGCTTCTTTTCCTCGCTAATGAGCCGGGCGTTCGTTTGTCCGTGGCGCTCGTGTCGTGTGCAGGAAGGTGAGTGTCAGACTGTTGCCACAGATACATTTCAGGATAAATTCCGTAATTGAACCGGTCAGGGATTCTCGAATGCTAATTTGACGGGCGCTCGCGTTCCTTTCGTCATCGCTTAGCACCGAGTGACGCGTGAAAGAGACAAGCGCGCTCATGCTGAACAAAGCGCGACAAAAGGGCGAGAGAGAGAACAGGGCTAATGAATAGCATCACAGAAAAGAGCAGAGTAGAAGCTTTGTGCTGGATCACTGGTTAACTGCAGTGGACTCAAGATATACTGTGTGTGTGTGTGTGTGTGTGTGTGTGAGATATTTGACTGGCTAATAAGAAATCATGATTAAATCCTCACACCAGGTTTATTTTGTTATCACAATGATGGACATGGATCAGGAACCATAAAGAACCTTGACAAAAAAACTCGCCCCAATAGGAATGTAGACTTTACCTAGACGTCCTGCCTACCGAGGGAACCTCTCAAGTGGACCAGGTTATTTTAGAAGTGTCTCTATTTTACACGTGATTGGTCAGAAGCTGTTGATTCACGTACAGTAAATGTGACTATAAACAGAACAAATTATGACATTGATAAAAGCACAACACTGACACTCAGACAAAGACCATAAAGTTCCTAAAAATCTAAAAGAAAAGGACAAATGTGCATTTATCGAGTCCACACTACTTCCTAGCCGTGTCCCTGTCCACTTCTCAAGTTGTCACTTGTAGATGATGACACGTTCACCAGGTCTGGCGCTGTGGGAACGCCCACGCAGTGACGCCTCGGTAAGGGCACCGTCCAGTCTTTCCCGTCTGCTAAGAGACACTAAGAGGTGTAAGACTGTTAACTGGTCAACACCATCGCTACTACGTCCTCACTGTCCTCACGTCCTCACCAGATTTTCTCTGAACACGGAATACTGAGTTCCACTGCCATGCTTTGAGGACGTTGTAAGAACGTGGCTCAGTGTGACGAAGGTTAAGTGATATACAGTATTCCTTACTTATTTTCACCCTTTGATTGGCAGAAAAATGTCAATCAAACATACTCATTAACATATAAAGCCCTGCCCAATCCGATCTCTGAGGTTAGCTTTGATCTACCTTTTACCTTTGTGTCTTTTCAATCATCATTTAGGTTTCTCTCTACATTTTAATAAAACTCTTATGCACTAGACATCTTTTAAAACATACACGCCTACCCTAAGTGCACACACACACACACACACACACACACACACACATACTGGAAAGTGAACAGAGGCTCGTTAAGCAGCAGCGAGAAAACCAGTTTAGGCCGCTTTCCGGCAAACGCTCGCATCTTCCGCCCTGTTGACATGCGCTTTGAGAAATCACATGCTTACCCCGTCATGGCAAGCTGTCAATTAAGCTGCAATCTCAGTAACAACATAAAGCAGTGGCTCAAACACACACACACACACACACACACACACACACACACACACACACACACACAGAAGCAACTTGCGCAGCTCTGGATTTGAGACTAAACTGTGTGTTTTATGAATTGTATATTTGTGCTGTGTATATCACCATCAGCAGTAGAAGATGAATGGAGTCTTCAGAAAGCAGCCATTAACAGCACACACACACACACACACACATACACACACTCATCTGTTTATGATCGTATGCTCATATTAAATGTTTGTTCCAAGAAAGTAAGAATTAAAAAAAAAATAGTGTGTGTGTGTTTTTACAATAAACAATATTTTCATCAGCGTTATCAAAGCCATTAAATCTGTCTACATTCATTTACGCAGAACGAATGTGTTACTGCGACTGAGCGTCTCATCACCGTGCTGTGCTTGATGCACCAGAAAGTCCCGGTTTGACTTGAACGCCCCATCTATTAAACATGACTCACAGTGACGGCAAGCGACTCGAAGGCCTGGAATGATAATATTTTATGTTTTATGTATTTTATGGGGGGGGGGGGGGGGGGGGGTATGTCAGGAGCAGGAGTCACACTTTTGCTCTGTGACACACTGTACAGTTTTCTAGGTCGGGTGTGTAATCAAAGTAATAACTTATCACCAAGTAGTTAACTTAGTAACAAAGTATGTATTTAATACTGGAACAAAATGTTTTACTTTTTTTCATGGTCCCGACACTCTGACATCATTAGCTACGGTGTAGCTACAAAACAATTGCTAACAATGTGACTATAATGATAATATCGTAATATGATAATTGTAACATAACCGTAGCCTACTATAGCCACCCGTAGACACTACCGTAATCATGCCATAGCGCTGCTGTAGGGCTCGGTGGGTTTTTTCCCTAAGTTTGAATACAATCAACATTAGAAAGACAGAATCCACCACAGACAGACCTACGGAAACATACAGCAGACCTACAAGTCATAAATACTCATAGCTTTGCCACAATTCTGTGGAAAAACAATTCTTAGCCCATGACGGCTAGCTACATATCACTATGAGGCCCGATGACGCACCCAGTAAGGATCGATCTTTCCTTGCAGCTACCCAAGACTCGTCACGACTCGTGATTTTCGTAGCGATTCGTAGCAAAGGAGAAAAAAGTGGGAAAACTGCACTTAGCATTAAGATAAAAGGGCTCGACCCTCGGCGCACCGATTCGAGCCTTGTGTGTGAGTGAGCTTGTAAGTGTGTGTGTGTGTTTGAGAGGACACAGGAACGAGACGCTGCGTCTGTTGGATGGCGCGGTGCAGCTCGTCGTCTCTGAAGCTCAAGTGCTTAATGCATTATGGATCGTCTCTGGCGAGCAGCGGAGCGAGGTGGGATCGATATTCCGCAGTGTTCCCTTTCCCTGTAGTGGATCCTTTTTCCCTTTCCGAGCTCGGGTAACAAAAAGAGCCTCTAATAAAACCATCAATTTATTACACACACACACACACACACACACACACACACACACACACAGGGATTTATTTACACATCCACAGGGGACAGATGCATTAGCATACACTATATCTGCTACTGTGAATAGCAGCATCTCACACATCAACACACACACACACACACACACACACACACACGCACACACACACACACACACACAAAAACACCAGTCAAACAGATAAACAGTCATATAGACAGAAAGACAGACAGACAGAGAGTCAGACAGATAGAAAGAGAGACAATCAGACACAGACAGACAGACAGTCTGAAAAAGACAGACATTCAGTCAGACAGGCAGACAGATAGAGTCATATAGACAGACAGTCAGACAGACAAACAGTCAGTAAGACAGATTCACAGTCATACAGACAGGTAGACAGATACACAGACAGACAGATAGACAGACAAATAGTTAGTCAGTCAGACAGATAGAAAGACAGAGCTGAGGGGGGGGGGGGGGTGGGTTGGGGGGGGGGTGGTGCTGGTGTTGACGGTTCGAGCCATGTTGCTGTGTAACTCTGATCCTCATCACTGCCTCAATTTACAAATATTTCTTTAAAATAGCAGATGATATTTTAACACAGCATCTCCCCCCGGAGAGCAGAGAGGACCCCGGGGAGGGCCTGGAGAGGGCCTGGGGTGGCTTTGGGGCAGCAGGGGTGAGGTGGGGGGGGATGTCATGAGCAGATGTCATACAGATGGGTTTGTGATGGAGGAACTGATGGACAGGATGAAGGTCTCGGTGGAGCTTTGTTTCATGTTAAAGTTCGATCAGACATGTGAACACGTGTGAGCTGGTGAGAAGAGGCACCGCTTCATGACATCACCAAAATGAGCACGCATACACACACAATTATCTGTCTGTCTTTATTATAAGTCCAGATCATACGGAGGTTATAGAAGGACATGGGGAGCACAGACTGTCAAAACATACTGACATCTGTCTGTCTGTCTGTCACTTTTTAAATTTCTTTACATTATTTCTGTCATTTTACCAGTTTGCCCATCGTTTTGTCTCTGTTGTGTCTATTGCTTTGCCCGTCTGTCACAATAAGTTTTCTTCCTTATATATTCTTCTTCTTCTTATTATTATTATTAATATTAGACAGATGTGGAACCAACTCTCCATCTATCTATTCATCTAACTACCTTTTTGTCTATCTATCGCTGTCTATACGTAAACTTGTCCTTTTACTTATCTTTCTACAGTTAGTTTTATATAATTTTTACAATTATATCAAATACAATATTTAATATTTTAATAATTTAATATTTTTGGCACCCTTCATGAAAATGAGCAAATCTATCTATCTATCTATCTATCTATCTATTGTAACAGAGAGTAAAAGCTTCAGTAAATTTCGACTCCAGATCGGCCTGTAAGGCGAGAATCTCCCAAGACATCATGACCTTTAACCTCTAGCAGTCTTTAGCCTTGACTCTTGTTCACTCTGTCAACATGGCAGTAAGTATTGTTCTGTTTGACAGAGCGCAAATTAAACACCACCCTGAGGCCTCAACTCCCTTTACTCTCTCTCTATGGTTTTATTTTACTCTGATAAAATCCGGTATAGTAACTTTAAAATAAACCCTTTCCCCTAATATCATCTACATTTTATCCTTTCATCAGACATTTATTTATTTATTTATTTATTTTGAACTGCTTTACTGCAATCGGTTGCTGATCCTTGCCGCTTTGCATGCGCAGTGCGCGTCTGGAGTATTTTACTTCATTAGCCAAATCAATTAATTGCCTTCCCGTTAAGCAAACTACCCAGAAAGCCCCGAAGCAGCCGCCTATTGAGGCAGCGAGGAGGCTCGAAAGGCTGCTTTTAGGCCCGGCATTTACATGCAATTATCTTCTTATACAATTAACTGGATTGGGCTAATGAGCATCTTGCAGGCAGCGAGCGGATTGCGGCCCTGAATGGCAGAGCTGAGTGAGTAATTGCCGGTTCGGCATGGCGATGTTAATGGGAGCGATCTGAAAGGAGAAAAAAAAAAAAAGAAAGCCTGCATTGGAGAAGAGAGGCACTTAGCCGAGCGGGAGAAACAAATATTGAACAGTCAACAGCACACAAATTGCTCAGGAGGGGAACGCCGGCCATGTTGTGGTCTCATGGAGGATAATCACGTGAAGTAATAAACAAAAAAAACGTAAAACACGTCGTGGTAACAAAATAGCAAATCAAAAAATTCCGGAATTAAAATGCTAAGCTACCAGGAAATATTCGACTGCAATTATAAAACAAACAAAATATAAGGATAAAGATTAGCAGTCTTGAGCAACCCATTAATAAACACCGAGGTCAGAGTTTTTCAAATAGACTTTAGTGAATGTTACATTTCCATTAAAAATTCTCAAAAAAATTAAATAAAAGTCGACCGTCCTGTGTTGCAAGAGGAAAAGAAATTCTAGTAAGGTTTCAGATGTGACTTTCATCTGCACAAACATGTCGGGCCGTGAGAATGAAAACTGGAACGTGGCTAAAGGTTTCAGAGACGCTGAGAGATTGGAGATTTGCAGAGAGATTGGTTTCAGACACTGTCTCAATAATAATAATAATCATATTAATAACAATGATAAAAATAATAAACTTAGATCAGTGTAAAGCTAAAAAATATTTGAAAAAAATTAGAACTTCGGCACTACAGTATATTAAATTTGTTATGTAAACCTATTTATTTTTTATTCTATGCAAGCTAAAGATGGTCGTATACTGGATTGTGTATTGAGAATAATACAGTTATTCAATCATTTCATTCATTCAAATTAATCGCTTTGACTCACTTTAATTCCGACTCCTGACTCATTCTCACTGCTCACATGGACTGATTTAATTTCCTTCATGATTCATTCATGTCACTACATTTATTCTAGTTACGTCCCTGATCTTTTTTGTTCCTTTGCACTGATTCCTTTTGCTTCATTGTTTTGACTCACTTTTTTTCATTTATGATTGCATGATTCATTTATATCTTTACCTTAATTCATTCACATCACTGCACTGTTTCCTTCTGATTCATTGCTTGAACTTCAGTCACATTAACTATCTCCTTTTAACTCTTTTAAATCAACGCATGCATTCACTGATTCACTGTTTAACTCTATCCTAATTCATTACATTGACTCCACTCGATTCATTGCTTTGACTCGCTTCACTTCAGTGCACTGACTTGAACTTTTGATTCACTGCACTGATTGGTCTTTTGACTCATTTGGCTTCAGGTTGTGATTCATTTAGATCTTTGTATGAATTTACGTCGCTGCTCATTGACTCATTACTGATTTATTGCTTACGTTCATCGCATTGACTTATTCTGACTAGTTGCTTTGACTCGCTTTAATTCCGTGCGTGAACTGACTTGACTCATTTTGACTCATTTTGATTCATTGCATTGCTTTACATTTAATAATATAATTTGTTTTATAGTTCAGTCACTGCACTGATTCGTTTGATTTGATGATTTGATTCAAGGTAATTCAGCATATTAATTCATTTTCATTCTGATTCATTTAGACAGAATGGAATAAATTCTCTGTAGTGATGTTCCTGATTTTCGATCATGTTTTTATGAGCGTGCTATAACGATCGAGCCGCGGCGCTGCTACCCCACACAGCTCCCGGGCCTCAGCACGCTGTTCTGTGGCGGCGCAGGTGTGAGCACAATGTGAGGCTTTTAACAGTTCGTCCTTTCATCACCTCGTTGCTCTTCACGCTGAAATTGCGATACAAATACGGCGTTCTGTAAACCAAGCCGCGTGCTTTTGTCCTGCACTCGCCACTCACGGCCTCATGAACACTCCTCTACCTCGCCCAAAAAAGTTGACTGGTGTCACTTACTGACAGTCACTACAAAAGAGGAGATAATATAATAACTCTGTGTGTGTGTGTGTGTGTGTGTGTGTGTGTGTGTGTGTGTGTGTGTGTGTGTGTGTGTTTTGAGAGCCTTTAACACCTCTGTCTCTATGTGCTTCACAAACTCGGGTCATTTTAAATGATGTAAAAGTTTAATTAATGCTAAAATGATGACCAGAGAATATAAAAAAAGAACATTAGGATTCTCTCTCTCTTTCACCCCCCCCCCCCCCCCCCCACACACACACACCACAGTGTAAGTGATGCTATAACTTGACTGCAGTGCCACCTGTTGGTGAATATGAGACTAAAAATAGATGCTAATTATAAATCACTCCACACACTGTACACACTCTCCATTCTATTAATTTGAAGACATTTTTATTTATTTACATATTTATTTATTTATTAGTTTTTGCAAAGGCTCCAGTCTAAACAGTCCAAATGTATTCCACTCCGATCTGTTTGCACTCACGATTGCACTTTATTGTTGTCATCTCTGTCTCTCTCATTTTAATCCGTCTCTCTCTCTCTCTCTCTCTCTCTCTCTAACTCACTGTCTCTTTTATTCTTCTAGCAGTTTTTATTTGTGTCTCACCGTCTTTCTTTTCTCACTCTCAATCTCGTCTCTCTCTCTCTCTCACTCAGTGTCTTTCTTTACCTCTCTCTTGCCGTCTTTATGTCTCTTTTAATCGTCTTACTCTTGAGGACTCTCGTTCTAACTTTATCTCTTACTCTTTATCTGAGTCTCTCTATTTATCGGTCTCCCAAAATCCCTCGCTCTCAGTCTCTCTTCTTCTCATTTTGCTTTTTTGCCAAGCCAAAGGTTCTGTCCATCTCTTTTTCTGTCTCAGTCTGTCTCTCCCTTTATGTCTCTCCATTTCTCTTTCTCACTGTCTTACTTTATCTGTCTCTCTCCTTTATCTCTCTCTGTCTCACTCTTACGCCCCCCACTCCTTCTCCAGGTGTTAGGTCTGTATGTAATGTGTGTAGTTCAGGCTCGTTTTTCAGCAGCAGGCCCGCGGTGTTATTGATTTCTGTAAACAGGACAGTAATGAATGGCCCGTGTGGTTCTGCTGCACGCCACCTCTAAGTTATTTACTCACTCACTGCCTCTGTGTGTGTGTGTGTGTGTGTGTGTGTGTGTGTGTGTGTGTGAGAGAGAGAGGGAGAGCACGAGAGGGACACTCTGTTAATGTCAGGATGATGGAAGCACTAACATTATGACACTGTATCCGTATTCGCTCCTGCCCAAAATGTTGGTTTTTATTATATTTATTTTTTCTATATAAGAAAAGAGATAGAAAATGATCTTCACCTGAGTGAGGCCACTGAAGATGTAGTCCTGTCACTCTACACATTTAGATGTGTGTGCGCATATACTGTATGTGTGCGTGTGTATTTGTGTTTAAAAAATGACTGCAAAAAGATTTTTTAAATTAATGAATTAATAATAATAAGTTAATTAATTAATCAATCAATTAATTAATTAATTAATTTAAATACACGGGGTAAAAACACAGATCAGAAATCCATAATGAAAAACAAATAACACTCATTAATATTAATAAATAAATAAATTAGACAGATAGATAAATAGATAGACATCTACAGTACATGAATGAGTGTGTGCATGTATGTGAATAGACAGAGAGAGAGAAAGAGAGAGAAAGTGAGATAGACAGACAAACAGACAGGTATGTGCACGTGTGTATGTGCACGTAGACAGACAGACAGATAGATGGCTACATGAGTGTGTGTGTGTGTGTGTGTGTGTGTGTATGCACTCTAACCTGTCGGGTGTGTCCCAGCAGAGCCCACAACGTCTCAGTACTTAAGCTCCGCCCCCCGCTGAACTCCAGCAGCTCTGTTTCCTGTCTGTCGAGAGCGAGGTGCTGGCAACCCTGAAAATCACCCTTCAGCTCAGCGCCGCTGCTCAGCTGCACCACGTCCCACGTCCCCAACTGTCCCAGCACGTCTCGCATCGCCCCCAACTGCCTGAATGACAGATGACCTGTCCAATCAGAATGAGAGAAACTTCAGAAACAGATTCTGCTCGCGCATCATAGAAGAACATGTTAGTTCCATGTTATTTTAGCATATTAGCTTGTAGCATGTGTACAGACTTCTAGCTAACGGATAATTAGAATTTAATTGGACATTAGATTCTAACCTGACACTGACACATGGCAAAAAAAAAAAAATTTCTTCATCCTTTATCCTGATTTTAAAAAGTCCTCATGATTGAAGCACTTTAAATGCTACGTTAAAAATACATTTGCACGTTCATTGCACGCCTTCATAAGCACTTTATCAAAACACATCTGAAGTAAATGTTGATGTTCCAGATGGTTGAGTGGCATTTTCATCGTCATCATGCGTTTACACTATCTGCACGTAGCCGGCCAGAAAGAATTGGCTAGCTTACAGTCAATACCTAGCTACAATTCTAAGGGCTATTTTAGCCACATGGAGTCTTTACTTACAAAATTACTAACACATCTGGGGTAAATGTTCTAGATAGTTCTGTGTCGTTCCTACTTTTACAGTCTGAATAACACACTACACATCTTAGTTAGCAAAATCAAAGCCTTATAAGCTACTTAGCATACTTTCTGCAACCAGACTTCTTTGTTGCCTAGCAACAGTGGTCGGCTACGAGAACAAGACTTGTGTTAGCAGTTAATACTAAGTGCAATTTCTGTTTTGTTTTAGTCTTTTATCAACACATCTGAGGTAAAAGTTGATGTTCCAACTGTTTCTGTGTCGTTTCCATGATCACTGGATCTTTACACAGTCTATATACAAGACTACACATGCTACATGCTAGCTATAAAATACCTAACCTCAATAATAAGCGTGTTTATACACTGTCCATTCTTTCAAGTCGCATTTTGAGCGGGAAATTATTTATATATTATAACTGTAACGACGTCCATCAGGTGCGGTTGCTAGCCGCCGTGGGGGCAATCAGAGGAGACATGCTACACGTGGCAGTGCGTCTATTTAGGAAACCGGCACCCAATGTGCGTTCCTTAGGTAGCACTGGTACAGAGCCAGTTCATCCAGTAACAAGGACAAGATGAAGGGAAAGATAAAGATGAAGATTAAGTCTACATGGGAAGCTGGCATCCAAGAAACAGAGGGTACTACGCGACATGATAAGCATGCTAAAAGACACAATTAAAGAGAAAACTGGGAAAAAATGTTAAATGATACGTGTGACTACATGTGTTTTTCTATAGATTATATAATTATTTTTTAATATATATATTTTTTTACATAACGCAGTTATGTGTGCACCATGATGGTGGCAATCATGCAATTTCTCTATTAGCATTTTATCAACACATTTACAACCAACAAACTTCCTCTATCACTGTTTTTACACAGTATACAAAAATATTACATGTTAGCTAAAAAATTCATAACCTCAATAATTAGCCTGTTTATACACAGTCCATTCCTCCATGTTGCCGAGCAACAGAATAGTATTGACATTTTTTTAAATGTAATACTGTTATGTGTGCAACATGTTAGTGGTTAATGCTAATTTCAGGCTCTTCTTAAGTAAAACTTATAAAAGTTCCGAATGGTTCTCTGGTGTTTGTATTGTCACTCTGTCTTTACTTTGTGTTTATAAAGCTAAATCATTAGCCTTAAGTCATGAGCTACTTTCCCCGAAGAGTCCTTATCTTCCAGTTGCCTAGCAACATTGCTCTCATGACATAATGTAGATTTATTTATATAAGATGTCTGACTCTCTGACCCGTGATCCACGAGGGTGTAATGGCGTCTGTGATCCAGGCGATGTAACCCTCCCTGAGTGAGCTCAGAAACGTCTCCATGTCATCATGAGGGATCAGCTCCTTCTTCTTCCTCAGCTCCTTATTAAGCTGACAGTGGGGTGAGAGGAAAAGGATTCTCGGTTGAAAGAACGTGGGCTTGATGTTCACACCGCATCGTTGCATGTGGCTGCACAGTTCCTTGGTCTTCATCTGGAAAAACACACATCATAATCAGAAGACTAAACACAAACTGAAGCAAACCAATGCTAGCCATAATTACACCCTATGTTCAGTATTCTCTTATTGATGTACCAACATTTCTGGGGTAAATGTTGACATATTTTTTCTTAAAGTACATGATAGCTAGTAAAGCCATATCCTCAATAACTAGCTAGCTTGCTCTCAGGATCCATACAGATCAATTACCTAGCAATAACGTCCTCATGATTCAAGCACATTAGCAGTCAACGCTAAGTGTAATAACAATGTCTCAACAATAAATCTGTGGTAAATTGTAACATTCTGGATGTCTCATTTCCATTGTCTTTACCTATATAAAAGATTACACATGCTAGTTAGCAATATCATATAAATCAACTTACCTGACTAGCAACAGTGTCATTATTATTCAAGCACACTTTGTATTCTGTAGAGTTTACATACAGCCGTGTTACACACACCCTGTGTTAGCGTTTGATGCTAAGTATAAATTATTAACACATCTGAGGTTAATTTTGACCTTCCAGATGGTTCTGTCTAGTTTCAATGGTCACCATGTCTTTACACAACACATGGTACACACTACCTTGCAATGTCATTAAAAACAATTCAATATAATTTTATTGTAATTTACATTAAGTCCCCTACACACGAACATTCACATTGGGAACTTACTAACCAAGTGAAAAGCATGCAAAGTGCACATGTTAACTTGCGAAGGTCAGAAAAAGCAGTTGCAAGGAAGCTTGTACTGCTAAGAAGCGCCAATCTAACAATGTAGACAAAAGTAAAAATACTGTACCTAGACAATGTCTGTTGAACTTAGGAACAAACTGGACCTACAAACAAGCTCTTGAAACGAAACTCATTCATACTGTATGTTGGGGACTTAATGGGTTTGGTTTATTGTCAAACTGTTTAATTAATGTATTTACATGGTGTTTTTTATGGTAGTTAATTAATGATTTTTAGGAGCAGTGGAAATGTACTTCTGGAAGTCTAACTTAAAGTGTCAAGTGTCAGTTTTTCTTTTTTGCATATTATTGTGGCTGGATAGAAAGTTGAGAGAACAAAACAAGAACAAATTAAATATGTTAGGCTTTTGGCAGTTCAAATGATTGCTTGTTTGCTTGATTAATTGATTGATTGAAGTTTCTGACTACATTTACAAGTACTTATGGTGTATTGCTAGGACACAAGTGTTACACAAAATCCATACTTAGATTTTCACATTTCCATTAAAGGGTACATATTATGAAAATTCACTTTTTAGTCATGTCCCATGTGCACTTTGTTGTCTGTTGTTGTCTCTTTTTTGTATAGAAATAGTTATAGGCTAACTTAAAAAAAAAAAAAAAGTAAATCCGTCATATCTAAACTAGTCAGCTAATTAGGTCGCTTAGTTAGCTAGCTGGTTCCGGTAAAGTTGTGTTTGTTGCATGTATGTAGCACCTTGTTCCTGGATGATCACTGTTTCGTTTCACTGTGCACTAAACTGTTTATGGTTGGAATGACAATAAAAGCCTACCTGACTTAATACACACACACACACACACACACACACACACATTTGGGGGAGCTCTGAGACCTGTGTTAACTTGCTATAGAACTAGTCAAATATACGGTAGAACTTTAAAATAGGCATCTTGTGAAATAATCACTATGTATGCAGTATGTACATGTACAGAATGAAATATAAAACACAACCTGGTCTAACCTCAGCAGGAGTGCATGTGTGAGAGGCCCTTATATGGAACCTTCATCATCTTCATCATCCTCATCATCATCATAATGTCAGCCTCCGTACCAGCCTTGTACTTGGCATTGACCCTGTTTCACTGTTTTGCATTTGTTCTATAATTGCTGCTCTACACACATAGGAAGATGCTCACAGATATTTAACTCTTTTTGGATATTAAAGTTTCCCAGTGCCATAGTTCAGGCTTAAAACCGCTAAATTGAACCAAAAGGTCTATTGGACCTAAATTGGTCTAATCGCTCATAAGGACCTAAATTGGCTGGGTGTGATCAGTGGAGGTTCTACGACATTTGTAACAACACAAATAATTCAATTAAAACAAATATATCCTTGTCTAATTCTAGGCAAGACTGACTAAAACAAGACACAAGACATCTGCATAATATAGACGTCTTTTAAGTTAGCCTAAATCATTGGGAATTCCTGTGACTGTTCTGAAGGGCGAGTAAAAGAACCTATATGATGTCACATCAGTAAAGGTTAACAAAAAAACAATAATGTGCTATTAAGATTGTAATTGTTTTGCTCCCAACTAAAGACATTATCATGTGTGAAGGGTTAACAACCCTAAGTGTTATCCTAGTCTGTTTCGAAATATGCATGATATTATACTTAAAAAGTGAAACCATGCCTGCATCTCCTTTATCTTCTGCCTGCTTCTCCTCCTCTTCTTTATAGACTGGGCACCTGATGGCTCTGACCTTTTCTTATTTGGCGAAAACTTTTAATTTAGCGAGCAATAGTACATTACTGAGCTCCCCAACACTGTCAACTAAGAGTGAAGACTAAACCAGTTCACCTTGGGGGTATGCAGACTGGTTACATATTATTCTTAATTACACAACAGTTTGTTCCAACTGAGTAATCTAGTCCCAGGTTTTCTACTAACCCCTGATCAAGGGCAGTGCTTGGTGTGTGGACGTCCACCTAAACTGACAGGCCAGGCAAGAAGAGTATTAATCAGAGAAGCAGCCAAGAGGCCCATGGTAACTCTGGAGTAGCTGCAGAGATCTGCAGCTCAGGTGGGAGAGTTGTGCACTCCACAAATCTGGCCTTTATATAAAAGTGGCAAGAAGAAAACCATTGTTGAAAGAAAGCAATAAGCAGTCTCATTCGCAGTTTCCAACAAGTCATGTCGGTTCACAGCAAACACGTAGAGGAAGGTGCTCTGGTCAGATGAGACCAAAGTTAAACTTTTTTGGCCAAAATGCAAAAGACTATGTGTGGTTGGAAAACTAACACTGCACATCACCCTGAACACCCCATTCCCTCTGTGAAACATGTTGGTGACAACATCTTGTCATGGGGATGCTTTTCTTCAGCGCGGAAGCTGGTCAGAAATGTTGGCAAGATGGATGGAGCCAAATACAGAGCAATTGTATGGACCAACTCTATTGAATCAGGAAACCTGGATCACAAATCATCTAACTGTAATACTGTAACAAAAGTAATGATATTTAACAAAGACTTATAATTGTTAACATAAATTGCTGTTGTGTAAGTGGAATAAAACACTTCAGGGAGTGCTTTTGGAGAAAAATAATTAACACCAAGGTTGTAGAAGTTCATTATTTCTCTACAGCAGCATGACTAAACTCTCAGATTACCGTGATGGACTGCAGGGGGTCTGGGATCTGCTGAATGGACGTGTTTGTAAAGTTCTGCTCCTCCTCTTTCACTTCAATGCGCCACATGTTGGGAATGGGAGCAGAAACCACTCCTCTCCATGGCTTTATGTCTATACAGTACACAGCAGCACCTGTACACACATCAGGTGTTTCCAAAAAAAAGAAGAAATATATGAATGTCTTGGTTTTTTACATGATCTCCTCAGTATGCATGAGAAATTAATGAGTTTCAGGATCACAGTGCAGTAAACAAGAGCTATAAACTTATCAACAGACACACACCTGTGAGAATAATGAGGTTAATCTCCTGTCGTGATGTCTGAAACTGGTTTGGGACACGGAGGTTACAGAAAACGTCTTCTTTCTTCAGTGCACTGAGCTTTCTAAAAATTGACAGAAACATTTGTTAAAAAAATAATATCTCATAATGAAGTAGGTGTGGCCTCTGTGTTCCTCAGCCCTAATGAAGTAGGTGTGGCCTCTGTGTTCCTCAGCCCTAATGAAGGAGGTGTGGCCTCTGTGTTCCCCAGCCCTAATGAAGGAGGTGTGGCCTCTGTGTTCCTCAGCCCTAATGAAGGAGGTGTGGCCTCTGTATTCCTCAGCCCTAATGAAGGAAATGTGGCCTCTGTGTTCCTCAGCTCTAATGAAGAAGGTGTGGCCTCTGTGTTCCTCAGCCCTAATGAAGGAGGTGTGGCCTCTGTGTTCCTCAGCCCTAATGAAGAAGGTGTGGCCTCTGTGTTCCTCAGCCCTAATGAAGTGGGTGTGGCCTCTGTGTTCCCCCGCCCTAATGCAGGAGGTGTGGCCTCTGTTCCTCAGCCCTAATGAAGGAGGTGTGGCCTCTGTGTTCCTCAGCCCTAATGAAGGAGGTGTGGCCTCTGTGTTTCTCAGCCCTAATGAAGGAGATGTGGCCTCTGTGTTCCTCAGCCCTAATGAAGGAGGTGTGGCCTCTGTGTTCCTCAGCCCTAATGAAGGAGGTGTGGCCTCTGTGTTCCTCAGCCCTAATGAAGGAGGTGTGGCCTCTGTGTTCCTCAGCCCTAATGAAGGAGGTGTGGTTTGTGTGCTTCTCAGTCTCAGTCAAAAAAGCAGGCCTGTTTGCCTTTTAGTCTCAGTCAGGAGTAATATGCTATTTTTGTACCCTATGGTGCAACACTTCGACAGTAATAAGTCGAGGTGACCTGACTCATGTTTTCATGACCTGAAGATGTTTCTTTATTAAAGTTCATCAACTAATAATGAAAACATATTTTTCTTTATAACTTAAAGATGAAAAAAATTTGACATATATACTGACCGTACATGTTGCAGAAATTGTTCTAAAGTAGGAATCTTCTCCTGATTGCTTTTTGCCAGCTCCAGAGCAGCAGGTGAAGCTGATAGTCCGGTGTTCTTTACAGAACCGCCGGGGTCTTCGGGGCCCGAGGAGAGGAACATGTGGGCCAGTCGACTCCCGAGCTCAAACATTCTCACTCGATTAACCCACCTGACACATTACACACACAAAATGATTTATAATATATAAAAATACTATGTTACTGTAAGTATTTGCACGCTGAACAGGTTATTCAGAGCATACGCAAAATAATTTTTTATTTGTTAGTAAATATTATGTTTAGAAATGTGACAGTGTGATTATGGTTTCCAAAATATCAAACATTTAGCCTTATGATGGGATAAATAAAAAAAAAATTATAATGACATAACGGGAAAATAGATGAGCAAATACACATGAGAAAGATGAAAGGGAAGCAAAACAGACAAACAATTAAAGATCAGCCATGTGGGAAGAAGCGCAGGGAGAAGCGCGCACACAAAGAGCGCGTTCACGCGATGAAGCTTTTGACAGACAAAAGAATATAACAACCTCCACCTCTCTCTCTCTCTCTCTCTCTCGTTCTCTCTCTTTCTTTCTCTCTCTAAACTTCTTACCGGAGGATAAAACGGTGTTGGGTCGGCAGAAGTCTCCCTGCTGTGTCAGGAGTTTATAGTGTATAAAGACCACAGACATGTGATTAATGAAACCCAACACTCAAGGTGATTTCACAACACATGAGCACGCGCGCGCCCGCGCACACACACATCGCTTCTACAAGATGTAAACAACGAACCGCGTGGAGCCCTGTGACGTCACACCTGTAGAGCGTACAGATTGACTTAGGGTTGCCAGGTTGAGCTCAACTACCCCTTCCTTTTGTTTCGATTTACATCGTACTGTATCATGGGTATGTCGACTCGATGTCCTTAGCTTTGAGGATGATGTAGACAGATAAAACCACCAGAAAGCCAGAGAGCTGTAACTAAAAAAATAAATAAAATTTAAACAGTAAATCAGCTATCTGTAGCATAGCAAACACCTTAAAGAGTGGTACAGTCAGCTGTAGCCTAGAAATAACTCCTTAATCAGAGAGTTCAACTGCTGTGACCTAAATAAAAACCCTTAAATACAGGGTTAGATAGCTCTAGCCTAAAAAAAAAACTAAACAAAACATCTTAAACAGAGTGTTTAGCCAACTCTAGCCTAGCAATGACACCTTAAACAAAAGGATTAGATAGCTCTAGCCTTATAAAACAATTTAAACACAGGGTTAGATAGCTCTAGCTTAGCAAAAACCCATTCAACACTTATATAGATAGATCTAGTCTACAAAAACCACCTTAAACTAAGGGTTTAGCCAACTCCAGCTTAGAAAAAAAAAAAGTTAGATAGCCCTAGCCTAGTGAAATCCCAATAGATACTGGGTTAGATTGCTCTAGACTAGCAACATCCCATTAGACACTGGTTAAGATAGATCTAGCTTAGCAAAAAAAAACTTAAACAGAGGGTTAAGCCAACTCTACCTTAGCAAAAAAACAAACAAACAAACAAACACTGGTTTAGATACAGTAGCTCTAGCCTAGCAAAAACCCGTTACACAAAGGATTTAGCCAACTCTAGCTTAGCGAAAACCAATGAAACACTGGGTAAGATAGTCAGAACCTAGGAAAAACACATTATACAGAGGGTTTAGCCAACTCAAGCTTAGCAAAAGCCCATTATACATTGGGTTACATAGCTCTAGCCTAGCAAAACACCTTAACCGGAGGCTTTAGTCAGCTCTAGCTTACCAAAAACCCATTGACAATAACCAAAGGGTTAGCCAGCTGTAGTATGGCAAAAACAGCATAAAATTGGTTGTAGCCTTTCAACAGAGCTGAAACTCCCTTTACACATGGTTAAACTGTAACACAGCAAAAACACTACAGCCACCTGTAGCTTAGCCTTAGTAGCCAAGGACATCTGTAGTTTAGCTTAAGCACCTTAAACATTGGGTGATAGCTCCAGCCTAGCAAGAAAACATCTTAAACACAGGCTTAGATAGTGCTAGCCTA
Organism: Clarias gariepinus; assembly: GCF_024256425.1. Lineage (NCBI taxonomy): Eukaryota > Metazoa > Chordata > Actinopteri > Siluriformes > Clariidae > Clarias > Clarias gariepinus. Next base: position 30,519,729 of record NC_071113.1, read on the forward strand.
GCAATAAATAAATGACTTAAACACAGCGTTACAGTAGATAGCTCTAGCCTACTGTAGGAATAATGGGATAGGTTGCTGTAGTCTAGCAAAAACACATTAAACATGGCGTTAATTTGCTGCAACTTAGCAAAATCACTGAGATATAAATAGCGCCTAAACACAGTAGAAATATGATTAACAAACTCTACTTTAGCAAAAGCACTACAGTAGAGAGTAAGACATCTGAAGTTTAGTCTAAACATCTTAAATACAGGTAGCTGTTGCCTATTGAAAACACCTTACAGTCTGTTACAACCACCTTACAGATATCTAGCCTGGAAAAACACAGATATCTTGAGCTTAACAAAAACTCATAAACACAAAGTTAGATAGCTCTAGCCTGGAAAAACATTCTAAACATTCTTTACAACTGAAGCTTAGACTGAACTTCATGTAAAGAGAATTTGAGAGTTGTATCAGGTGTATAAACTTGATCAACAGTGGTTTACACAACTCGAGCCTAGACTAATTGTCATTAAACAAGCGGTTAATGAGCTGTATCCTGTGAAAAAAAGGGGTAATGGAGGTTTAGGCTCCTTTTGTTTATCTAGCCTAGGTTAGTGTGGGTTGTTTAGCCTAAGTTAAATATAGTTATAAGCCCATTTTTGAATTACTACAGTACACTGGAGCTGGTTAAACCAAGCCAAACACCATTAACATTAAAAAAGGATTTTGGATAGCATAGGCTAAATAAGTTTATTAGGATGCATGATCCTAAGGCAGGTGGCTGAAATGAATGCCAATCCATCATTGGCTAGACAACACGTAACAAAAAAACCATATGAAACTCGCTCCTGTGTCAAAAGTGTGTAGCCTGTGGACAAAACACCTCAGAAAAGGTACATAATCAATCCCACCTGCTCCGTTATAACAAATTAGCCTCAACGCGCTGATAGAGGCCCTCCTATTTACCTTAGCACTTCCTTAAAGACCTTGAATGGTAAATAATGCATGCATTACACTGGCTAATGCTAGATTAGCTCCTCGGACGATTGATATGGCGCTAGTTGCCCGCGGGGCATGTGAAATGTTAATGCTAGTGTGGTGAAGAAAGGACACTCATTTGTTTTCAGTCGTGTCAGTGTTGCGGTAGAGGTGGTACGCTAGCTCCATTATCGTGAACGAGACGCCGTGATTTAGAGTGCAGTCACGACAATTGATGAGGCCGTGCGAACGGGAGTGTTTTCGATTCACGTGGTGGAATGAATCGAATGAGAAATGTAACACTCTTAACTAGAGTTATGAGATGATTTTAGGGGCAATGTGCAGTAAATTAGCATAACTATCATAATTTAAATGCATTTATTGGGATTTTTTATTTTTCCTCTTAAACCCTTTTTATTATGAAATAAAAGACCAGTCTTAAAACAGTGGAATGTTAAGTACAGATGGAATTCAAGACCAGAAAGAAAAATATGCAGAAAGTTAGTAATGTGTCCAGTAATATTAAAGTTAGTAGTTTACACCAGTAACCAATTGTTGTCTTCATTTATTTTTGTGTAGAGGTATGTAACTTGTCCATTTATTTATTTATCTATCTATTTATCAATTTTAATAATTGCTTGGACTATTTAATAAAATGTTTTACATCTGATCTGTTTGTGTAAATCATGAAGCATCCAGTAATAATAATTTTGCTTCGTCAAAGTGATTATTTTGAAGCAGCACAACATAGAATACTAACTGTATTCTTGTCGTACTGCCCAAGATAAGCACAGTTCAACATTATATGGATACAGACTCCATATGTATTTAACGTACACTGCTGTCACAGAGAGCAATACATCCCAAACAAAAAAAAAGCAACCATATGGATTTACCTAAGCAAATACTTGAGAGCCTTCTATTGTTGTTCCATTAGATAATTATTGCAGTGATTAATATGTTTCAGCTGCAACAAGTTATTTAACCCTAATTAATGCTGTGAGTAGGTATTCCTTTCGTAGACCGTTAAGCTCAGAGCATTTTAGCCATTATTTGTTTTGATGTTTTTCAATAAACATATTTAGGGCTCAGGATTGTGCAGTATAGTGTGACATATTCTTTTTTTTTCAGGACAAATTAGGCAATATAATGAAATGCATTTTATTTCATTTTAATCAACTTCTCCAAACATGACTGATCAAAAAATTAGACACTGGGTCACAAGGGAAAAAAATAGCACAAACATCTTAAACACAGTCTTAGATAGTGCTGTTTCTGTGGTTGTTTTTGGTTTTTTCTATGATTAGAAAATAATAATAATATTCTCATTTTTGTGAATTGTAAGTTTTTCCAACTTTTTTCCTATATTCCGGTAGTGATTAAATTTATAAATAAATAAATAAATAAATAAATATATAACTTTTTTTTTTTTGCCGTCATTGACCTATGCTGAGCTGCTGGCACGTATATGTGCCGCTTAGGTTTTAAGGGTTTTAAAACCACCATGTCAGAAGACATATCCTTGTCAAACAGGGTTAAATTATTGTTCTGCATCAGTCAAATAAAACAACCAAGGATATTGCTGAAACTATTTAAATTATGTTTAGAACTGTAAAAAGTATAATTAAAAACTGCATGGCTAGCCCTGACCCATCATGTTCAAAGATGAAATGTGGTTAGAAGTCCATCCTGAATTAGCATGGTGGAAGAACTCACGGTTATGTTTTAATAGTGAATGTAAGAGCATTTCCACCCAGACAATGTGAAGAGGATCGGGACTAAACAGCTGTGTAGCCGTAAGAAAACCACTTATCAGTGAGGTCAATGGAAAAAAAAAAGCTTCAAGAGAACATAAAGAATGGACTGTGTAGCAATGTAATATCTTAAAGAGAAATTAATATGACTATGGACTGAAATACATGTTGTGACATTGCAAGCTTATCGAAACAATGCCACAGCCGTAATTAAAGCAAAAAGCTGGCCTATGAAATATTAAAGTGTATGACTTGAAGCGTATGGCTGAGCAATGTAATTTTCAATATTAAAATTTCTTGTCAAAAATTAATAAGTGATTTGTAACATTTAATCATGGTTTATGAGATATTGATATTGACATGAGCGTTTTGTTTAGGATTCAACTTCATCGATGTGGAAACATTTTTCATAATCTTTTAGATAAATCACTAGAGTCTGAGTGACAGTAAATTGAAGCGCGTGTGATAATATTGTGTGTGTCACATACAGTGTGTGTCTTAGTAATATTGCCTGATGTATATCTGGGGTCATTAATTTTAAGGATCTAAGGAAGAAATAGGCAAACAACTTTACGATAAATGTCTCTGTGTTGGTTTCAATGTCAGTAAGAGATTTCCACTTTCTGAAAGAAATTAAGCACTAAAAGAAGCTCCAGTTATGAGCTCGGCGTGTATCTCAAATCTCATCCACACAATGAACGCTCTCAGGCAAACAAACAGCTCTCTGCATTATTGCTATTTGCACTCACTGCACATGTTCAATAAAAACAGAAATTAATGTTTCATCAGATTTTGGTTTAGATCTGGCACACATGCACGCACACAGACGCACACGTCTTCACGGCGCAAGTATAAAAAAGAGGATATTAGTTCAGAGATTACGAATATTTAATTCTGGCATAAATACACAGAAACGTGCGATAAAGATCAGAATTAGACGAGAACACTGAAAGGACTTCATATCGACAGCTGATAGACAAATCAGCTCATATGAGCTCAATAAAGCGATCGCTTCCCTCGGCACTGACCCACACTTCAGCGAGAGATGGAGCCGATAGCGCAGGCCCAACCTCAATAAACCCACAACAAAGGAGTCAAAGAAGGAGAAATTAAAGTGAAGCAGGACGCGATATCGGCCGAATTCGAGCATAAAGCCCGTCTTACAGGATTTAATATTGTCTCCAATCAGAGAACAAAGCAGGAGCGCATCGTCACCTTATTATTCCTCTACCGTTGCAACTTTTCCTTTATTCGCTCCTTTATTTCAGATGCACTGCATTCAGTCCCGATAGCACGAAATGCTTGCATTGTATATTGTAATATAAAACGGTATCGCTGATAACCAAGACACTCTTAATTACACTCCATTGTTTTAGGTTTAAACAATTTAGATGCATTGACGCACCAATTAGGCCGAGCGCTTCACTGTTCTCAATTAGCGCCATAAAACCAGGTTCACCGTTCAAACAGTCTTTTAAAGCTCTAATGAACCTTTTAACCCTAAAACACTTGTGAGACAGAAATATAAGTATTTGCCCACTATAACTGTCCCATCATACATTGCATGACCATTACTTCCATACGGTTCTGTTGAACATCCTATTCCAGGTTTATTCCGCTTGTTTGCATTTTTTATTGGAAGGGTTTCCACTAGATGTTGATGTGTGGCTGTGTGGATTTTCATTCATTCACACCTTCTACATTTACATTTAGGCATTTGGCAGACGCTCTTATCCAGAGCGACTTACATTTTATCTCATTATACATCTGAGCAGTTGTAGGTTAAGGGCCTTGCTCAAGGGCCCAACAGTGGCAACTTGGTGGTTGTGGGGTTTGAACCTGGGATCTTCCGAACCGTAGTCCAATGCCTTAACCACTGAGCTACCCCTGACCACTTCTACAAGAGCATAAGTGAGCTCAAGAGCAGAAGTTGTCATGTCGAGAAGGTGCTGGTACACTGGGTCTAAGTTCAATCAGGGCTCTGTGCAGGACACTTGAGTTTATCCACTCCAACTTTAACTAAACGTACCACGTCTTCAAGGAGCTGGCTTTGTGGCTCTCACAGGGGGAATCGTTGTGCTGGATAAGGATTTGGACCTCTTAGTTCCCATGAAGTAAAACTGTAACTCTAAAGCACACAGCGACATACAGTATTATACGGTTGAACTTCCGACTGTGTGGTTCGGGGAAGAACCACAGATGGGTGAGATGGTCAGGGGTGCACATACTTTTATGGCTGTATATTGTATGTTTTTTTTCACAAGTTCACACCACAAAGTTTCCCAGATTTTTAATGCAACTGAAGTAAGTTATTACTTTAATGAAATAACATACAGTAATATAAATTTATATAAGTATTGTAATAAGTTACATTTCCTTGAAACCGCCCACACCCAGACCGGCGCTCCTTTTCTATTTCAATTACACTTCACGGGATTTTCCCCATATGTTCTGTGTTCATCAATCCCGCTGTAAATAGGTTGTGTTTAAGAGCGAGGATTATCAGCCTGAATTATTCAATCAGGACGTAATGAGGGAGCTGAAGAGGGTCGCAGCTGCCGTGTGCTCCATTACACTCACTCACATAACAGCCTGCATGCGTTTAGCATGAGATCTCCATCCATTTGTGTGTGCCTCTCCGTTCTCTCGTCTTTAACGTTCACGTGTCAGTGAGGGACGAGGCACACCTCGAGTTTAATATTCAGACTTGTATAAGCTCTTAATCTTAAAGTTGCCTGCAGTCACCTCACAAAATCAACACACACACACACACACACACACACAAAACACAATGTATCTGCAGTAACAAGCATCTGAGTTATTAATATTTTTACATGACCAGATTGTATATGTTGATTCTGTAGAATGTGTGTACATTGCTAAAAAATGTAGGTAACAAACTCATTAAAAATCCTTTAAACACTTAATATTTAATTAAAGAATTGTTTACTTAATAAATAAATATTAAAAAAAAGGAAAACACTTTTAGACCTTTGGGGAAATATCACCGCCTGTCACTGTCAAGGTCAATTTAGAAATCATTTTGTTTAAAACTGAAGTAAAGCAGTGACGCAGCGGCTCCTTCGCCATAATGCTAGTCATCGGCTAATTAGCAGCTAACAGCATGAGCATGAGTCAACATTTTTTACTACCTTAATCTAAATAACAAATAACTCTGTGTGTGTGTGTGTGTGTGTGTGTGTAAGTGGGTAAGGCTGAAGGGATAAGCTGTGTGTGTGTGTGTTGGGGGGGGGGGTATGCAAAATGTTTTAGGGGAAACAGGTGAGATTTCTCTTTCATGCTAGCAGCATTAGCGTTTAAACTTCCCTCTCATCCTGACTTTCTCTTTCTGTTGTTCTGCCTTTCTATCATATTTTCTCTTCACCTTTCTTTCTTTGTTGTCTGTCATCCTTTCTGTCTGGACGTTTGTCTCTGTCTGTCTGTCTTTCTATCATTTTGTCTGTCTGTCATTTGTCATGTCGCTCCGTTGTTTTTTGTGTGTGTACCTGTCTGTTCGTTATTCTGCCATTTTATCTCCCTGTTATTTTCTCTCCTTGTGTACATGTCTGTCTTTCTATCACTTTGTTTGTCTGCCTTTTAGTCATTTGATCCGTCTGTCTGTTTGCTGTTATTTCATTTTGTCTGGCTATTTGTCTGTTATCGCATTGTCCTTTTTGTTTTTGTCTGTCTATCTATCTGTCTATCTGATTGCCTGTCTATCATTTTCCTATCTTCTTGATGTCATGAATAGAACCAGAAGGAAGCGATGCTGAGCCTGAAAGCTTTTCTGTAATTGTAATTATAATGGCCTTTAGTTTCACATGTTATTAACACACACACACACACACACACACACACACACACACACACACACACACACACATTGAGAGACCTGCAATTGGCTGTGAGTCATATTGGGAATAAAAATGAGTGTGTTTTTTAAAAAGACCCTCTTTTTAAAGAGCCTAAATGTGGACATGGCTCCTCTCCACAGTTCATGTACAATACCGAGTGTCACCTCAAAGTGCTCGCCAGCTTTGCTAAAGTTTAATTGTTCAATTATCATTTGCTGGCGCGCGGGAACCCTGCAGCACTGAAGCCTCAATTTCGAGGCCCCCTTTTTTTTCAGGCCTGTATTAGCGATAATGGTGGGCAATTATACAGAGGGTCCTCTCGCTAAAGCTGTTCCTCAGGGCCTCGCCGGCTCCGCGCTGTATTTACGGGGATAAATTAGTGGCGTTTGTTGTGGGGGAGATCAGACAGGAACAGACACAAATCGTCTGCCGAGGTCGACCCCGTACACCGAGGGTCAGTGTGTGTATGAAAGCACAAAATCACAAAGTGTGACCACATTCATTATCTAATTCACAAACAAGTTCAGCCTTTGGGTTTAAAAGCATCACATGTGAAACATGAATGTGCTAAAACATTGTGTGTGTGTGTGTGTGTGTGTGTGTGTATTACATTATGTTATTATGTTACACTTCAAAAGATGTTATCTTAAAAAGCAAATTAAGATAAATGTATATTAAGAATAAAGCAGATTTATTTAAAGTGTTATAAGAGGATTGAGGCACTTCAGTACATGCTGTAATAGCAACGATTTTAAAAGCATATCTTTCCCCAAGTGTTTTATTCCTCTTACACTCACTGCAACCTGTCAATAAATATGATGATTATATATTAAAGAATGATGACATAATTCTCAGCCATATTAACATTTAATGTTGCGCATTGTTACTTCCTGTTCTCACTTATGTTATGGCAGCTATAAACATCCGTCCTCTCAGCACCCTTTCTTCACTTTATTCTCAGTCTTGAAGTTTATAAGACGCTACTGAGAACTGTAACAAAATTTTAAAAAACTCCTGAAGATGTCAAAAAGCTTACAGTTATAACTTTACAATTTACACAGTTACATAGAAGCGCTGACACTGGAGACTCCTTCCAAACATCTTATCAAAACTTCACTATATCTATAACTTTACTATATATAAAACATCATATCAAGAACTACACGTTTTATTCTTTTTTCCTATTTGTTTATGTGAGACGTATTAGCCAGAGATCATTCATATAAACCTGCGATTTGGAGCTGCGCTACTGTCACAGCTGCTGTTATAGAGAATTAATCAACACTTTCTGACCAGTAAGGAACAAACATTGTGAGTGCTTTTTTATAAAAAGAAATATTATGTGTATTATATGTAATATTATGTGTATCTGTAGTCAAGAATAAAATACTTTTAAAAAAATTCTTTATAGGTTTTACTGTGTATTTACGTTTTTTCTGTCACGTATTGACATTATTAATGCTAGTTTAGACATTTCATTGCATAGACAGACAAATACATAGATTACTTAATTAATTCCATAGAGAAATTGTAATGTTACAGCAGTCAATTCACAGATTATACAACAGCATATAATCAACATGATTGCTTCTGGCTGATTTGAGTATTTTTTTTTTATTTTATATTCCTGAGTGGCATATGGCCTCCTTGTATTGATGTGGGTTTTCTCTGGGTTCTCTGGTTTCCTCCACCCTCCCAAAAATATGCCTGCAGGTGGATTTACTGACTCTAATGGAGAACGAATGTAAAAATAGATGTAATTCTAAACAAATGTTATGTAGCATATAAATCAATTCTTACGCTGTCCTCATTCCATGTCGTACTTTGCTAATGCACGCTAAATAAACCATTCAAATGCTAATTTACAGCACACACACACACACACACACACACACATACACAATAAATACCAGCATGCACAAATTCCTCCCTACACTTGTTTACATGCTCCGGCATCAATTACGGAATTCCTCGTGTTGGTTAGCCACATTGTAAGAGAATCCGCCAGGCTAATTGGTGTGATTTCTTTTGTGTCTTGTCTCCCGTCTCTGTTTTTCACACCATGGAATGAACATCTAGCCGCCGGGATGATCTTCAAACCAGGCTGATAAAGGCATTTCATACAAAACTGCATGTGTAATTACTCTCTTATTCACAGACTAAAAGTGACACATAGCTATGCCTTTGATTTTTTTTTTAAGACCAACGTGTCATGCTTTTGATTTCGTGTGTGTGTGTATGAAAGTAAAACCCCTTCAGTAGATGATTTAACAGATGCATTTTTTTTTTAAATAGATAAACAACAGGGTAATGAAAGCAAAATTACATTTTGGAAAAAAAATAGGTATAATTTGAAATGATTCTAATAAAAATCAAGTTAATCTTACACTATACTAATATACTTTTTGCACTTTCAAACACTGAGAAAACAGACGTGTGAACATCTGAGCACATCCAGATTTAGCGCAGCCAGAAAATATCTAGTTCAACTATCAGGTACTAAAGCTAAAATAGAGTTAAGGTACTTTGTCCTCTCGGGTTTGGTTTGGACGTTGCACCTTCAGCAGATCATTTTCTGACTTAGATTTGCCTGAATTTAGCGTCTTCATGAGTAAATATGGTTGTACAAATTAATAAACAGGTGGCTCTGTGATGAACTTGTAGCTACGTTATTATTTTGTCTAGGATCTTCTGTTTACTCAGTATCTGTTAAAGTGTATCTGGAAGGAAACAGCATAATTGTTGGCACCTTCACAGTTTGAATCTGATGCTTCTGGTGCAAGAACCTAAACTGCAGCTGCTGTTGCCATCTAGAGGTTAATCACAGAGCACACACACACACACACACACACACAAAGCATTATGACTAAACATACTCAGCATTAAACCGCTCATTCCTCTGCCTGACAGCTGTGTGTTTATCGTAGAGCAGAGTTTATTATCAGTGCTGTTATTTGCGCTGTGGTCTACCCTGGGATGTCGCCTGTCATGATGAGGTCGTGTTAAATTCCAACAGGCCATCTAGTGAAAACAGCACTCGAACAAGCTCCCTATTTCAGCACAGCGACCCGGGGAAGGGAACACAATCTCAACTCTTATTCGTGGCGTTATGGAAAACATGCTGCATCCAGGTTTAATGTCCTGATCTCAGAAATACTCATTACAGGACATACAGTACAGTACAAACAAATACTGATGCCCTGAGAAACATGTGCATTACTAAATGACTACACCACATGATAGTGTATGATTAGACAGGATGTTGATGCAGATGATTTTTAATAGTTAATACAGTCTGTGATCCAAGGAGGACATCTTGGTTTCAGGTTTTTGACTGAGCTTATTTACCTGACAGAAATCAACAGGATGTCAATAACTTTTATTTCTATCAAAATCTGTAGTAAATAAATAAATAAAATACAGTGCAAACAATGTTTAGTCATTTACACTAATTTACTTTTTTACTGTTTTAATTTACACTTATTTACTGTTTTCAGCTGGTTTTTACTTCCGCGCATGCGCGTTTATTCATAAACCGAGAAAGCAAAGCGACATAAACCCGCGCGCATCAATGTAAAGCTCTGATTGGTTGAACATTTCTCCGTAACGTCTTAAGCAGCAAGATGATTGGCTTGTTTTCCTAAAGGGGCGGGATCAATTCGAATATATTAGCAAATAAGAAAAAGGATAGGAGAGGTCTACTTTTACTGTTTCTTTACACTTTAGACATTTTATACCTTTATAATTTTTTAATGTTTTTATTTTTTTTTTAATAATTTTTGTATTGAAAAAAAAATCCTATTTAACAAGGAATGTTATTATTAGTAACTTAATCTGACCAAATATTTTATTTTATAATAAAATTGTATAGATTTTTTAAAAAAACATAAATGAAAACAAATAGGGAGGAGGGTTGTTGTTATTATGTTTTTTATTAGAAAAAGTACCTATACTTTATATATTGCATAATAATAATAATAATAATAATAATAATAATAATAATAATAAAGTTGACTTGTTTGGTGGTTGAAGTTTGCAAAAAAAAATGGAGTAGAAATCAGAAATCGTAATTTCTATAAATAAATACACTTTTATCTCATTTTTAAGTACTTAAATAGTGTAAAAGATGTGGCTTTTGTAGCTTAGATGGTGCCACACCCAGTGGTTCTGCCACATCTGTTACAGTGCACACACTGAAGAAGCAAACATCCTAACCTGAACTAGTGCTGATTGAGTAGATTTGGGAGGAATTCATGATTTTTGCCAAATATTCAGTAAAATTAAAGACTATAATTGTTTATAATATATTTTTTAACTGAGACATAAGTAAGAAGCAAGGAAAATGAGAAAAAGAGTGAAAAAAAAAAAAAAAGAGAGGAAGTGGACCCTTGAAGAAAAAAGGCATTGATTCTGAGTTGTATCACACAGGTGCTGAAACAAAAACCAGACCAAAGCCATGGGGAAAATAAAAGACCCTTTGGAATGTTCTTGTGCCCCACAGCCTCGGCCCCTGTGCCTCGGTCACACTCCTTACGTTGCTCCCCCCAGCGCCTCTTGGGTGCTATATATCAGCGTCTATCACCTAATTTCTGACACAGTATCTGTTTAATGATCACCAATCAGCTACATCTATTTCATGCCTGGCTGAGGCACTCAAGGAACAGCTGAGCACCACACACACACACACACACACACACACACACACAACTTTTACACTAATTAAGTCAATCATACGTATCCTGTCACTAATTTGACTCTTGGGAGAAAATGAGGTTCAAAGGTGACAGGACACTTATAGACATGAAGGAGTCTTAAATGTGCCCTGCTCCCTATTCCCTACACACTACATAGTACCATACTGCATTATGGGTGCTCTGTAATTTTACAATAAATAAATAAATATTTAATGAAGTAAGGGTATTGCAGAAACTCATTTGTGCACCAGACCTAAAACATTTTAAAAAGTGCACCATGTAGTGAAGAAGCTGTGGTTTAGGACCCTAAAGCATGAAAATGAACGACTTTCATGTGGGACTCTCATATGGGAACAATTAGCAATAAAACCATAAAAAAGCACTTTCTATTGACCTTTTAAAACATTTTTATGATATAGTCAGATACGAGTGCAGTTTTCTATACATGAATATTTATCATAATGTAAAAGTTGTTCAGTATTTTTGAAGGGATTTCTATGCACAGAACACAATTGTAAATTTTAAAGTCTTTTATCACTTTTGGGTTTTAACATTAGCATATTATATACTCTATTATATATTATATACTAACATGTATATACATTATACTACACTATACTATACTATAGTGATATTATAGTGATATAGTGATATTATAGTGATATAGTGATATTATATATATTTTTACTATACTATAATATACTATGCTAGTGATACTATACTCTATATACTAGTAATGTAGGCCTATGTATTATGTAGTATGGAAAAGTTCTTAAACAAGATTTGTATAGAAATATTATATGGTCTGAATCTACTTAACATATCTAAAATACCTATTACAATAATAACAACCATAACATTAAAACACACATCATCTTACTGTATATTTCAACAGCTAATAGTTAATTTCTTTTCGAATCTATATGTTTTTATTTCTGCTCTCGAATTATCCATTCTGCTCAGGGCAGTCACAGCGCCTGCAGTTTTAAGTAACCGAAGACAAATTACACCCAAGAAAACAAGTCATGTGACCTTTATTTATTATTTATATATAACACAGTGAATTGAACGTGTAATATGTCAAATATTAATAAATAAATCAAACAAATGTGCGCTAAGAACTTTTTAAACAACACATATACAGTCTTTATTCTGTTACATGTCACCACAACTGAATGGTATTAATTTCATTTATGATTAAACATTATTAAAATATAGTGGTTTAATGAATGTAATGACTAAAATGGACCAAACAGACATCATAAAAGTGCTGGCCTGAATAAAAAAAAATGTGAAGAAAAAAAAAATATACTAACACAAAATTTAGAGTGGAATTAAAGAAAGAAATAAGGAAAATATACAGATAAAGCAGGTTGAAGAAAAGAAAGAAAAGAAAATATAATCAGAAAAAAATACCAATACATAATAATAAATCTATTTGAAAGTCTTAATTGATATACTGCATGTTGTTAAAAGAACATAATGGCAAAAAAAATCTTTTGAATCATTTATTTTAAATCTAATAGAAATTGTTTAAATGTAAAAAAACGAAATTGGGCTCAATATGAAAATGTATTTATTTATGCATTTATTTATTTTTTAATTTATTATTATTATTTTCATTATTTTTATTATTTTTATTATTATTATTATTATTATTATTATTGTTGTTGTTTAAACATGAAATTTTTGCACATGGGCGTTAGCCAGCCTCCAAGTTCTACATATCTTTTTGTCATAAGCTCCCATTGTACAGCAAAGTAAGTTATTACTCATTCATATCTGCATGACACAATGCATTCTTTCTTCCACAGTGTGTTTGGCCTAATTTAGCCCTTTGTAAATCCTCAATATTGACGGTAACTGCACTTCTCTGTGTGTAAGCACAATGTGAAAATGAAGAGTGTTAATCATGGGGTCAAATAGAAGCAGCTGGGAACCAGACGCAGTAATCATGAATAACTTTGACCCCTGCGTGACCTGGAAGGGAAAACACAGTGAAAAAGCGAGAGAGAGAGAGAGAGAGAGAAAGAGAGAGAGAGATGGAAGGGGTGAGTGAGGGGGTATGCTAGCAGGTGCACCAGGGTAATGGAGTAGCATTTCAATTCCAACCCCCCCACTTAAAGAGGAAACGATCACTATAACTTACACTGCGCTGCCCAGGCGGATAAAAGTGGCTCGTTTGGTTTGGGATTCAATCTTGGCATTCAGAGTTGAGTTTTACAAATACATGACAGCCCTGGGAACGTCTGGTGTCTAAATAGAGCCCGTTCCCTGAGTGCTGTTAAGGAGGAACAAATTGCGACCCACTTCACTGGCACACAGATAGCAGAGAAAGTCTTGGTGTAGGACATTGTTGTGGAGGAGGAGCGAAGGAAGTCGGCTTGTTCTCGGCCTGGGGTCAGGTTCGCTCTCTTTTGTTCGGATCTTTCCCCTCGGTCGTGTCCGACTCCCATGTAGCGTGTCTGACCTGGGCGGTTAAGTAGCTCAGGTGCCTCGGACATTCTCTGAGATTAAAGGCCAAAGAATCTGGCCAAGGAAGAAAGAAAAGAGAGTGAGAGAGAGAGAGAGAGACAGAGAAGGATGGAGAGAGGGTTCAAGAAACAAAGAGCAAGCAAGAGTAGCAGAGTTGAGTAAAGAAGGCACCACATGAATGGACATCTTGTCAAAAAGCAGGGAAGCGAGACGTGTCCTCCCTCCCCTTCCCACCCCTCCCAGACCAGCACTCCAACGCCATCCCTCCATCCTGCTTTTTTTTCCCTCTGGGCCTCGAGGCATGTCCTCGTCAGCAGCAGGACAAGAGTGAGGCATTCAGCGGCTCTGTTTCATTCACCCTGGCCACAAAAGGCACTCGTTAGAGGGCATGTAGCTCTCAGGGACGCATGTTAAGGCGCACAGGGAACCAGAGAGCTGAATGTAAAGGGCAGCGCCGGTCAGAGAGCAACCTTTCACTCACTCACTCACTCACTCACTCACTCACTCACTTACTCACTCAGCCCTAAATGTGTCATTTTAAACCAGTACAAAAACTTTATTTAACACTTTATTTAAAGTCTTATGACGATACATGACAGCATCATAAACACTCCATAACAACTACATAGCCGTATTCTAACAGGTGTCTGGTGCATTTTTGTAATTTATGTCTTTTTACCATTTAAACCTTGTCAAAATAGACTGTTTCTAAAATATCAGTTGTTATAAAGGGTTTATGTAGGTGTTACATGGCTCTATGAAAGCTCACACTGTACGCGTTTACTTATCAACACTTATTCTAACAGGTAACTGTATTAAAGACTGTTTTAAGGCTACCTAAAGGTTGTGATCATATGGCTACAGTACATAACACATACATAAGATAATCATAACAACTGGAATAAGTCTGTAACATGCATAAAAGCTATTTATAAGACTACATGACGTCTGCATAAGCACTTCATTACAACTACATAAGCAGTGTGAATTATGAGGCGTGTTCTCATCTGGTCATATACAGTACGGTCATGATGTCTTGACTGACATAAAGACTGTTCACACTGCGGTTATACAGCTGCATATAACCAACATAGAAACTATATTTCTATTACATAACAATAAAACAAACATACAAACATTTTATTAACATTTTCTTACCGGTATTAACTGTCCTACAGTCTGTAGTAACATTTGCACAAGCTCTTCATAACAATTACATAAACTACTTCTATAAAGGCTTATTCTAACAACAACAAAAAAAAAACCTACATAGGGGTATAATATGAGGCTACTTGACCTTTGGCCTACGTCACAGCCACGTAAGCATTTATAAGTCTGTACTTTAGTAAACCTGTAGTAACGTTAATACTTATAATACGACATAACGTTTGGCCTTTAAAAAACATCTTCACAGCCACAATACATAAATATAATAAATGTTTATGGTAAAATTACATAAAACATGATGTTCATAAGACATAATTACATCTACATGTTAAGTGTTTCTGACAGTTTATTTTAGCTGCAGTGCTAATCCTGGCTTTTATTTTGGAACTGGTAAAAAAGCTTTTATTATTATTTATAGTGGTTTATGCCAGCTGTCATAAGGAGGTTATGCAGGTGTCATGTCGTTCAGTAAACAACCTTTTACGTAGTGTCGACGCATAATTTATTAAACAAATTGCTGTTAAATCAGTACTTAAATAATTTTGTGTTAAACCCTTTTAGACAACACCCTTATATTATTTTTATGTAGGTTCTGTCAATTGTTATAAAGGGCATATGTAGGCATCATGTACAGTATATCAGTGAACTCACCCTTGTATAGGTAGCGTTACCACAGCGTTGATCGACATACAGTACAGTCCTGTAAGAGTAGGTTATTATGATTTTTTTTTTTATTATAAAGGTTTATGCCATGTGTTGTGGAGAGTACAGATATATTTCATGCAAGTGTTATGTAGGCCTATGAACACTGCTTTCAGATATTCCTTGTGGTTAGTTAAAGTTAAAATAATGAATAATGGCGATGAGAAATCTTTGGCTGCTGGTAATAAAATATATACTGACGTGAACATTGTTGGGCTGCTAACTAGCTGTGACTATAATTTTGTATTATCTAGCTATCTAGCTAACAACAACTTTTGTTCATATTTTTACCCAAACATTTGGTTTATTCGTCTATTTTTTTAAGCTCCTTTTAATCCCCCTCCCCATTATGAATAAAACACTTTTCGACGACTGAACTATGCTAAGTTTATTTTCACTGCGGAAATCAGACCCATCTTACAGAAACACTGAGAAAAAAATCTCCTTAAAAAAGGATCCTCTTTCATGTTTCATACCGAGTTCTCTGTGAGACAACGGCGCAATTGAGGTTGTCACCAAACAACGACATATTTCTTTTCTTCCCTCTGAAATTCCCCTCCTCATATCATTTCTTTGCACGGGGGGAGCAATTTGTCTGTCATGGCTGCAGAGGGCTGGAGCTCTCCAGGCCGCCATTAAACTGACAGCGCCGTTATTATAACAGAAAACTGAGCCAACCGCCCATGAATTTGGCCAGTGTTTCGTGCGGCGGCTAAAGAAAAAAAGTTGGAGGAGGCTTTTTTTGTTCTGGCAGTAATTAATTTGATAAATATATTAATTATGAATAAGGGCTGACGATCAGATGGTCATACGTCCAGCCGGAGCGGGAGGTATTTTGGTGAGGTTTGTGATAAGTCGGCTCTTTGTTAAGCGGCCGATCGGATTTCAGTGTGCCTGTCATCTCCTCTGGGCGCACGCGCTCTTATCACCGCGCGCGCCACTCAGCACCCCATTTCCTGTCTGTTGTAATTAAATGGAGGGGCTTTCTGATTGCAAGTGGCCCGCTTTAGACGGCAGTCTCTTGGGTTTCAGGTGTGTGTGTGTGTGTCTATGTTTATGTGTGTAGGCTCAGTTGAGCTTCTGAACTGAGCCTCTCATGCCCTCTGTAGGACGTGGTGAAGAACTGAAGAACATGCAAGTAGGCCTTGATCTGATTTCTAGATTTTTTTTATTGGTACTTTAACATGACAATTTACACAGACAGACACACATACACACACACAAACCCAAGAGACTGTTGTCTAAAACTTGCAATCAGAAAAACCCCTACTTTCTCAGATTAAATGATGCTCATACACGTTAAAAAAAACTAGAAAAGAAGGAAAAAAAGGTTAAAGCTAGGAATTTTTAGAATTAGATAAAGCGTTTTTTTTTGTGTGTTAATTCACATATCGCCACACCAACTCTAAAATTAATTTCTGTATGTTTGCATTTGATGTGGCAAAATGTTACTGTTCCCCTTTGATCATGCAGGTGGTGCTCGCTAAACTATTCACACATTGGCAGGCAGCACAGCGCCCCATGTGGTAGGAGAGAATTATTTGCTGTTACATTAGCCATGTAGCTGCAGTGCAAAACACAACTTCATAACTTCAAACTTCATTAGACTTTATGTAAAATAACTTTGGACAGCCCAGTTTAAGTTGAGTATTTCAGTACATAAGTGGAGGAACGGAGACAAAACATTCTCTGAGAAAGATTGACGTCATGAAATCTAGCTAATATCCCACACCGTTTTTACACTAATATTCATAGATTATAAATATAAAGGACTTTATTACATGCATCATGATCAATAAATACAATCATAACGTATTATCTGAACATGTTTTCTAGGCATCTAAGAAAAAAAATGAACGATAAGAAAAGGCAATCTGGAAAAAAGAATGTGTGAGATAATGTTTTATTAACTGTTGTTCAATATAACAGAACAAAAATGGAAATACCCAAAGCATGTAATAATTTTTAAACAATGCTGCATTTTTAATTGGTGGCATTGGTCCATAAGCCACTGACTTACAGTAACGTGTCTCGGGTTGTTGTGTTTATTCGGGCTAAAATTTTGCCTTTAGTGACCATCATCAGGTTCCTGTTGCAATGGAATTGAAAAAAAAATGTACACAAATATTAAAATAGACTTAGCGCTTATTCATTAAAAAAACTAAACTGAACGCGCTGTAATTACGCATTAAAGTTAATATCCATGATGCGTTCTTTGTATCAGGTGTAGTGGTTAGCACTGTCACCTTGCACCACCAGAGTCTGGGTTCGATTCCCAGCCAGGCTTGATTCCCTTCTCTGTGTGCATAAAGATTGCATCTTCTCCCCGTGCTTGGTGGGTTTCCTCCCACAGTACAAAGACCTGCAGATTAGGTTGATTGGTGTTCATAAATTACCTGTAGTGTGTGGATGATTGTATGTTTGTGCCCTGCATTGGATTGGCATCCTGTCCAGGGTGTGGCCTGAGCCTCCTGGGATCAGATCCTGGCCCCCCGTGACCCTGAATACAGGATAAAGTGATAGATGATGAGTGAGTGAATTCTCATTATGATCACTATCTGATGTTTAAAGTATGTTGGTGTAGTAATTGCAGACATGCATGTGTTTAAGTAAATGCTAAGCCAGCTAACTACGTAATACACTTTGCTCATGCAGAGATTTGGTTATAATAGATTTGGATTTTTTGATAATTATTTTTGTTTTAATAAATTAGTAAAAAAAGGTCAGTGTTGGTTAAATTTTATCCATGAGCTAGTTTCCTAGCATACATTAGCAGGCTGGCTATGTTAGCTAATATTAATGAAAAAAAGAAATATGCAGTGGCAGCTGGTGCAATTTTTTTTTTTGGGGGGGGGGGGCAAGAAATTACAGAATTTCCTTTTATATTTAGCTGCTTCCACGTCAATCACTCTTCAATACATTAACTAACAATCTGCTGAGCGTTAATAAAAAAAAAAAAAAAAAAGTGGGAGGGTTCAGGGCGCACAGTGCTGCGCCCTAACGAAAAAATCCAATTAGAGCTCAGCCGCAAATCACATGCTTTTCAAAAATTCACGTGCTTACATATAGACACTTGTTTGTTTGCGCCCGACGTATATGAACGCCAATAAACAAAAAACAGTTTCGAGTTTTTAAAATTGTAAATAAATTATATTAAGAAATACAGCAAAATATTGTGACTAAATGGCTTTATTTCATTAATAAAATAAATAATTATTATGTTAAATAATTACATGTTAAAGTAGCATTCTCCTCTGCCTAACCTCAAGGGGGCGGCGCCCCAACGTGCCTTATTGACCGGCCGCCACTGGAAATATGGTCTTTTCTAATAATAATATAATAATAATCTGCATATTTCTGTATCTATATATAGAACTTTGTGATCTTACTGAGATAAATGTTTCATTTTTAACAAGCAATCATTTTTAACATTTAACAAACAAGATTATTAATAAAACACATTTAGAGAGATTCTAAAAAACAACAACCCTAAAACGTCTTCATTTTTAATCTAAAATTTGTGACGTCCATCAGTAAGCCGCGTTCGAGCGCTGTGACAGGAAGCAGAGTCTGATCCTCATGTTTTCATCATTCAGTGATGAGGCTGATGATGATGGCAGCCGGAGACTTGAGAAGAAGAATTAAGCGCTTCATTTCATGCTCACGTCAACGCTGCGCTCCGATCCAAGAGGAAACTGTGGATCTTTTGTGCGTCTTGTCGTTACTCTGCCCTTATTATACTCACAAGAATGGAAAATATTCCACCTCTTTTGATCTTCCTGATCAAATGGAGACGCTCTATCGAAGACAAAAAGTAAATCAGAGCACAAACCCAAAGAGTTTTGGCTCCACAGATTATACAAACCTGTAAGGTGATGAAAGAGGCACATGGGCGCTTGTAGCCACCTGAGTCATGCTTAAGTTAAATCCAATGATTTGCACATGGTCTCTGTTCCTAAACTCCTTAGGCCACTTTAACAGAAAAATAAAGACTGCAAAAGAAGGTCTAAAGAGAGTTTAGTCAACATATCGAGTCAGATTGTTTTTTTTATATATTTAATCCTGATAATGCATTTTAAGCTCAGATCAGTTTGATGCGCACATCCCGTATCAGATTAAAATATTTCTTAGTTTAAAATGTAAAATTTTTCATTTTAATATAAATAAAAAACAATCATAAAAGAAAATGTACTTTTACCTTTAACTTAAAAGGGAAAAGCAAATTCCATAAAAAGAAATGCATTCTTTTGACTGAAATGTGTAAAAAACTATTTTTTAAAGAAACATTTAAAGAAAAAGGTGCAAAAGTTTTAACTAAATCTAATAATTGAATAATATATACATTAAAGAAGCAAACAAACAAAAATATTGTAAAAGAACTTCCATTTAAAGAAAATAGATATTTTTTGCTTAACATTGAAAAATGTTAAGTCCAACATGGAAGTGTCAAAATGTGCAGTTCTTCGAATGTCCACTGGGGGCTGGCTTCAAAAGTGAGACAATTCCCATAGACCTCCATGTTAAAATGTCCAACTTTACAACAGAAATAAACATGTTTTTGGTCTCTGTAGCTAGATTTCCCATTCATGATAACTGTACAGGAGTGTTTTTTTTGTTAGAACTAAATTTGTGCATAAGAATAGTGACAGCTGCATTGTAGGCGTCAAACTGCTAGCTGTCTGCTGTGTATCCCTTTAGCTAACCGGCTAACTGGAATCGTTGTAACTTACTGATGATTTGAAAGATGATTGAAAGAGTTCAATCTAATGCAAAATAACGTGAGCTTATACATTACTGTTAGCCACCTTAGCATTTTAGCCAAGCTAAACCCAAGCTAGCTTGTGGTAACTGAGATAAATGGATGTGTTACAACCAACAGCCAGGCTTCACTCCGCCCATTTGCCTATTTATGGATTAACTGGGGGTTTAGGCGGAGTCAGCTCCTCTCAGCATGGTGGTGATCAGAGCTCCTACAGCTGAGCTTTTCAGAAAACCTGTGGGTGACGTCACAGAGGATCTGACCAGTTCTTTTTATACAGTCTGTGATTAAAGCACGGTGATGTCACTTGGACACAATGCAACTAAACCTGAACTTCTGTGTTCAGAACCTTTTCCTTAAAGCAACTTTTATTGTTTCAGACTATTCCGGATAAAAAGGTTCCTCTAAGAATGTTTTGAATAAGGGTTCTTACATAAAGAAAGAGAGAGAGAGAGAGCGAGAGAGAGAGAGAACAGCTTGTTGTTTGGGTCCTAAGCGGATTTGGACCCATAAGCAGGCTCAGGAGGCCTCGGGTCGACATGATTGGGCGGGGGAGTGATGACAGACGGCTCTATCTGCCAATCTGACGGCGGATCCTGTTGCAGGAGCCGAGCGCGGAGACGTGAGCTGCTCACTCAGCGAGGCGTCATTTACAGTTCGCCATGAGTTCTTTCATGTACATGTACAGTCTGAGTGCCGCCGCCCGCCACCAGCATCCGCCCCGCCCATTTCCACGAACATGACCAGCCAATCTCTCTCTCTCTCTCTCTCCTCAATTATTTCTCTCTCAGCAAAAAAAATGGAGATCTAAAATGACAATGTGGCAATTTGGAGCCATTTGTGGTGAAATAGATACGCAGGCCTCATGGGGGAAAGGCGAGAGCATGATTGCTTCGGCCCGCTCGCCTCCCAGGGGCCCGGAAAGTGATTTTAAAACATTTAGAATGAATAGAACTGGTATGTGTGTGTGTGTTGGTGTGTGTAGGGTTTCTGGAATTTTCAGTGATTGTAGAAAGACACCTGGATAAAAAGCCCTCCCCCACAAATACCTGCTTAAAAAAAAAAAAATTAAACCAATATCATGTTGTGATTAAGGGGAACTAAGTTTTTTTTATTTTTTATTAATTAGTAGCTGTCTGTGGAAATCTCATAAAACCAGCAATCACAATATGTTATTGGTTTATATGAGTCCAACATTCTCTATTTTTTATACTCTTAGTATATCTAATAATTTACTGCACTGCTCTTCCTTTATATATAAAGATATAAAAATATCTGGATTCTGTATTTTGATTGGTCAGAAAGTGTTGATTAGTTTTCTATACAATACCTTGGTGTGGGTTATCAGATCCTCTCCAAATCTTTTACGAACTTTTTACAAACTCGGACTCTTAGTCTGAGGAAAAAACAACAATTGACATTATATACTGAATGTATGAACTGTATGTAAAGATAAGGAGACTTTTACAGCATGTACACCGTTAAAGAGTTCTTGTGCTTCACAAGAACTGAGCACATCTGGAATAGACAGCTGGAAGAAGGACGACAGGGACAGATCCATATTTGCATCCCTAGTTCCAGTCCCAAGCTTAGAGAAATGGGAGGTTTGTGCACGGAAGGGCATCTGGCATGAAAACTTGTGCCAATAACTTGTGTGATCAAATGAACCGATGTACCACAAGAAAGAGAATAAGCCCAAGAATAAAAATGTGACTGTTTTAGGTCTCCACATTGATTAGTAATTCAATGGAAATATTGTGTTTCCTATTTATAAAAGCTGTGAGCCATTTGGAAAACATCTGGACTAAAGGCTGCAGGAGTGGAACATGATGCTATTTGTCTACATGTTGAGACACCAGCACTAGCAGGGTGAGTAAAAGGTTCTGCAGATTGCTCAGATTATAATTAAAACGGTGATCTGTCTCCATCTGGTGGCAGAAGTCAGTATTGCAATGTTACTGTAGCTCCCTGGTTACCTCTAGTGATGGCACGAGGCTGAGTCACCTCACTATTTTCTCCAAATGTTTCAGTCCTTTATGGTGGTTGGTTTAATGCACTTAATGCATTGAAACATTATAGTGACAAAAAAAATCTATATTTAACTGAAAAAATGTAATAGGAACCGGACTAAAAAGAATCTTTCAGCAAATGTTTGTATTAGAGAAATTTTTCACTTAAACTAGTCTAGTGCTAAAATCCTGAAAGGCTATCAGAAAGAGGATGCATGAGCACTGTTGCAGAAATCTGTTGCATTCGGTACATCTGGTTCTGTTGACTACATCTTGTTCTCCATTGGGATTTCTGAACTGTTGTATAATCTCATGGAATCACAAATGTATATGCAGTCAGTTGGTGCATAAATAAACATTATCCGGTAACTACCTGTACTACTGTATGATAAGGAGCTGTGGCCAGCTAAAGTGAAACTGATACCGGTAGAGGAGAAGGGTGATGATGTTCTTAACAATGAGGTTTTTGAAAGTGTTGTTTTTTTAATTGTTTCCCTTGCTGCATCTTCAACAATCATTTTCATTAAAGAAGTTGTGTGCAACAAAAATAACACCTTTTTTTTGTTCCAATTAGCTGCCAGTGATCAAAGCAGAGGATTGGTATATAATTTATTATTAAAAAAATAATGTGTTGGACACGAATATTTAGCACTATTATTGATATAAAAATTGCATACCTAAAATACACAAACTAACTGCAGGCTAAATTATCCCTTGTGTCCAAACTGTGGGAGGTGGAGTTACTGTATAGCGTTTTGCAAAATCATTCAACACTCACACAGAGTAAAGTAAAACTTTTTTGATATAATATTTGGACATTTGTGCTTTTTCACATCCTTGTGACTTAAACATGTCTGAT
The DNA here is from genome assembly GCF_024256425.1 of Clarias gariepinus. Classification (NCBI taxonomy): domain Eukaryota; kingdom Metazoa; phylum Chordata; class Actinopteri; order Siluriformes; family Clariidae; genus Clarias; species Clarias gariepinus. The sequence continues at coordinate 30,542,965 of NC_071113.1, forward strand.
CAGTGGATGAAATAAGTTTGTAATACTTCTTGCTTTGATTTGTAAATTTTTGTTGTTGTTGCAGAAATGGAGTTATCTCATTTTGCTGTTTAACTATTGATATCCAAACTAAATTGTTCTGCATGATTTGGTTATTTTCCTTATTTAGGGCAAATCAATCTTTTATCAGAGTACTTCAAATATTCAGTACTACTGTACTTCATATTTTTGTGGCTAATTCAAATGTAGGATTTTTACAAATGCTGAAAAGATGTGATGCACTCCAATGTGCAGCGAAGCATCCATGCAAAGTGTTTAACCAAAATACCAAAGCAAATGAAAAAATAATTTGCATTTCATACTTTGGCTTTATTTCCTTTATTTGACTATACTTAACTTCATGAGCTCTCAAGCTTTCGCATTCTTATTTTAATAATATACAGCTGACACTGGACATAGTGCAATGAAATAATTTTCCCACTGAGCCATGGTCCTACATAAAAGCCGTGCAGGGCTGCAGGCGTGAGCAGCAAAACGTGATCAACAGGAAACTAAGCACACACCCCTGGGGGTGGTGCGTGGGGAGCCGCTGGCCCTAATCCAGACTGACTGAGGTGTCCCAGTCAGGAAGGGACACGTCAGGATGGATTGAGTGGCGGAGAGGTGTTTAGGTTGGCAGGTCCGATCAGGTGTTGAGGAATTATTTCTGTGGGATATATATATATATATATATATATATATATATATATATATATATAGCAAAAACCACAGAAATAAGCCAATGCTTATAAATATATAACCATTATAAATAAAATATATAAATATATATACACTACTAAACTATATGAATAAATACTGTTTAATCATGTAGACAAAAATCAACACAAAGCACATTAAATGATTATTTATTTTTAAAACAGTCATTAATCCAGTGTCTATAGTTGCATAAAAGGTGTTTTAAATGAATTCTCTTGGATAGTGAGTTACATGCAGGATTAAAAATAAGAGGAATAAAATAAATACAAATGTCTAAATTCCAACAGTTAAACAACAACAACAACAACAACAAAAAAACATTCTAATTTAGATTTTCACTGTACTAATTCTATATTTCATTTACAGAGCATTACATACGCATACATTTCACATCCAATTATTCAAGTTTCATGTGATGTTACACATCATTGGCCAATATAATAATATAATATCCAATAATACCCAATTATCACTTAAGCAGTCTGTAATTATTCTGAATTTTAGAAGAAGAATAAAATGAAAAAGACTTAGAGGTCACACTTTTCAGATCTTATTTCCTCAGTATTATTTGCTTCTTCTTATAAAACACTAACCCATCTGGTTGCTCCCTCCATGTTACTGTGCTGTTCTCTGCCATCTCATGATCCTTCAATTTCTGTGTGATCTAAAGAACAGAATAAGACTTTTATGACTAAACAAGCCAGGATGGAGGCAGCACTAATCCCATGTAAACGTGTAAGAGCTCGATGAAGACTCGGTGTTGATGCAGTAATGAGTGGAGGAAGTATAAGTGGAGTCTTGTGAATTGTTGTGATCCTGGATCTACCTGCTCCAAGATGGCTGACTTTACGGCAGTTTCATTCATATCCTGATTGGATTGGATCTTCACCCGTACCACCTGCTTGGATTTTGTGATTTCTGGATGTAGACGTGGGAGGATACATACAAAGACAGACATTAACATATTAATTCAGCTTATACCAGAAGTTTAAATCCGTCTAAAAATTAGACTAAATAAAACTTTAACTTACTTAAGTAACAGAGGAAAGGCATAAGGTCTGAGCAGAGTGCATCATCAGCCTGACCGTTATTTAAATAACCACAATTTTCATTTCTCAGTTGGTTATCAGGCTTTTTATTCATCCAGCTGATGGTAGAGAATTTGGTTTCATCCACCCACTTCCAGGCGTCTCGGAAAAGACCAATCCAAGCCTCACTGGGAAAAATCCCATTTACAATTGTGTATTCGGTTTCGGTTGTTGTGCTGGCCAGGTCTGTGTAATGCTGTCTACAGTAACTCCGAGCAGCAAGCCATGGCATTAAATCAGAGACGCTAATGTACCTCTCAGTGCCAGTTTTACTGTCTGTAGAAATAGAAAAACACATACCTGTAATAACCACAATTGCAAGAGCAATTGCATAGCAGTTATAAGTTAAGTTTAAATGGCCCGAGGATAAGTGTCTCTCATTAAGATCTCCTTTGATGTCTTCTTTGATGGCAAAAAAGAAAAGCTTTGTAGACTTTAAAAGAAAAAATAAATGATCAATTAATGACTAGAGTCTTTAAGTTATTATAACTTTATGTTTACATCCTCAGTACATGCTTAACTCACAGATCCCAGTCTATAATTTTTTTCACCTTTTAATAAGACATACAACAAATCTCTACTGCTAAAATAACAATGCAAACTCACCATCAAAGCACACGAAGGGATACGTCTTTGTGCAGTCTTTATCAGTCCAACCGTCCGGATGCATTGCAACACACTCCTGATGTCCACCGTTATTGTTCGGCTCTCCTGACATCCATTTATTCATGTCTCCTGGAGTCTCATTTCTAAAGGACCAGTGCCAGCTGTTGATGTCATTGTACAGTCCAATCCAAGCACAACAATTTGGTTGTAGTTTCTGAGCCTCAATCTGAAAATGCACCATGTCTTCATAATTTTCTACAACAGCCAAGTCAGTGTATGTGTCCTGGCAGTAAGCCTGAGCATCGATCCAGTTTCTTTTCTGCTGGATCAGATAGTACCCAGGAGAGACATGCAGGACAAGGAGAGTGAATCCTGTAGGGGAGACTTTTAAAGGTTTTATTTAGTGTTAGTAATTTAGGGGAATGTTCAGTGTAAAAGTGACTTGTCTTATATTTATATTTACTTGTCCTATATATTTACACAGGTAGTCCCCGACTTACAAACATCTGAGTTACGAATTTCCGCAGATGCGAACGGACCGTGATTCTTCTTCCGGTTCAATCGCAGAAATAACTCACATGTATTGTGCAAAAAAATAGACACTAAAGTGCACCAGATATTAATATTTACAATTACAACAACATTTCACTTAAAGCTGTAAGTGAATGTATAAAATGTCTATGTGGGGGTGTGGGAGAAATGAGTCGGCCTCACTAGATTTAGTGAATCCGTCCGGGAGCGCGATGATAGAAAATGTCTGTCCTGTAAAGCTGTCCGGATGGTAAATAATCCTAATTTCAGAAAATCCTCAACAAAACTCACAGTCCAATATAGTGAAAAACAGCCCTGAGACAAAATGTTGTCCGGGATTCCCCTCACAATTTAATAGTGCCGAGACAACACTGTAACATTTGGAGTGTGAGATTCATTTCCTTAGGCATAATTATATACATTTTTGCCACATGATGGCAGTGTGAGTAAAGGAGACAGAGTTAGTCAAGTGAATTGTTATTCTTTACATTGTGTATTTGTGTATAAAACGTACAAGACTCACTTCGTCAGATTTAAGAACAAATCAGACTTATGAACATCCTCCCAGAACAGAACTCATTTGTAAGTCAGGGACAACATGTATTCATTATGTCCTCCGCAGTGGAACCTTGAATTGCGAGTAAAACAGTTTGCGAGCGTTCCGCAAGACGAGCAAAGGTTTTTTAATACATTTTGACTTTTTAGAAAAGTCTTGTTTTATGAGTATCGAGTATCATGTTTCACGCATGCGCTTCTTGTTTTGACACTAAGTGTCACATGTTTAGAACTGAGCCAATGTTTTTTCTCTCTCTTGTGCTGCGGAATTGTGGGTAATCATGTCCTCTGCTCGGTCTTAGTGCGCGTCTCTTACCGGTATAATCAACATCCATGCACACGTGTACTGTTTACCATAACACTGGTAACCACGTGTGTGCGCGTAAAACATCTTTTATTTTGTGTTTGTATGCGTGTGTGTACAGTGCGCGTGTACTGTTCATTATAACACGTGTGCACGCTCATGTAAAGCAAAAGAAAGTCTCCGAGAGGTTAAAGATCCATTTTTTCTCTCTCTCCCTGGGTCAGAATGCCGTTGTGTGCATGTGTAATTTAAACAGTGATTCCGTTAGCGGGAGTGTTATTAGCGATGTTCCTTGCAAATTTTTCCGATAAAACAGTCTTTTTGTTAATGTGTGTGTGTGTGTGAAACTCAAATAAAAGAGGAAAAATGTTTACTGTGTGAGATGAAAAGGGGAAGAGGGGGAGGGGCTGATTTCTCCTCTCCTCTTACTTTAGCTTTACACACACACGCACACGCACACACAGAGCACCAAACGTGCATAAACAGAAACACTTATCTGCTGGGATTTCTTTTTACTTTTTTTTTAAAGGTAAAGTGCAGGTTAATTGGTTTTATTTTTACTTTATATTTTGTATGAATTATTTTTATGCATTTATTTTTTGGGCTGTGGAACGAATAATTTAAGTTTTCATTAAATTATGGGAAGATCTTTGATATACTAGTGTTTTAAAATACGAGCCCACTTCCGGAACAAATTTTGCTCGTAATCCAGTGTTCCATTGTATACATATTTATAATGTACTTTTTTCATTGCCAGGGTTGAAGTGAAAGAATTTAAGTGTCTTAAACCCACTGAACACCTTTGTGTGGGATGTTCAATGCCTAAGCTCAGAAATAATCTTGTAACTGAATATACACAAATCCCTAAAGCCTCACTCCAAAATCTACAGTTAAAGCTTCCCAGAAGAGAAGCGTGAAGCACATTATAACAGCGAAGGGGAATTAAATCCGCAGTCACTGATTTAGTTCAGATTTAGTTCAGCAGCCAGATTATGGTCTGGTGTCCACATATTTTTGCAACCACATAGTAAGTGTTGCACATTGAACATGTATAATGTACGGTGGCCCTGAAGTGCAAAACAAATTAGCAAAACCCAAAACAAAATAACAAAACCCAAAACAAAATAACAAATTCAAAACCAAATTAACAAAACGGAAAACCAAATAACAAAACCCAAAACTATTTTTTAGGGAGGTTTGTTGTTTTGGTTTTGAATTTGTTAATTCAATTCAATTCAATTCAATTTTATTTGTATAGCGCTTTTAACGATTTACATCATCACAAAGCAGCTTTATACAATCAATTTAATTTGTTTTCCGTTTTGTTAATTTGTATTGCACTTCTCGGTCAGTCCGATACAAACCGGAAAAGGTAGGTATACTGTACTTTGCGAATGAAATGCTTAGAGGTTACAGCAACACCTGGGAATCGAACTTGCGATCTCCTGATGTTAGGGCGAGCACTTTACCACTGCGCCACTCGGAGGACCTGTGATTTAGAACTGTTGTTAGTACTATTTTGAAGACAATAGACAAAAGACATTTCCTTTACCTGTTGTGAGAAAGAGAAGTGAGTACAGATTCTTCATTACTGATGTGGAGGTCAGTCACTAAACAATAAAATCTTTGTGAGAAAATGTAAATTATTTCAATACTTCTCATTTAAAAATGTAGAATTGCACATGAAGATACTGACACTGGTCACACTTTCTTTTTTTTTTTTTTAAGGAAATGCTTTTCTGAATAATGTAATAATCACTTTTAAAACAGTGTTTTATGGTTTTCTTTTTCAAGTTTTTGAAAACCTTCACATATTTCCCTCTTCTCCATCCTTTCCTCATTCTGTTTTTGTAACTTTTAAGCTTTTAAGCTGGTAATACTTCCTATAGTCCTCCATCCATCCAACTCTGTAGTCCACATAGGGACCATTGTATTTATTCCCATTTGCACCACCGTGGTACTTTCACACACACATTCACACACTACGGACAGTTTGGAAACGCCAATTAGCCTAATCTGCATGTCTTTGGGCTGTGAGAGGCAATTCATAATGGAGGTTATGGTACAGTGCCTTGCAAAAGTATTCATACACCTTGAACTTTTCCACATTTTGTCACATTACAACCATAAATGTATTTTATTGGGAATTTATGTGACAGACCAACACAAAGTAGCGCCTCATTTTGAAGTGGAAGGGGAAAAAAACTATGCATAAACATCTTAAAAGTGTGGCGTGCATTTGTATTCAGTCATCTTTACATCTTTACTGTATAAATGCAGCGGTTCTGATCTCTTACACCTATTACACAGAACGATTGTGTCATTTGCTTAATGAGAAGAAGTCAGCATGAAATAAATCAGTTTCCTTAGTGAAATAAACATTTTCTCTTGTCTTTAGATTTCTAGATGTGTTTTAGGGAAGACAGATACATATATATACTGAATGGACTTTTAAATACCACATATAAATATATGTTCTGAGTGCAGCACAAGATGTAAATAGAAGCATCAAAAGTGGCCCATTTTCTTCCAGAGATGATGATATTATGGTGTTAAAAGTGTTTAAGTGTTAGTAAGAAAAAAATGAGTGGCAACCTGAGGCATAATCTAAATTCAGAAGGATGCGTCCTTAACTGAAGGGCATAAATGACCCACAAAGCTGGTAATATTCACTCCCTCACTCGCCATTTATAGCGCTTTATCTTGTATTCAGGGATGCGGGGGGCATGGAGACTATCCCAGGGCCCAAGACAGGGTACACCCTGCACACCGGAGCACCCGGAGGAAACCCACCAAGCACGGGGGGAACATGCAAACTACATGCACACCGAGACGGGGATCAAACCTGGCTGGAAATTGGTCCCATACCCTAGAGGTGCAAGGTGACAGTGCTAACCACTAAGCCATCATGCCACTGCTGATAATACTAAGAATAGTATAGTTTAATACTAAGAATATTAAACCATTCTCCGCTGAGCAAAGCACCAAATTCCTGGGCGTCCACCTGGAGAAGGACCTCAACTGGTCCCTCAACACCAGCTCCCTGCACAAGAAAGCCCAACAGCGTCTCTTCTTTCTGAGAAGACTGAGGAAGGCCCAGCTTCCACCACCGATCCTGACTCTATAGAGGGACTATCGAGAGCATCCTGAGCGGCTGCATCACTGTCTGGTTTGGGAATTGTGCCATATCGGACCGCAAAACCCTACAGCGGATAGTGAGGACACCGCACGCTGCATCCCCAAAGCCACCAGCATTGTGGCTCATCGGACACACCCTTCTCACACACACTTCACACTCCTGCCATCTGGAAAAAGGTACCGAAGCATTCGGGCCTCACATCCAGACTGTGCAACAGCTTTTTTCCAAAAGCCATCCGTCTCCTCAACAAAAAGGGACTGGACTGATAAACACACACACACACACACACACACACACTTAAATTCTTCTTAATTCTAAAACGTTTACTGGTTCTGCACTACCTCAACTCATCACCTCAACACCACTAAGTATTATGTCATGTTGTGTTTGTCACACCGTCACTTTGTTGCTCGTTTGCACAGCTGCATGTGCACTTTATGTTGTCTGTTGTCTCTGGGTTAGATACTTAGTTTTTTTTTTGTTAATTTATGTTGTTAAAATTTATGTTGTCAGGTCAATCTGTCTTGTTTCCGCTAGCCAGCTAACTAGGCCTCTTGGTTAGCTAGTTTTAGCTCTTCTGTTAATTTATGTTGTAAGTTTATGTTGCATGTAGCACCTTGGTCCTGGAGGGACGTTGTTTCGTTTCACTGTGTAATAACTGTATATGGTTGAAGTGACAATAAAGCCTACTTGAACTTGAACTTGAACTGTTGCATGTAATAAGAGGTTACTGATAGGTGGAGTCACTTTGCCAAGGTCTGGAAGAAGAGCCAAACATTAACCTTGAGCTGAAATTAAATTAGTTTGGATGGTCAGGAACAACCAAGGAACAGCCAAGGCACAGGATTACCGTGAAAGTGGATGTTGCTAGAACGCTGTCAAGCAGGCTATAGAGGCTGTGGGATCATCACACCTTCTGTCTGTTTTGATGGCAGGACTACCTCAGAATTTTTTTGTGAAACCTCAAATCATCAGATGATTGAAAGTTGGACAAAATTGAGTGTTCAAACTGGACAGTGACCCCAAACACACATCATGAGTGGGTAAAGTGCCTCTGCCCTTCAGACAGCCTGAGTCTGACACTGGTTGCCACCATTAGTGAGAATGTTTGTTGGTGTTATTCATGAGTGAAAAACTCAAATCAAGAGCAAATGTTAAGCCCCAAGTAAGACGAAATATACAGTATAGAGAATAATGAATAACATATTTTATTTATACTTTATATGGTAGTTTGTATTAGCAGAATTTTTAGACAATGAGTTTTTTTGTGATTAAAGGTGATGTACATTGTTAAACAAACTACTTTTGTCAAAAGACTAAAACTAAAGTAAATTGTCTAACAAAATCAGCCTTAAAGCAAATCAGCAAAACTTAAAAGCAAACTAGCTACATAAGAAACATTCACGTAAAACGGTTTTCACTGCTCTATCACATACACTTTTATTCAGAAATGCCTTTAAATTGACTTATCAATTAAATCAGGTGTGTTGGGAGCTGAGGAAACAATAAAAAATGCAACAAAATTATTCTTGTGACCAAGTTTATGAAAAAATAAACACTTACATTATGGTTGAAATAGCCAAGTGTAACATGAGGGAGACAGAAGGAGGATCTCTCTGTGAATCGTCAGGCTCTGCATGTGTCTTTTACATTCCATTTCGTATACAAATCAAAGAATTTCTTATTCAAAACAGCGTCCTTTCTCATGGAAGAGGAAGAGAAAAAACAAAATGCCATGCAGAAATGTTCTAAAGTATCAGGTATTTGCTGTAGGATGGAGTGGAGTAAAGGTCAAAAGTATACGCGGATAAATCTACTTAAATAAATGACAGAAATGTGAAAAATGTACTAAGGTACAATAAAGAAGTAAGTGTATTTAGTTACTATTCACCACTGTTTGTTCAGCACTATATTGTAATATTATTTATTCTTGCAAGACACAAACATGCATAGAGCCAGACGTCACCTGTGTCATCGCACCCAAGGCTAAATAGTTAAAACCTACCTGCCTACACAAACTCTAGAAGAGCAGCTGGCTTAAATATACATATAAACAGTATATGTGTTTTTTGTTGTTGTTGTTGTTGTTGTTGTTGTTTTAATAATACCTGCCAATATCCTTCTCTGTCCTGGGTGCTTTAATCGTTTGTGTCAGTCTTACTGCCTCACTTGTTTGGTTTATTTATTTATTTATTTGCACCATTTATGTAACTGTTGCACTAATAACATTATGTCGAACATAGCAAACTCTATTGTGAAAACATTGATAACGCTGTCATTATGTTGTGTCATAACCTGCATTATGTAACAGGATGCACAAAAGCAGGTTAAAGCTGAAAAAAAAAATTGAAACTGACAAACCAAACAAGGGCATCAAACCCCTAGTCATGTCACAGGCAACGATCAAGAGATTAACAGATCTGGAGCGTGTATGGTGGGAACTGCGGTTTGTTCTGCTGGTCATCATCACCCTTGATTCTACTGCAGGGTTTGTGACACATACTGTACAGTATAAGAGATTCCTGCTGTGTGATGAGTTTAGGACACATTAATGATCACAATTACACATTTTAGTTTATTTAATTATTATTCTGTTTCTCAGGAGTGTTACTCCGGTCTATTAAGAGCTTGCCGTTTTCCAGGGCAACAGGGTTTCTCAGTGAATCTTAATTTAAGTAAAAGAACAAAGCAAACCAGAAACATGGAAATTGTAAACAAACTTTTTCTGTGCATCAGCAAGCCATTTGCTTTGGTACTTTGTTTAAAACGCTCACACGGACACTTCACTGCACATGTCAGTGCACCATGCCTAATAAAACAAGGGGACATTTGCAAACTTTTAAAACAAGTGAAAGGCAGGCTTCATTTTTTTTTTAGCCATACTGTATCATATAAAATTTCTAAAAGTGATAAACAATTATAAAATAAATCATTTTGTAACATATACAGATAACGATGAGGCAGGACATACAGTAAGCAAAGACAACTACTTCCATTTACATTTTTATGGCATTTGGTTGATGCCCTTATCCAGGGCAACTTACTGTATATTTAACTCCTTATACATCATAGCAGTTGAGCTACAGTACGCCTGCAAACAAGTTCATCCAATAATACAAACAATAGGAACATAAAACTAGGACAAGGAAGAAAACTATGGAATTCACTTAGTGCAAAACTAACAGATACCCAGGAAAAAAAAGCAAAAGGATAATTTAAAGATGTAACACAAAGTTAGAGTGAAGCCTAGGATATAATCACAAACACCAATCAAAGTTAAGGTAAAATATATGAGACATAATAAGCAACAAGGAAAGTCTCAAACATTTGACTGTCTGACCTGCCGTCCCCAGGATGTCCGATTACAAAACTGTGTGTCCGACACAGTGATCTGCAGCACTGGTGCTCCTCAGGGGACTGTACTGTCTCCGTTTCTTTTCACCCTCTATACATCTGACTTTAGATATTATTTAAAATCATGCCATTTACAGAAGTTCCCTGACGACTTGTGGGATGTATTAAGTTTGGTGACATCTCCAAATACCAGTCTGTGGTGGATGACTTTGTTTTCTGGTGTGAGCATAACCACCTACAACTTAACATCAAGAAAATGAAAGAGCTGGAAAAGTGGAACCCCTGTGACTCCCATATCTGTCCAGGGAGAGACAGTGGACATGGTCTCTGAGTATAAATACCTGCCAATACCAAGTGCATCTGGATAACAAACTGGACTGGTCAGTTAACCCAATGGTACTCTACAAGAAAGGACAAAGCAGGTTGTTCTTTCTGAGAAGATTCTTCGGATGTTTTACGAATGGCGAGTGCCATTTTCTATGCTGTGGTCTGTTGACAGAAACAGACTGGACAAGTTCATTAAACTTGCCGGATCTGTCCTGGGCTTGGATCTGGACTCTGTCCAAAATACAATTCCAGCCAGAGACTGATTATGACCAGGTGTTCCACAGAGCGCCACAGGAGATCTTTTCTCAAAATGGCCATAAAATTATATCTCATCTCATCTCATCTCATCTCATCTAGATAACTCATCTCTGTAACGTTTTCACAACTGCTAGGGACTGTCAGTAGTTACTGTTTAATAATACTTTATGACACTACTGTTCCCACAACTCCAGATAAGTTTCAAGTGCAATATCTGATTACCACTATATTTGTGCAATATTCTTTTTTTTATTTACACTACAATTTAAGTGCAATATCAGTATATTAATTATTTTTTGTGCAATATGTAATTTACTGTGTGCTATATTTAATTCTTTTTTTTTTTTTACTTATATTTATTGTTATTTGTCTCTATTGTAATTTTTTTTCTTGTCTAATCTAATTTTTTCCTTTCTTCCTGGTAAATTAATCAAAGCAACTATATAACTAAGACAAAGCAATTTATAAATTAATTATGATAATTAATTAAATTAATAAAGTTCTTTAATTCTTAAATCTTGAATGAAACATTACAACATGAGGGTTGACCACAACAACATTATGCAATAGTGAGGACTTCATGAACTTTTTTAATAATAAAATTGTAAATATTAGGCATAAAATTGAGGTTTTGAAACCGAACAATGTAATTGATGCAGATGTTAATCTAGCCATGTCAGATCAGAACCTAGAATACTTTACTCCCCTTGAAGAGAATGAACTAATTTCACTCATCTCTTCTTCAAATTCATCAACCTGTATATTAGATCCTGTACCGACACATTTTCTTAAACAGATAGTACCAGCAATAACAGAACCCCTGTTGAGAATAATTAATTCTTCACTCAGCTTTGGTTATGTTCCAAAATCTTTTAAATTAGCAGTTATTAAACCGATTATTAAGAAACCTGACCTTGACCCCTGTCAGCTGTCCAATTACAGGCCAATATCAAATCTAACTGTTATCTCTCCTTTTCTTCTGCTCTCTCCTCTTCTCCTATCTCTCTATTTCTTCCTCTCTTTCTTTGCCTCTCCCTGTCTCTCTGTCAAGCTATACATGTCACTCCTAAATGGCCAGTGATTCAGACCCCCTCTGCCCTCTGGACCTGTCTTACTCGTCCAGGTATCCTGCTTCACAGGGCAAGGTTGACATCCTTGGTCGTCACCTCAGATACAAAAAACTCCACTCTTCAACTTGTTTTTCTCAACTGGCTTTAGATAAGAGATGTGTGTTATCAGCATTACAGTGAAAAATAATGCTTACGAATTATGTCACCCAGAGGAAGTACGTAAAGAGAAAATAGCAATGTGCCTAAAACCAAACCCTGTGGAACACCAAACTTCACTACACGTAGAATAGTCATCATTTAAATCTGCAAACTGATAACGATCAATAGTCAAATAGGATCTGCGCCAGTGGAAGGCCGTTCCCTTAATTCCTTCTAGGTTTTCTAATCTATAAAAGAGCATACTTTGATCAGTGGTATTAAAAGCTGCACTAAGGTCAATCAACACAAGTAAAAAGACATTTACCACTTCAACCAGTGATGTCATTGTGCTTCTATAAGGTCGAAATCCTGGTTCAGTTATTTCAGGTATTTTCTAAGATTTTGCACAAGAGATGATTAAAATGAGTTTTATTAATTGAAATAATTAAAATGAGTCTCTTAAAGTAAAATATTAGGTGCTCACTACTCACTACCGCATGTTATTGATGTGTAGATTTATTTGGTGGTCTTATGCCTAGTTAAATTTACAATACAATATTAAATAAGAATATAGGATTATTTTTTTATTTTCTTTTATTTAAAAAAAAAATACTTTCCACTAAAATCTTTATATAAACTTTCCTTCTATAAGAAATTATTATTATTATTATTATTATTATTATTTAATACAATGCCTCAAATTTTAAAATTTAGCAACCTGTATATGCTATAGCATATGTTACGTTCAGAAATGTATGCAATATGATAATGTGTGCAAAATGCTTCTTGACATTTTAATTTTCAAATATGCATCACAATGCTTTCTAAATACACAAGTTTAATGAATACTACCAATTAACTTTACAAATAAAATAAAACTACAGTACAAACAAATCAAACTAAGTAACTAAACAAATGAACGTTTTCACAAGGTCTTTACTATAGACATTGATATGCTGTGTTAATTTTCTTACATGAGGTAAGATTCTTTTCATTACAAACACATCATGATTAAATTTTTTAATTTTTTAAAATGCTGACTGTGAAAAAAGATTACTTAAAAGACATCCTTATAACATTAAAAATAAAGATGATTTTTGTGAAGTTGTTTGTGATTTCTTCAGAAAGTAATCTGGTGGCTCACGTGACTAATGGCTTCAGTGATTCTGATGGAAATTAAAAAAAAATCAGAAGTGAGTGGACACGTTTAATTTACATTTAGACATTTGGCAGACGCTCTTATCCAGAGCGACTTACATTTTTATCTCATTATACATCTGAGCAGTTGAGGGTTAAGGGCCGCGCTCAAGGGCCCAACAGTGGCAACTTGGTGGTTGTGGGGTTTGAACCTGGGATCTTCCGAACCGTAGTCCAATGCCTTAACCACTGAGCTACCCCTGGCCCCTATTAATTAATTCTTAATTAAATACTGAAAAACTAATAACACATACCTGTCTACCTCCAAACCACTCTCACACAGATTCACTAAAACCTGCAAGTGTGAATGAGTGACAACATACTGCATACACACACACACACACACACACAGAAAGGGAGAGAGAGAGAGAGAGAAACTTTGTATGAACAAACTATAAACTTCAGAATTAATAATCATAATTAATGATAATAAAGTAATAAGCTTGGAGTAATAAGCTGTTTGTTGATGCTCAACAGTTTTTTTTTTTTTTTGCTATTAGTTATTTGCTATCTGGCTAAAATCTTAAATATGCTCTACTGATAATAAACAGAGATCTTCAGACACATCATGTGTGTTTGTCTCCATCTCCTGGTTCAAGGCCAGCCTGGTAAGTGTATCGAGATGTGGTGGATGCATCAAACATACAATTCTTCCTTATTTGATCTTAAACGTAACAATTTGTTACTCGTCTTTCATCTAATATTTCACTTTAATAAACCTCTGACTGTCCATGCACATGTGGGAACTTCACGTAATGATCCAAACCAGGAAGTTTATAATTAAGTTTACTGAAGGTTGTGATTAAGATGTTTTGTGTATTTCTTCTGCTTCACAGTGTTTCTGCAGCTCTACAGCTCTGTGCTTAGACTCAGTTTGAGCTGCTCATGTCTCCAGTACAAGGCATGTTTCATTCACATCCTGCAGGTGAATGTATTGAGGATTAAATTATATTATCTTATAAACAAACCAACAAACACACACACACACACACACACACACACACACACACACACACACACACACACACAGTACATATTGTATATATATGTACATACCGGCTCCTTTTCCCAGTCGAAGAGATAAGTCCTGAAATGTTCGGCCGCGACTTTGAGCTCGTACGTGTGAGACACTTCACGTGTTTCAGTCAGAGCTCCTAAAGCGTTTGTGCGCTCAGCAATCTTCTGCAGCGCTTCATCCACCATCTTCCTCTTCTACAAAAATAAACTAATTGTTTTCTATAAAGCCATCTCAAACAGTGGGTTGCATAATAATGTCTTTCAGCACAAAATGATAACATTTAATATATAATGACTGCTTTAACAAAAGCAGAAATAACCAGAAAGTGCCAGAATGCAGAGTATTCCTGTTCATAATAATTCACAACATGTTTTTCGAAAGTGTGTTTGAAAAGAACAAATTCATGGAAGGAGTCTCCAGTGCCAGTCTCATAAATAAGACTCGGGATGTGGAGACAGTGCAGGGGAGTGTTTTTTATTATTATTTTTTTTTTTCACTGTATCGAAAGCAGTACAGTAGAAGAGGTTTACTCACATTTATAAGATCATCATATTGTCTTTGCAGTTCGTGTCTTTTCTCCGAGTCCTGTTCATTTTTAATCTTGTTCTTTTTGATTATCAGTGGGACATCAGTAGTCTTTACTACATCAGACACTTGGACATTTAAGGGTTGGGACGTGTAGGTCTCGCGGTCAGAGGACGGGGAGTCTCCAAAAAATTCACTTAACATTAACTTCAGCATGCCCTAAATAATGTAGAGTAAAGAGGAATACGCACGTAAAGTTTTAGTAAATATGTTTGTTATATATTAAAAAGAAAACATAAACAAACTACAGACAGACTCTGTATTAGTGCCCCACTGTTAGGGATGGTCTATCTGGTCTGATTTGGACGTACCTTGTACCCGTAGTTACTCGGCACCTGAGTCTTTCCCACATGCCTCCTCACAGCCTCATTCACGTTCGTCTTCAGGTAGGAAAACTGATCCTCAAAAGAAGTCAAGCTGAGATTTTGCTTTACAGTGAAGAGAAACAAAACAGAAACAGGCGGTGTCTAATTTAAAAACCTTATACGTAAGATTAGAAATTAAAATGGTTAAACATTAAAAATCTAACAGTCTCAGTGTGATGGAGCCAGTAACTAGTGAAGACGTCGGCAAGAAAGGTGTTTCTTTTCCCGTCCCAGAACCAAGCGTAAGCGTATTGATCAGGACCGCATGAGCCAACGGAGTACACTGAAACACGAGGATGAAGATTGTACACACATACACACTAACATGATGTTTTTAATAATATTGACACCCAGTAATAAAAAAAAAAGAAAAAGTGCTGACCGTTTCTGTCTGAGAGCTTGTCCAGCATCGATCCAGCATGGCATGATTCCAGATAAATCACCATCTGCAAATATCAAAACTTCAGAAAGTTTTGTGTACACTACCAGTCAAAAGTTTGGACACCCCTTCTAACTCCATGGTCGTTCCTGATTTTTAATTGTAAAACAATACTGAAGGCGTTTATCCAAAATACACAATAATCTCCACTGAACAATCAATACTGAGATGCATCTGATACTTATTTACTTATTTACTTAAATCCTTCATAACGGCTCTAATCTGAGGTGCTGGTTGTTAATTGGTGATTTCTGAGGCTGGTGACTCTAAATGAACTTCTCCTTTGGTCTTCCTTTGCTGGGAAGGTCTTCATGAGAGACAGTTTCATCATGGAGCTTGATGGGTTTTAGTTCTTGTAGGAACTGTTCCAGAACAGCTGAACTTCAGGTCTTATAATAACATTTGAGTTGTTGTAGTTTATAGTTAATTACCTAATGCGTATTTGTTATTTTATAGTTTTGAAATCTCCAGTTTTGTTCTGGAATGTCGAAAAATAAATCACTAAACAAAAATCATTGAATTGGAAGGTGTGTCCAAACTTTTCACTATATACTGTATATCCTATATATATAAAAAAACAAAAAAATAACTTTGAGTGTACATTTGAAACAAGTGGCACAGTGTCCGCTGCGAATGCCCCGGGTAATCAGCTATAAAACCAATAAGTATAACCTGCATTCAATCTGTGATATCTGTGATCTCATTTCTATTGTAAATAGGAAATTATGTTTTAGTTTTCATACAGAGACATTTTTACAAGTTAGAGAAAATTCATACCTTTGAGAACTGCTCACTGCATGACATCGTGTTCACTGTGTTAATGAGATCATGGGCATAAAGCTGTGATAATAATAAACATAACACAGTATTATATTTATGACCTCAGTGTTATATAGTTAGAATGATTAAAAGATAAAAATGTAAAGATAGAAGAGCCTCTACACTTTTCCCAAGCTGTTCCTGATGGCTGCTTTTTAATTTTATTTAGATAGCATGACCAGAGAAACCAGAGGATCTCATTTTTCATTCCAATGAACGTTACTCCTAGTAAAAAAATTCACAGAAATTCACAAGTTTATGTTTTTTGTTCACAGAAAACAAGGCAGCATGGTATGTCCTGCGAGAGAGGTGGAGAGCCATGGTGCTTCACTCTCAATGGTCTGCAGGGTCTGGCTCGGAGAAGATGAGGACAGCGTTATTAGACAGTCGGTATGTCGACACCCTGCAGTCTGTTAGCACCAGCTGTATGATGGACATGAAGGGAAGTGCCAGACCTGTGCGGTTGAATAGATTCAGTCAGTGGTATAAAGTCACTGAAACACTTCGGTATCTATCTAGGATACCTTGGATTGTTAGCTAACAAGCTAAATTCTACTTAGCAAGTCATGGTCAGCCGTCGAACCGACTGAGTAGAGAATAGGAGATGAAGTGACTTGGTGCATTGTGACTTTGAGTAGAGTTTAACACCCAGGGCTTAAACACCACACGTGGAGCTGAGGACACGTGAAAGAGACAGTCGCATTTAAATACTTACTAATGCTATGTTTAATGTTGTCCTTGTGACATGATTGATATCGGACTGGAATATTTTTTCCTTGGTGCTTAAGTGAATTGGTGAAGCAAACATAAATTCTAGTGGACACGTCAATTTATGCCAGATGGAGATGTGCTGGACTCAGAACTGCCGTACATATCCAATATGTTGGCATGTTTATTAACGTACATGAAAAAGTTTAAGGTGAAGATCAGAAGATTTGATCTGTCCTTAACTCCAGTCCTCATTGTTTAAATAAAATCTGAATTCAGCTCTTAGACAGAGAGAGAGAGAGAGAGAGAGAGAGACAGAGAGAGAGAGAGTGGATGTTAACCTAAATGTGTTAAACTTACAGTGGAATGAGGAAATCCAAAGATTCCATGAGCTCCATGATCCGATAAATAAACGAAGATAGAATCGTTTTTACAGCTGAAAAAAACACGGTGAAATTAACATTGTATCACTTACATACAAATATATGATGCGATCAAGACACCTGATTATTTTCCTATAACAGCACAACCCCATGACTTTTTATAGATTCCACAGCAAACTGTGTTCATTGTGGTACAGATTTTTTTTTTTATATACCTTTTTCATACTCTATATGATTTGTGACATCAGAGAGAGTCTGACCTGGTCGAAGTGAACTTTTGAAAAGGAAAATAAAAAGCTCTGGACAGTTTTTAGAATTTTAATGTTTTTGTCGGTACCACGTACTGTACATGCAAAGGATCACATTCTTCCTCCGGCGACGCCACAAATACACAACAATGAAGAGCAAAACGAGAAGGACTCAGAGGCAAAGCGACCATCTCTCTCTACACACACACTCCCCTTTATGCATGTGTGTTCGCTCCACACACACTTCTGTCGGGATTGGTCGTCTTAAAGGAAGTTCCATTAAACATTGTGAAAAAGAGTGCAAAGAGTTACTTCAGCTACAAATGCAAGAGTCACTTCTGCATTCTTTTTTTTGAAGTTTATAAGAAAAAAAGAAGCAAATTGTTGTCTTTTGTTAAACAGAAACCATGAAGAAGTGTAAACGCTTCTGTACACATCCCATTAAGTCAGCTGTTGCTATGGAAACTGTTACATTTCAGAATGAGTGCGTTAATATGAACCTGCACTACAGTCAGAGCTGCTGCTGGAGAAAACTAATCAACACTCTCTGACCCATCAGTACGGGGGCCGAAGGGACATCTGAGTTAGACAGAGACACAACAGACATAGTAAATACCTTTGTATGACTTTTTTTGTTCTTGTTTTCTTGACTGCAGCTGAATCTCCACGCAGTACAGCCAGGAAGTTTTCAGCTGAAACATCCTGATAATCATATAAAAAGATTCATTCCACTTCCAAAATATTCCAAAAATAACCAAATCATATTTATATTTTATATTCATCAGTATTTATTTATTTATTTATTTATTTATTTGTCGATTAGAATAAACTTCAACCTCTCCAGTGTAGTCCTTTAGGACCCCAGGGTACACATTCGGACCGTTGGGTCTGTGGATAACGTTTCCAGGAATGGGATTTCTGCACACACACAAAAGATTGTAATACTGATATAAAACACGAGCTCTGACCTCAGCCTACTAACAACAAGCTGATTCATGTTTCAAAAACTACTGAGGATTTTGTGATTCAATAAATACATCTTAGATTTCAAGGAGAACAAAGGAATATTTAAAAATTGATTTTTCTTTTATAAAACAAGAGCTAGCTGTCAGGGATAACCCCTGCACGACGCCATGGACTTTGGTGTCTGGAACTTCATTTCCCAGAGTGCACCTCTGTCACATGTTAGATGTTACATCTGACACATCTGACCCTGGAACGGTGGGAAACTCTCTACTGTATATACAGTGTATAACACTCACTCCTTATTATTAGCGATGTCGTCATACATCATCACCACGATCTGTTGGTCTGGAACGCCACTCTGTTGTGCCACTTGATAAGCGTGGCACACGTTGGCCTGAAAGAGAAACTGTAACTTTAGATTTGGGTTTAAAGGAAATTGTTTAACTCATCTCCAAACACCAAAAGATATCATAAGTATACAGTAGGCTGCTGTGCAAAAGTCTTGACCCCCATTCCTTCATATTAAATTAAATCAAATTAGATTATGTACAGATGTTGTATTACGACAGGTTGCAAAGTGCCTAAAGATACAATTTAACAACCTGTTGTTTATATAAACAACCTCAGCAGCGACCTCATTTCCCCTCTCGTCTGTTTCAACCACACAGCATTCAGCATCATGAGGATCACCAGCCTGATCACCTGTCAGCACATTTCTTACTGGAATCTGTTTCTCACTGGTTCAGGCCTTAAGTTAGATGAATTTTTCATTCTTGAATGATTCATAGGTCACTGTGTGGCTTAAAAACAGGGACTGGACAGAAAATAAAGAACGATGACAACATTTTCGGTAAGCCTGGAAAACTATTGCTCAAGACTGCATTAATATAAATAAATGAGGGCTGTTAAGACTTTTGTACAGTACATGCCAAGATAACAAAGCATTCGTATTGCTCACACACATCACACAACCTCTAACTGAAAAATCACGCTGTATTTAATGTTATTTAATATTCACACCTGATGTCTGTAGTTTTCCCAGCCTTTAGAACCTGATACCAGGAGAACCCACTGTCTTTTGCTGTAGCTTCCTCCCATATCGTCTACAGAGTTCCTACAAAGCAGAATAAAAGCAAACATTCCCGTATAGATAGGAATAGGAACCAAACCAACACCATAATCACCTGGGACATTTCACCACCTCGCCACCAGAGGGCACCCTGAATTCCTGGACAGCAGGTGATTTATTGTGTATCATGTCATAAACACATTTTTTGTTTTGTTAAACACATCAATTATATTTAACACAACCCATCTGCTCTGGATTCTAAATGCTACATGAAATAAGAAGTGTAGTGAATCCTACCTGTCTTCTCTCCTGCGATGGCTTCAGCTCGGCTTTGGTTGGACTGAGGGTCCTGATCAGACATGTCTAAAGGTTTTATAACCTGCAAACGTCCACTTTCACTTCAGCTCCTGAGTCAGCAAGAAGGATTTTACCTAAAAGATTGAGTTTCATTGTTGTTGTTGTTATTGTTGTTGTTTCTGTAAACACAGCTCATCATTTAGAATACTATTCACTCCTTAAATCTCTTGCGTTCTTGCGTTACTTTACCATCTTATATACAGTAGCTGTAGAACACACACATGTAATACAACATTATACAGTATACTCATTCACATTACTGTTTCATTTATTTTTCACCTTATGGATTTACTAACGGCTGTACGTATGTGAGACTGAGAGGTTCAGATGAAGACATCACCATCACCCCCGTGTGTGAGATCCACAGACGCCCCAAACAATCCAGCAGATTTAGTTTCATCTCTGAGCTTATCTAACTCTCTTACTTTCTACATCACTTTCAGTCTCATGCGTCACTTCTCTTCCGTTCGATACACAGCGGCTGGAAAAAGAGTCACGTAACAGTTTCTACTTTCTATTTTGATGTCTTTTTTAAATTTTATGTAACCTTTACATATATATTAAAGATTATAGGGAAACTGTCGAATGTTTACAAATACAGTATATAACAAATTCTGATCATTACTCAAATAAAGTAACCAACTCAACAAATATTGTTAAAATATTTTTTAAGTAAAATAAAAATAAAAAATAAAAAAGGAAATCAGTAAACCATTTAAAAATAAAACAGTAAACACACTAATAAACATTGCATTCATGTAGATGGGTGTGTGTGTGTAAATGGCTACAAACAGCTGAGCTCCTGTTATTTATTTTTTTAATTGTTTATTTATTTGTTTGCTTGTTTGTGCATTTATAGTTTTAGTGCTTAATTATTTTAATGCATGGAGGGTAATTTTTTTTATAGTTTTTTTGTTGTTTCATTTGTATATGTATTTTATTTTTCTTTTGTTTCTTCTTATTATTTTTTAAAATTATTATTAGACTGTTTACAGTGTTTTAGGATTGTACAGCACCTCGGTCAACTGTGTTGTGTTTAAATATGCTTTATAAATAAATTTGACATGTTTGAATCGTTGGATCCTTAATCAGCTTAGCAGTCTTGTATTAGTTGCTGAATAATATGCTTTAAGATGAATATTTAAATAAATTTAAATAAACGAAGCGAAAGAATCTGATTGGACGAGAGGCACGTGCTGGGAAAATGTCAGGTGAGTCCTGAACTCACCACACACCACCTCCATGAACATTTTTACTTTATTTAAAGCATACTTCTTTTAAAACATCATTGAAACAGTCTAGTTTCTCAAAAACTGTAAAGATAGAAACAGATCTGAGTCATACAGAAGTGTGACTTTATATTTTACAGTCCGTCTCAATCTAGCACTTTTCCTAATCTTATACCTAAAACAACTGACAGCTCAGTATACAAAGTAGGATTGTTACTGGATTAAAATAAAGTATTTGAGAGTATTAAAATGCTTTGGGTGTAATGAATGGGATAAAATGTGATGGGTTCCCATGGCAACATTCTAGGAGGGGATTTTTGTTTGTACAGAATAACAGAACACATTACTGAGAGTAAAAACTGCCTTTATTTCTCTATATAATCCCCTGATACACTAATGCACTTATCACAGTGTTTCACTAGTGCTTGGACACCATCGAGGTAGAAAGTTTTCCCAGTACGCCGAAGTCATGATCTCATGATCTGACTGTTTCACGTCTGAAACGCCGGCCTCCCAGGAACTCCTTTAACGGCCCAAACATGTGGAAATGTCTTGGAGCGAGGTCAGGACTGTTCCCAAGTTCCTGTAATGTGTAAATTGTGTTGTAAATAATTGTGTGTGCAAGTTTTCAAGGATCAGATGCTGAATGACTGCAGTGAGCTTCAAGTTTCACGCCGGCTAAGAGTCTCATCACTGTGAAGTCTTCTGTAAATGCCAATCGCTTTTACAACTTTCACCAGAAAGTCCTAGTTTAACTTGAACGCTAGGAATGAATAACTAGAAAAGTCATAGGAATGTCATATTGACTAAATTTTCCAGGGAAAATGTATGATACAGGTACAGGGACGCAGAAGTGTGTGTCATGATTTACATGATGCAGCTGGTCCTAAAGTAGGCCTATTTAACATTTAAATGTTTCAATTAAGCTCGCACCACGTATAATACTTTATTTTTCAACTGCTTATTATTATCTGTTAACTAAATATGAAAAAAACTCCACTAACATACAAGGTTTGATACTGTGTTACATTATAATCAGGGAATCTCAAACCTTTTAGCCCAAAGGAACGCATCTGGGTTTTTATTAAAGTTAAAGGTTGGAGAACATCGTCTTTTATAAATCAAGTGTCATGGTGGCGTTTGTACATCTGGGCTAAATCTAAATATGTTAGAGAAAAGTCACACATCCTGTACCCGCACAGTCAACACTCTTCCCAGCAGTGAACCTCCCCAATGACGACCGAACATCACCATGGCAACCAAATAATTGACATTCTATTACATTTTAGCTAATAGTAGCTATTCCAGACTTAAATGATTATTTTTTAAAAACATCTTCTAGAGAATTTAGTAAAAAAAAAATGAATTACATTTCAGGTTAAACAAATATATTAACTTAACATGCTCATGTACAGTACATGAGTAAAGTTAAAAATAGCAACTTTTATATTAACTTTCACTTCACTAAATCATTTGGCTGGTGACTGGTTTCACTTTTAATTATGTCAAAGTTAGACATTCGATCCTTTCACTTTATCAGTGCTTTATCCAACATCTAAAGGGCAACCATTTAATAACATAAATACACTCTAAAAAATTATTCTGTGGCCTTGTAAATTTCACAGTTATAAAAAGGTTATGTTACCCTAATAAAATCTCTAAAAGTCACATACATGATTGTTTGAGTTAGACAAATCAAAATAAATGCCTAAAAAAAACAACTATTAATTTTGTCTTAAATTTACACTATAATTTAAGTTTACTTCACTAGTAAAAATCAGCATTTGACTAACTTAATTATATTTTCAACATGCACTTAATATTTTTTTATACATTTCAGTCAAAATATCTGTTAATGGAGTAATTGTACTGATTACTTTCAAGAACTAGAATTATAAATTATTCCAACTCAATATTCTTTATGTTTAACAACAAAAACTTAAATAATTGAGTAAATTGCCCTGTGCAAGTGCTCATGGGAAGTCTGGTGTAACATCAGAGACAAGAAGGCTGTGAGAATGGACATGAAGGACCTGGAACGTTCTGGAACATTCCTTATAAATCCTGGTGAGTAAACAGCTAACACAAGTTACTGTAATAATGACTCTGTCTGCCTGCACACACAACTTTATAGGGTGTGAGTTACTGTTCTGAATCCTGTCACAGCCGAGCTCCAGAGCTAACGATAGCTAGCAACAGGCCAGTCCTGGGGTTCAGTGTGATTTAGCTTGTTTGTTCCAACCACCGAACTGCTCAGCTAAAGCGGCGTTAATACAGACACTTAAACTCTGGTGTAAAAGGAGAGATTTAACACCGAGCAGCAGCGCGTGAATGTCCGCGTTTCTCGGTGTGACCGGCGGCGGTTGGGCCGCAATATTTGAATTTCTCCCGCCAAATGCGGTGATTTTGCGCAGCCAACCGCCACTGTGGCGAGGATATAAAACTAACATGTTCAAATACAGTAATTACCGCGTGTGTACCGGTCCACCTCACACACTGAACCGCGAGTCTGCTCGGTCACTCCGACACTTTAAGGAAGAAACTCAGAACAAATCCGGTTTAAACAGCAGAAATGAGGTGCAGTGTCCGGGTTCTGGCAGTGTTTTATCCGTTACTGTATATGAGTATTTTTAACATGATTAAACACTGAGCACGCAGCGGCAGATGTTATAAATATAAGTGCTAAGTACTGTACTAGTAACTAAAGCTATGAAATATAAAGATTTAGTGAAAATACAACATTTCTCTCAGAATTGGGAGAAAGTAATATGAAATTTAAATATTTATATTTACAATGTTATGTATGTTGTGATATGTAAGTAAAAGAAACTAAAACTGATTGATTTTGTGTGTGTTTGTCTGAAACATGTTATATATTTTCTATATCTCTTTCACAGCACCAACACCACTAATGAAGAGAAGTTGAATGGAGATAAAACAGGAGGTAAATGTCAACTTTTTAAATGTTACAGAAGTATTAAATGTGTAACCATTGAATCAAAGATAGAAATTAAAACAAGGCTTAAAATATTTCACTTTACCTAGAATAAGTCTAGACTATACAAGTTTTCCACTAGATTTTCCATTAACCAAAGTAAAAAATTGATTTAGTTGATAGTCATGCATAAATAAAGTTGGGTATCATTTTTATACAAGGGATGTTCAAGTCAAAGCGGGACCATTGATTGTGCAGAATAACAGAACACCCCCTTTATTTCTCTCTCTCTTTTTTCTCTATGTATGAGGTTGTGCATTGTTCTGTAAGAGCAAAATGCCTTTGGTGATCAAAGCAGTCCGTTTTGTGTAAAAGCATTCCACTGGAATGTTCACCGGAATTTTACCAGCAATGGGCTACGTAAAATCAAATCAGTTTTACGTCTGCGTTTTAGAGAATTTTCATCACTAGTCGCGCTTTGACTTAAACACCACTCGTAGATCAGTGTGATGATGTATATTAGTCCAAAAGGTATGTATTTGAACGGAAGTACTATTTTACCAGTCTGGTAGACTTTACAGTAACAGTCACACTTGTACTTACTGTACTTGTATACTATTGTTCCTTTTTTAGGTGCCAGCATTATGGGATGGCGGTGTAAACTGTGTGCATTTGTCGCATCATCAAAAGGAATTTCGATCATTATCGAGTGAAGCATGGTACTGTTGGTCATGGATATTTAGTGTCCTGTGTTCATTTAGACTGTCATTGCTTCTTTAAGACCTGAGAAGGTCTGCACACACATTTGTATGGATCCCACAGTTTGCAGGAAACAGAAGTGTGAAGGTGTGCAATCTTTCAGATGTAAAATGTGACTCATTAGATTCTAATACAAAAGTCTACTTTCCACATGTTAACTGTATAATACTTGTGGCAGAAGTATTGTTTCTGAAACTGTTTACTAATAAGATAAATCCAGCTGTCTGTTTATAATCTTGTTACATGTCATTTGCATGTAAACCAGGTTGAGTTTAGACTTCATGTCTTGTCAAATTTGGCAAATAAATGTTTAATTAAAATGGTAATGTGTGTATTGTTTTTTTTTTTTTATTATTCAGTTAAAAATATTTAGTAAATGTAGCACATTTGTTTGTTAAATAATAGTATAATTTTCAGTATCTTTCAATTATATCTTCTCAATTATTTTACTCATTTTCACTTTGCATTAACTTCTGATTTTCATTATTTACTTAATTTTGTACATCATTGTACTAAATATAGTTATTCAGGTCTACTCAATTTTTTTACTGACTTGTACTCAACTCATGAAGTATATTTTACATGATTTTTATATTTTTTTATATTTACTCATTTTTAAGTGTAAAAATGTTTCACCAAAAAAATTGAGTACAGCACAGTTTTATTTTTTAGAGTGTATGTTCATTTCAATACAGAATATTACTGCACTTAATTAATTCGAATGAAATTTGTAACATTTTCATGTCATAAATATACACTATACTGTATATAATTTTATTCTCAGATATTTTGTTCAGGAATTCTGAAAGTGGACTTTACACCTAGGGGCAATTTAGCATCGCTAGTCCAGCTACCTGTGTAGAACATGCTACCGCCCTGTTGAGCCTCATCAGTTAGGTTTCTGGGCCAAGACAACTGGGCAGCACAGTGGAGCTTCCGTCTGTGCCACAGTAACATCTCCTGGAGGATCTTGGTGTGTTTTGGAGAAAACAAGTCACTCTTCCTTAAGATACAGCAGAATCCTTGACAACTCTGCCAAAACACAGCCAAAAAAACACCAGGCTGATGACTAAGTGGAAAAATTTGGCTCAGCAAATGACAGAAATAAAAAACACCTCCCATTATGGAGATGATGACATGCAGAATTGATGCGTATAAAGAGAGGCGAATTAAATAAAGAGTTAGGCTTCGGTACGAGTTGGGCTTTTAACCATCGCTAAAGACTCTCAGCTCTTTAAAGAATCCTTAATAACGTCAGAATTGTGAGTATGATTGTAATTTCTCTAAACCATATGAATATATTTGTCATTTGTTTATTATATTACCTTTTTCTGAAGAAAATATTAAAATTGTGTTGCATTGTGTTACCAAACCATGATTTTTCCAAAACTTTTTCTTTATACTTTTTTTTTCATAATATTTTTTCCCCTTTTTCATGTTTTCCCCCAGACCCCCATTACCAGGTGAGGAATCCTACAGTTACTTCACTGATCTTGATTTGCAACATAAAAATGACAACGAAAAAAAAAAAAAAAAATTAATCACAAGAAAAAAAAGTCTTGGATTCAATTTTTTTTTTTTTGCAATTTTGAATTTCCAAGTAAGCACCCTGTAAAGGGAAATGGTTCCTTATCCATCCAGGGTATTATATAAATTTAATAAACAAAATAAAAAAAAAAATGAAAGAAACATTTATTTAAACATATGAATGTGCAAATAAATTAATAAATTACATAAATCTTACAAAAGTGTTAATAATACACTGCTTACTGATATTTATTTTTTTAATATTAAATAACTTACTTATATTTAGTTACTTAGTTATTTATACTTATTAATTGTCTGCAAATTGTAAGTACACTTTATGTATATGCAATTAATTTTGCTTAGAAATTGGAACATAAACTAATTTAAGCAAAAAAATAAGTACAAAAAAAATTCCATTTATTTTCATAGGACCATTTAGACTTCCAAACAAACACTATATGTACGATATACAGTATATGTGGAATGAGAACACAACATGGCTTTATGCTTTAAGCTCACTGTGTTTCCCTTGTTTTCTTTTTTCTTCCAGTCTTCAAGATGTGCAGTGAGAATCAAGGTGAGCAGACATCACACTCTTTTTGAGAAATGTGTTGTTTTTTTTCGATTTAGCTTTAATTTAATAAAATCATGCTTTTACTAAATTCTAGACTTGGCTATGACCCTCGCTCTCTCCTTAGCTTTAAAACGCTCACATTTCTCTCATAGACTTCTCTATTTTAACAACAAATTTAGTCAATCAATCACTCAATCTAACAGAAACACCCATGAGTCACGTGTGCCGATATTTCTGTTAACTTAAAAGATGCATGGGTTTAAACAAAACACTATGTACTAATTTGAACTGGATATATGCACTGGATTCTAATTTAAGTATTTTTTTACATTAAAAAAAAAAAAAAAAATATATATATATATATATATATATATATATATTCCAGTGTCTTCAGAACAGGGCATCGTGCACCTGATCGATAACTTTGACAGACCAGGAGTCTCATGTTCTGAGGGACTGTACTCCAACACGGACACCTACGCTCATGGGTTCGAAAACAAACCCGGAAAGCGCATTCCTAAAGCCGGAGCCATAGTCGAGGCCGGTGTGGGACGAACTGGAGCGGAGTGGAGCATCTTCTCAGCTGAAGCTAAAGGTCCTAATGCTTCTGCTGCGGCTCAGGCGAACATTTCGGAAGCAGGAGCCATGGTTCAAGCTGAGCTGGCAAGTGCATCAGCTTCTGCTGGTCCACTTAGTGCCAAGCTGGGCCTGGGGGTCGAAACTGGTGTTAAAGTTAGTCCTTCTAAAGTAGAGCTTAAGCTTCTTGGCACTGGGTTGACACTCGGTAGCACAATAGGAATTTCTCTTTTTGGAAGTGAATTGAAATTGAAATTGTGGTGATACCGTAACATTCCAAATAAAAAAGGAACATGCTTTTTCTTTTACCTGATCAATTTTCTTTGTTAATTTTTTACACGAATTAGCACTATACTACTTCATAAAACTATGGATTCTAAATCATAACCTTTATGTGTAGTGTTTTGTCTGTGTGTTATTCCTGCAATCAGAACACTGTCAGATTACTGATTAATGAAATGAAATAAAATACTATACATTGTTTTCCACACAGAGGATTCTCTATACACTGTATTCTGTTCATCATTGTGATTTTTGTCTATTGTGATTTTTTTAATGTCTTCTGAGATTTCTTCTGTCGCTGAATAAAAATATGATACAGTATCATCTTGTAGTTGTGCTTATGTGTCCCGATCTTTGGTGACATCTCATCCCAAAATACGTCAGCTAGCTAAAGAAGGAAGTTAGTGAGATAGACTTATAAATAACACATCTTTAATCAGGATTAATAAATATAATGAACACAGATAATTAAACATAATCAAATTCCAGTTGGACCTGCAGCTTTTTGAGTTTTCGCCTCTTCAGGCAACAAACAATCAACATCTTGGGAGTGAAAATAAACAGTGTGCTGTGTAATAAACATACTCCATTTACTCCTACACTCCTCTGTCCACTCACTCACTCACCAGGAGGGCATGGAGCCTTGTATTACAGGAGATGTCTAATGAAACGAGACAGGGTACACCCTGCATCTGGTGCCAATCCATTGAAGGGCACACACCCACACACATTCATTCACACACTTTGGGCAACTTGGAAACGTTCCTTGTGTGGAAGAAATAAGTACCCTGAGGAAACACCATAAAATTCCAAATATACAGTATTTGGAATTTTATGGTGTTTCCTCAGGGTACTTTTTTCTTATATATATATATATATATCATTGACGGATAAGACTTTTTAATAGGCCAATTTTAAAATACCAAAAATATGGATATGTTTGGCCATTTTCTAAACATTTGGAATGTAGTGTACACATGCCTTTATAAAGAAAAGTAAAAAAATTGTCATTTTAGTGTTTTTACACTTAAGTTAATAAAACATAAAAAAAAAGTCATCTGGGGCGACCGTAATATATCTCAGAATTCACATTTTTATGTATTTTATCATTAAGACTAGTTGAACTCATATCAGTAAGTAGATAAACTGATGAAGAAAGATAAACTTTAGTGCCCTTTCATTTTATGAAAACCATTATTTCACAAGTTTATTCTATAATATCAGAGTCTCCTTCATTATCCAGTTAAAATAAATGTTTATCCCTATAAAAGGAATGGAAAATGGCTGAATTTAGAAAAAAAAAAAGATAAAATATACAAATAATTATACTTAAACAATTAACTCTATGTATATAATTGATGTATAGAATATGAAAACTACAAATATAGGACATATATCTATCATTTAAAACACTCAGCAGTGGTCGCCCCACATGATCCTCGGTCGCCCCATATGATGTTTTCAAGTTTACTCAGGTATAACAGGCTAACAGTTAGCCTCAGAAACCAAACTAGCTTCTTCTAGTGACAAAGCACTATCAAATTTATCATCAAAATATAGATTTGTGGGAAAAAAATTATAATTCACAGTTTTGGGGTGGTCGCTCCACATGATGACCAAAAGTCACTATGACATCACAGCCGTTAAAAAACAGCTTTTTCTTACTATATGAGAGAGACTGATTTACTATACAGTTGTTTCCAGGGGGTCTTCACTTGTGTCTGGCTGATGCTGTATCCCATCCTTGAGATGTTTTTTAAAATAAAGGTCCCAAAATTGTGGTTTGTTGATGGTCGCCCCGGATGATATGGATAGAATCAACATAATTCGGACAACATTTGTTTGTATATCATGATAGAAATATATGAGCAAATGCTTTATAGTTTTGTCAATGAGTGTAAAACATGTTTAAAATTATGCCAACTAGAAAAATATTTAAGTTGATTTAAAGTGTTTTTAAACCAGTTGTCCTAACTAAAGTCAAGGCCGGACGGTCGCCCCATATGGTGTTTTGGCACTTCGGATAGCAGAAAAATGATGAAAAACTTAAAAATTTGGAGAAGTTAGAGTGGTTTAGTAGGTAAAGAAGGTATAACAAGTAGATGAGAAATTGTTATGTATTTTTTAGTTTTTTCTGCAAAATAAAATTAACCCGGACAGAAAAAGGGGGCGTCACGTCATTGACCCATATATATCTCACAAGAACAGTATTGTGTCGAGTGTGTTTGTAAAACCCATCAAGCTCCATGATGATGAAACTGTCTCTCATGAAGACCTTCCCAGGAAAGCAAGACCAAAACTGAGCTCTGCTGCAGAGGAGAAGTTCATTTAGAGTCACCAGCCTCGGAAATCCCCGATTAACAACCAGCACCTCAGAATAGAGCCCTTATGAAGCTTTACAGAGCAGAAGTAGCAGATATACATCTCAATATCAACTGTTCAAATGAGATTATTGTGTGTTTTGGATAAACGCCTTTAGTATTGTTTTACAGTGTAGAAAGAAATAAACATCAGAAACGAGCATGGAGTTAAAAAGTGACCCCAAACGTTTGAGCCATGGTGTATATACTGTGTGTGTGTGTGTGTATGTATGTATATATATATATATATATATATATATGTATGTATATATATATATATATATATATATATATAAATCACTGGTCTGCTCCTGTAGGACCACTGCCCTGACCATTTCAGTGCTTTCTCACCTCCCAGCACATCTGATTTAGCTGATTTCTGACTAGAGCAGACGAAACACTAAAATGAGCAGAACGGCAGGACAGATGGTCCCCAATGACAAGGGTTGAGTCCCACTGCTTTGAATACTGCACACATGTCTGGCCCAGCAACATCTCTGAAAATCCACATGAATATTTGAAGCTGTCTCAGACACTGCAAAAGAGACTTTTATTTATTCCTTTCAGTCTATGTGTGGGAAGCTAGAGAATGTTCCAGAACTCTTTGCCTCTGGCCCCCGCATTTTGTAAAAGAAAGACTTTTCTATTCAGTTTAATGCCTTACTGATTTACCATAATAGCATCATCTGGTAGAATCATCAAACACTCCATAACCCCACTCTCTCTTCCACACCTATACAGTACACCCTCAGATTGCGAGTAATCTGGTTTAAAAAAATTCTTGTTAAACGAGCATGTCTTGATTTACGAGCAGCAAGTATCATCAAGTATCATGTGGCTTCTTGACGCTTCTTGTTTTAATTTTTACTTTATATTTTGTATTAATTATTTTTGTATGAATATTTTTGGATTGTGGAATGAATCCTTTGATTTATATTAGTTCTTACAGAGAAAGATTTGCTTTGATATACGAGTGTTTTGATATACAAGCATGTTTCCAGAACAAATTATGCTCGTAATCCAAAATTTCACTGTACATCTTATAACAGAAACAAATCTGTACAGCTTACACACACACCGTCTGCACTTAGACACAAATTTTGTTGTATCACTACAATGACAATAATTAAGTCTTTGTTTCATTTGCACGAATTGATTTAAGTTAATGACTATTTTTTTCTTTTGATATAAGTATTGATATAGTAGTAAAAACTATAACATTAGATAATGTATGAAACCCAGCAGGGTCGTGTAAGAGTTCCACCTTAAGGTTCTTCATGTTTGGTGTTCTGAGTTTTCTCTCTCTCTCTCATCGACAAGGTGTTTCCACCTGAATGCTTTTTTTTTTACTCTAGAAACTGTTCTGTGTGAAAGTCCCAGAAGGTCAGACGTTTCTGAAACCTCAACTCCTCCTGATCTGATTTGTAGATGTAAACATTACTGTACGTGAAGCTCTATCTACAGTATAACAGCAATAGCTATTGTAATAGTGGAGAACATGTCCATCTGTCCTTAATAATAATTATAATATTTGAAAGAATAAATGAAAATGAAAAGGTAATTGTATAGTTTAGGATTTATCTACATAGGCAGAACCGCTGATGGACAAATCACAAGTATTTCAGAAAGGTTGAGTTTTATTAATTCACAGAAATTCAGAACAACTCGATTTATTTTTTATTTTATTTGTATAAAATGTTTGAGCAGACATCTAACATGGCCATACAGAAGTCACAATAATCCTGTTTTTACTGCAGCCAGTCTATTAAAGTTGATACCAAGGCACTGAAGTTTTTTCAATCAGAGATAGCTAGCTTGTAATCATTTATTCTGAACTTGGATAGAACATTACTATTATAATTGTGTTTTTTTTTCCAGATCACAAATCTGTAACAAAACACTACATACTGACAGCAAGAAAGAAAAAAAGCTTACAATCATTTTATGATGTTCAGTAACTCAGTGTAGACTGCTAAAGCAAAGCTAAACCAATAGATGTACAGAAGTATTAGGACAATATGACATGAGCGATGGTGCTCCCTGTGCGGTAAACTGGTGATGTCACTAATGGGGTCTCTCCTACAGAAGAGTCCTGATAATTACAATCAGCTTGTTTAGTTAATGGATGGACGTAAACTCATGTAGCAAATTTCTGTACTGGACATTTCCATTTCAATTCTATTTTATTACTTTTACAAAGTGTACATTTTACAGCCAAATATTTTCTATACTGTATAATATTTATAATATTCTTATTTCATATTTTATACTCCTTATTTGAAAATCTTCTTTGTATACTCTATTTTTCTTTTTTAATATTAAATAAACTTAGTTTACATTCTTTATTTAAATACTCCATTTTCTTTAATTTTTTAGGTCATGGGAAGTTGTTGAAACATTTCACTGTATATCATAACTGTGTATGTGGCAAATAAAATTTTAATATGATTAGATTTACATGATCTTCGAGACACAATCGAGCTGGCAGGGATTAAGCGAGTTACGCCAGAGTACTATAGAATGTAAGAATGTCATTAAAACAATGAGTTGTTCACGTGTGTGTGTGATCGGCTTTGATAAGCTGCTCAGGAGAGCTCACGGGATTCAGTGGTCAATCAAACAAACAAACAAACAAACAAAAATACAGAATATTCAACAATAACTCTCCTCCACTTTATTCACAGTAAAAACAGAAGAGCATTCAGGACCTCGGTCAGGGCTCACTGCTGTAAGGAGTGTTAGAGGAGGTCGTTTATACCTTACAGACATTAGTGTCTTTAACGAGGGGGTCCACCACCATAGTGTCCACCGTCTCAGAACTGATGAGGAGTGAACTCACACTGTACGTGTCTATTCTCTCGACTGCTGGACAATCTCACACACAATATTTACACACAATGACTTCTCAAGTTCTCAGTTATGCATACGGGTTTTTTTATGCACGCGTAAATACATACTGTATGATACTTCCTTGTATTTGGTTCATTTTATTTTATTGTATCCTTCCCTCCTGCGTGTCTTCTCTACTTCGTACTTGTGGTTGTTTTGGCTTCACTGCTGTTTACTGTCTAAACGTTTCTCTGGATTCAACCTTATCCTAATTGTCTTTGTTCCAATACTTTTGGCCGTACGATTCAATGTCAATTGAATTCAAGGGCAATTACTGCTTAGACGTATAGGGTCGTTTAATAATGTCATGTACGATGTAAGGGAGTGTTACTCGTTAGCTGAAATGCTTTATGTGCTTGAAAGAACAGGAAATTAATTAATTATTGATTATTTTCATTTATATTATTAAATTATAATATGTGACGCACCACACGGATTGCTCAAAAATTTTCTCTACACCTGTATAGTGACAATAAAGAATCTTGAACTTAAAGTAAAAGGTCGTTTAAAACAAAAAAACTAAACTAAAGAAAATGATGTGGATTACTGTAACGTCGTCTCCTTCAGATTGTATTTTATTTTATTTTTATAAATAATAGATAAAGACATCTTCCCACATGCAAATATCTCTAATATGAAATTAGTGTTAAGGTTGGAGATTATTAAACCCATTTCTGAATATGTTTATTGATTTGACGTGGATTTGTCTCACACCGGTGAGAGTCACGTGATTATGTTTATAATAAACAGATACAGTACGTTAGTGTGGATCAGGTTCCTCCACGTTATAACGGAAACAAAAAGAAATCACGAAATCTATAAACACACACCTGCTGCATTCTGACATTACAGCCTGTGTGTGTGTGTGTGTGTGTGTGTGTTCAGGAGTCGTACTCTTGCCCGATGTACTTTGCGATGGTGCTCAGCTGAATGTTGCTCGTTCCCTCATAGATGGTTCCTGTGACAAAGCGCGCGCACACACACACACACACACACACACACTTGTGAGTAAATGACGGTGTGTATTGTGCTGTTACAGGAACACGATCTGCAATATGGTGGTGTAATGAAGCAGAGCTACTGTCACCTTTGTGGTGATTATTTTTACCACAACAGCACGACCCTGAGAGTGTGTGTGTTTGTGTGTGTGTGTGTGTGTGTGTGTGTTGTACACACTCACCTATCTTACAGTCTCTGTAGTATTTCTCTATAGGATAATCCTTGGTGAAGCCGACGCCTCCCATCCACTCGATACACTTTGATGTAGTTAATGTGGCCACCTGCACAGCGCACGCACACACACACACGCACACACACACACACACACACACACACACGTCTCCGTCACTCCCTCCATCCTCCTTTTCTCTCTCTTTATCTCCTCCACCACTGTCTTCCATCATCTCTCCCCTCGTCTTTCTCTTGTTATTTCCCATTTTTTCTGTCTTGTCTCTCATCGTCTCCTTCACGTCCTTATGTCTTCCCGGTCCTGTCCCCTTCCCCTCACCTCCCCCCCTCATTTCTTTGCTCTTTCCCATATTTGTTTATCTCTTTCTTCCAGTCACTTTTCAGTTTCCTTCACACTTTCTTGTTATCCCCCCCATCTCTATTCCCTTCCCTTTGTTCTTTTCCTCCTTCCTGCCCTCCCGTACTCTGACAGATGTGCGGAGGGAACGACACATAACACACATAAGATGTCTATAAGTGGAGTAGTGGGTGTAGGACAGATGCTGAAATGATGGATGATAAAGTTAATGTTGTAGTAAGTAAACGAGTGAGTGTGTGTGTGAGTGTGTGTGTGTGTGTGTGTGTGTGTGTGTGACCTCTGAGGAGAAGTACTTGGCCATGCAGGCCTCTTTAATGAAGGGTCGCCCCGCCTCCCTCAGCCTCGCTGCGTTATAGGTCAGCAGCCTCGCCGCCTCCAGCTGAGTCGCCACCTGAGAAATCTGATGCTGCATCCCCTAAAAATAACACCGCAGTGTCAACACATGTAGCATGGAGTGCTGGTTACCCACACACACACACACACACCACGTCAGACACAAACACGCCAGGCTGGAGATACCTCGAACCTGGTCCAGGCCTGGGGGTCTCCAGTGACCGAACCCACATACTGTACCACGTGGCACTTGTGAAGACAGGACTAAGGCCTTCCT
This sequence comes from Clarias gariepinus, assembly GCF_024256425.1. NCBI lineage: Eukaryota > Metazoa > Chordata > Actinopteri > Siluriformes > Clariidae > Clarias > Clarias gariepinus. The sequence goes on from NC_071113.1 coordinate 30,578,511, forward strand.
TGAGGGTCCCAGGGGGCTGGGGGCGTGTCCTGCCTCGTGGGAGAGGGGGAGTCGCCTTTGCTGAACATCATATAGGTACAGTACAGCGGACAAAGTGTGTTTGGGGTCATCAGGTGGGAGGTCCTGACACTCCACCATCTACTGGGGGACTGTAATATCCACTGGGACACGTCTTCACCGTCTTCTGACCTCCACCGACGGTCCACCGGCTCCACCACATGTGATCTGTGCGCGAAGCCCGGTGAGTCAGGTGCAGGCTGGATGGTGAGGGTGTGGCAGGAGGGGCGTGGCCTATGTCTCTTTGTGAAGGGAGGGCGGAGCTATGAGTACATAAGTGTTACACCTGGAGGGGTTTGTCCAATTATTACTCTGTGCTGCAATGAGTCTTGGAGACAAAATGAAAGGGAGCAGCAAGACTGTGTGTGTGTGTGTGTGTGTGTGTGTGTGTCTGGAGATCAGAACAAACTTCAAAAAGATGCTTACAAAGAAAATAAAAGTGACTCTCAGTCTGCTTCCTGTCCTTCACATGACAAATTCATCACACCACACTTTTTTAGTTTTTACATCATTCCATGTATTTTATTATTTCTGGCTCGTTTGTTTTATTTTTTCCCTCTTTATTTCTTTTAATATTTAATTATATTATTTTATTTAATCTAAATAAGTACTAGATCATTCACACCACAGACAAGTAACACTTCAGACATGTTTAGATTTTGCATATGTTCATGTGTGTGTGTGTGTGTGTGTGTGTGTGTGTGTGTGTGTGTTACCTGGAAGTCAAAGATGCGTTTGCCGAACTGGACCCTCTGCCTGGTGTAGGGGATGGTGTGGTCGAAACACCCCTGAGCTAAACCCAGCATCTGAGAACACACAGATCAAACCGGAGCACAGGAAGTGTGTTTACACGGCAGAGTGAGAGAGCGGATCAGAACCGGCGTACCTGAGCGGATCAGAACCGGCGTACCTGAGCGGATCAGAACCGGCGTACCTGTGCTGCGATACCGATCCTGCCTTCGTTCAGCATCCCGATGGCGTATTTATATCCCTGACCCACTTCACCCAGGATGTTCTTCTCGCTCACCTGCAGCACGAGAAACACACACACACACACACACACACACACACACACACACACACACACACACACACACACACACTGTCTCAGTGCCTACATTCTCAGGGATGGGTGTTGCCGTAGTCATGGTGCATTAATGCTTTGTAGAGATGTTGTGTGTGTGTGTGTGTGTGTGTGTGTGTGTGTGTGTGTGTGTACCGTGACATTGTCAAAGTTGAGTGCGCAGGTGGATGAGGCTCTCAGCCCCAGTTTGTTCTCCTTCTTGCCGATGTGAAGCCCCTCTGTGTCCCGATCCACGATGAAGCACGTGATCCCCCTGTAACCCTGTCACACACACACACACACACACACACACACACACACACACACACACAGCTGTTTTGGAAGGTTTCAGTCACGACTGCCCATTTGTGTGTGAAGGTTAGTGTGTGTGTGTGTGTGTGTGTGTGTGTGTGTGTGTGTGTGTGAGCCTCACAGCTGAGACGTCTGCATTAGCCATGACCAGAAACACTCCTGCGTACTCGGCGCTGCTGATCCACATCTTTGATCCGTTTATGACGTAATGATCACCGCGTTTCTCCGCTCGAGTCTTCAGAGAGAAAGCGTCGCTCCCGGAGCCGGCCTCGGATAAACAGAAACTCCCCACCTGCAGGAACACACACACACACACACACACACACACAGTTCGTCAGTCTGGGCGAAGGAGGCGTGGCCTCTGTGTGTCAGTCGGTGCATGGGGGCGTGGCCTCTGTGTGTCTCTCACCGTGTCAGAAGCGAGGCGTGGGAGATATTTCTTCTTCTGCTCCTCGGTGCCCAGTTTAATCATCAGCGTGTTGATCAGCGTGTTCTGGATGTCACACAGCACCGATATGGACGGGTCCACCTTCGCCAACTCCTCAATCACCAGGATGGAGGAGAAGAAGGAGGAGCCTGTACCACCATACTCTGTGCTTATCTCAATCCCCATCAACTGCAACACACACACATACACACTTATCAGCACTAACATGTTGGTGTAGTGGGTCCTGTAACATCTGCTGATCTGCAACACACACACACACTCACACACACTGACCCCCTGCTGGAACAGAGAGCTGAGCACCTCCGGCTCCATCGTCGAGGTTTCATCCATCTGAGACACAAACGGAGCGACGCGCTCCTGAGCGAACCTCTTCACTGTTAACACAAACACACAGGACGAGTGACATCATTGGTAGGTCAGGGGTAGCTCAGTGGTTAAGGCATTGGACTATGGGTCAGAAGATCCCAGGTTCAAACCCCACAACCACCAAGTTGCTCAACTGCTCAGATGTGTAATGAGATAAAAATGTAAGTCGCTCTGGATAAGAGCGTCTGCTAAATGTCTAAATGTAAATGTAATTGTATTAAATAAAGATTTAAGAAGCTTCCTGCTGGATGGATTATTGACAGTTTGATTTCTGATGGATCCTCGGGCTGCTGCGGACACGTTCGCTTTAACTTCCCGTGTTTTATCCCGTAGCTTCACATCATAGATTTTTATTACAACTACGGTTTCGCAACATGAGAGACAAACTGGTTTCAAACTTCACACAGGAACAATAAGCAGTTCAGTTCTCACTTTCCTTTTTTTAGAGTAATTCATGCCATGTCATGCTTTCATTTGTTTCTTCCGCGCACTCTGTCTGTGGACGGTAAACATCGCGTGATTAAATCTGTTGAGTGATGCGTTAAGTCCCGCCCACCTCGAGGGAAAAGCGCCAGGGTACTGGAATATTAATTATTCTCATTTATTAGAAAAGCATCAGGGTTCAGGAAGAACTGTTACTCAGCCCAAGTTCATTTAGTTACGCCTGATGTACGTCATGCAACGACACACACACTCACCCCCCCCCTCCCCTGAATTGAATGATCTGATCATATACATTAAGTCTGTGTATATATATATATATTATATATATAGGTTTGTGTTTATACTTGTCCTCACCCGTTTCCCTCATCATGGCCTCCTCCTCGGAGAACGTCTGTAAAGGAGGACATCCGGCTGCTGGAGAGGAGAGGAGACGCAGAGACGGCCGGCAGGAAGCCCATGGCGGGGTCAGCTGTCTGCTCACCTACAGACCACACCCACAACACGATAATGAGAACACAGACACTCTCGGTCTCTCTTACACTCAGACACTACACACACATGTTCCCATGTTCTCATTTATCTATTTCTAACAATGTTTTAAATAATAAAAATAATTGTCACATAATAAATATATCTGAAACTTTGTCACATATCATACATCACAATAATTCTAATTAAAAAAAATATATTTAAAAAAATTTATAATTCAAATTTAATAATTCAAAATTAAATTTTCATTCAAAATTGGCTTTGTAAATGTACTTTGCACAATAACTAAGTTAAATATAACGTAGTCTTTTTTTGTATTAATAATATAAGAGAACAGGAAAAAAAATCAGACACGAGAATAATCACGAGATGTAAACAGTGGGAGAGGTGTGACCAAGACACACATTTACTTTAGTTAAAAAATAAATCATAGAAATGTAGTAGTTTATTGTTCCATTTATTAAATCTGATTTTGATAATAAAAATATACGTCTTTAATACTAAAGGAGTGAGATACACTGAGGGGATCGAAGAGATGACATTTTAGGAGAGTTGGAAATCTTTTCGTCTTCTCATACCCGGCAAAGTTTCATCTACAGTGTTACAGAAGGAGTGTTTGTTATATACAGCGCTCACAGGGGAAATCATGCAGAGGAACATGGTATTAGTGCTAAAAAGTTTCTCACTTAAAAGAAAAAAAAAGTTTTTTATAATGCTTAACGCTTCTTATCTTCTGATCCATGCTTTGTTTTTTTGTAAATATGCAACACATTTATATTTTTATCAGAAAAAAAATACACATTTCACACCCTTTTATATTTTAGTGGTTTTTTTTATTCAAATCTTTTCTTTATCTTTTTTATTTTGATCTTAACTGCCATTCAGATGAAACTTGGCCAATTTAGATTTCACATGAAAAGACATAAACCTGAAAAGTGTATTATTATAAAATGCTAAATTGTTAAGATATTGCTACACGAATGTGACATGGTTACGGACACTACAGATTTTTTTTGGGAAAAACAAAAATCCTTAATTTTGCGCAGAATGATTATAACGAGAGTATAACGCTAAAAAAATGGCTGTTTTGGAGGCACATATAAATTTCTCTCTTAAAAATGGCTGAAGCAGCTTGAAATTTTTAGGGGAGCGAGATTGGACACTTCCATGTTGCATAAACTTCAGAAGGAGCCTCTTTGGCCACACATTTTCTGTATTATATGTATAATATACTGTATGTATAAAAGATAAAAAAGTAGGATCTTATGTTAAAAAAAAAAATACTTCTAGGAGGGATAATCTAATCTAATCTAATCTGATCTGATCTAATCTAAGATACTCAGAGCCCTAAATGATCCATTACGTCATCAATGTACGACACCAGCCACATTTGCAACTTCAACTGCTAAATCGTAAAAACACACAGTTATTAATCTGTAACAAACGTAAAGAAAAGAAACGGACAATGAAGTGAAGTATTATTAATTTGACTAGACTTGTCTGTTAGACTTCAGGTTAGTTTAGACAGCAAATAAATAAGAAATAAAGCAATCTGATCTATAAAATCACGCCATTAACGTACGTTACACTCATCAGCATTTTTATAAATGAAACTAATTAATGATCAGCGGTTACATGTTTTATATGTAGCCGGAACAACAACAAAAAAGCTCCAATTCATTTATTCACCTTTCCGAAGAATCTGAGCAAGGGCGCCGCCATTTTGCTACACTTGTTTACATCCGGGTTCTTCCTGTCCGTCGTTTAAAAGGTTCGGGTGAAACCGCGACAATTATGATATTTATAAATTTGTATATATACACCACATGTTAAACAGTATATTTCAAAAGCAGAATAAAAATATAGCGTTTTTATTCGTAAAAGTTCAAGTGGTCCGTGGATAGAAGACCCTTGTCTTTATTTTATTTTATTTTATGTAGGAACCTGTTTTATTTTATCACCGGGACCAAATTTAGGTTTACACCAAAGTAGGTGCACCACTTTACACACCCGTAGTCGTGTCAATACCGCCTACTATGTTAGGATTGGCTGGAACCCAGAAGACGCCCAGACGCTTTGTCCAATCTGATTGTGGGATAAACATTTTTGACCAATCACCAAGCTGCAGGCGGGGTTTGTCGGAAAGCGGGTACGGGAAAAAACAAACAGGTTTGTTAGCCGTTAACGCAGGTTAGCTACACTATTAGCTTAGGTTTTTGTGTGTATTGTTTGCGTTTGGTTACGGTTTATAGCAGTTTTTGTTGGAATTATATAATAATGTAACTTCGTGTTTTTCCTGTTTGTTTTATTTGTACTTTTAAAATTCATTTTAAAGCATTTTGTTCCATTTCTGTCCGCTGCTAAGTCACCTGCTCACCGAAACACAGGTAACGTTCAGATATCGCGATTTATTCTATTTTTCATTAATAAATCAAATACGTCGTCTTAATCAGGTTAAAAGAATCATCAAATAATTTTTCAATAAAAATCACTTACATTTTTAAAACGCTTGCTAAATCTCAGGAAAGAAAAGCACAAATGTATTAATTTTACTGCCTATTTTCTTTTTTTTTTTTTTAATTAGTCATTAATTAATTACATTAAAAAATCAATTATTAAAACAAATATGCATATATATTTGATTTAGTGAAGAAAAATAAAACATTATTTTAAATCCAATACATTCCATATAAGGAGATGACAATGATGCCATTTGAGTGACGTTACTTCCATATTGCTACGTAACCACGCCCACTTTGTACATAAATTTGTACATTAACTGGTTTAAACTGCATGTGTGTGTACGTGTGTCAGATCGGCGTAGATGCGGATCGAGCGCACAGGTCTGGCAGCGCGTCCCGGTTGGACGATGAACGAGATGAAGTCGGAGCCTCTGGACTTTGTGAGAGATTTTCAGGAGTACCTCGATCAGCAGACACATCATGTAAACGCGCTCTCGTCTTCTGTGAACGGGGACAAAAGTGATGAGGAGCTGCAGGCAGGTAAGAGACGGTCGGAAACAGTGGTATCAAAAAGTTTCAAGACTAGTTTGTAACGAGCCAACAGATGGCAGCACAAATCCAGCTCAAAGGTCGCTGTTTTGACACCATTATGGAGATCCAGCTCGAATCGCAGAAGGTGCTTGACACGCCTTCACCATACTCCCAGGACAGATTTCAGTAGTGACCGGAACACTGGGAGCGTTGTATTTCTGTGCAAAGGGACTACTCTGAAGGTGGTAGTGTATAAACCTAGATACAGCCTTTTCTGGAAAACAGAGCTAATCTTAAAACTTTTTGATACCACTATCAAGATGCTGCCTTGGAAGCCACACCTTCCAAATTTTTTTTTTTTTTTGGGAGGGGGGGCGTGGCTGTGTAGTGAGCAGTGATGATCAGGGTGGAGTTCATGCTTCCTTTGTGTGTGTTTAGGTGAGTGTGAGATAGAACACAATGCAATGGATCACCTGGCGTCTATAGAGGTACGTCTGGACACGGACGGATTTGAGAGGACGCGAGACGGAAAATTTAGGTGTCGCTTCTGCAATTACGCCAGCAAGGGGCAGGCTAGAGTCATCGAGCACATGCGCATACACACAGGTCTGAATTCTTTCTTTTTTTTTCCTTTAAAGAGTGTGAAAAATTTTACACGATTGTATGTTAATTTTGTCCTTTCTATCTTTCTTTCTTTCTTTCTTTGTGTGTGCGTGAAGGAGAGAAGCCTCACCGTTGTCAGCTCTGTCCGTTCTCCTCGGCGTACGAGCGACAGCTGGAAGCACACATGCGCTCACACACGGGTGAGAAACCGTACAAGTGCGACCTCTGTCCGTTCCGCTGTAACGACCGGAGCAACCTGTCTCACCATCGCCGCCGCAGACACAAACTCCGCCCCCTGTCCAACGCAGCTTCGACACAGACCAAACAGGAACCGGTGATCATCTCAGATGACAAGCCTCGCCCTCTTTCTCGCCAGGCAGCCAATCAGGAGCAAGACAGCGGCGACGGGTTGCGTCCCAGTACACCGAATCAGGCTATGGAGGGTTACGAAAAGGAGGTCAAAGGTCGCGCTCTGACTCCGCCCTCACAAGACCCTACCGCAGACAGGCTCCTGAGCCTGGAGTCGTCCCCGGCGCAGCCCAATGCGCAGACGCTGTTCTTCTGCCCGCATTGCCAGATTTATTTCCTCGATAACGTGCTGTACACCGTGCATATGGGTTGCCATGGTTACGACCAGCCGTTTCAGTGTAACGTCTGCGGCGTGCACTGCAGCGACAAGTACGACTTCACGTGTCACTTCGCTCAGGGACAGCACCGCAAGTGACACCCGCGCACACGTCTGTCTCCCAGAAAAAACAAACATTTTTAGGCATCCATATACACAGACACGCCCACTTTCTCTTCTATGGTCTTCAAGCCACACCCCCTCCCTGAGCTGTTCTCAATATATTTATTAGTTATCGTTTCAGGGACTCAAAGCCACACCCACCTTCAGTCGTACTCATTTAAGTTCTCTTCATGTAAAGACCACACCCTCTTTCTATTCTATGTAGTTTAAGCCACGCCCACAGAGAGCTCTTTCAATTATTTTAGTGACATGCCCACATCACTTTTTTATGGTATTTTAACACCACATCCACTCAAGCATTCATATTTGTATGAAATGTGAAGGACACACCCACTTTTCCTTTTATGGTCCAGTATTGCGTGTGAAGGACACGCCCACATGGAACATGATGATCTCAGTGGTTAAGATGTGATCTTAAGGTCCCAAGTTTATACCCAAGTAGGTTTGGATTCATCACATCCATATTTCATCCATAAGTCCTCTAACTGTCCCATGCATTATATAATTTAAAGGCCACCCCCATTTTTCCACCATTTATTTTATAGTCTTAAAGCTACACCCACTCAGAACTCCGAGCCACTCTTATTGCCGTTACAGTAATTTGAAGACACGCCCTCATTTTTTCTCATCTGAAAGCCACGCCCACATACAATTAGCTCATTTATAGTTTAATGACACCCACTTTCTGTTCTAAGACATTACACAAAACTACAGTTTCACCAGTACTCCGTTAGGAGCTGCGTTTATTTATTATTATTTTTTTTACTATATAGTAAATATTAAAAAAGACCATGCCCCCTCAGAGACTATTGCTTCTGTTTAAAGAATTTTACTGTTTATGGATTTTAAACCACACCCAAAAACTATTAATAATAATTATAAAAATTTATAGAAATATAAACCAACTTTATTAGCCTGTAATTAGAATCTGGATTTTAACTGTTTCTCATAACTATTGCAATATTTATAATAAAAACATGTTAATAAAATGATTTTTTTAAATTGTATTTGTAACAGTTTAATTTTAATCCCTTTTATTTTATTTTTTACATTCTATTGGTTATAAAACTTTCTAACAGAAGCGTTTTTTGTACAAAAATCTTTTTTTTTTTTTTAAAAGTCAAGGAAAATCTGTTTTCAGTTCTTTTCAGTGGTGTAGCATCATGTGGGTTTTGAGGTTGATTTAAATATCACAATTACATTTTATACACAAATAAAAATAAAGCTGATAACTGAACATGATAAAGAAAAAAATACAATAAAATACAAAATGTCATCACAAAGATATTTATAATTATGAGAAATAGTGAAATTAAAGTAGTATTAAAAGTATATCAAAATGATTAAAAAATAAAAAATATATTAAAAAAAAAAAAAAGGAATATAGTTGTTACCTATTATAATTTACAATAGAACTCAATTTTAATGAGTATTAGTGAGGTATTTAATGCGCTTGTAATTTACGATAAAACATTTAAGTATTTAAGACTCTTATTACGATCATTAATAAATAAGTAGATCTAGATTTTTATTTTAAGGTAATAAAGAGAAAAGTGAGCTTGACTTTAAAGCAGAGCTAAAGAGAGAGAGAGTGTATTAATGGTGGAAGTGAAACTTATTTACTGACAGCGCTGGGCGAAGTACACAAATCCTATTCTTGAGTAAAAGTAGAGATATCCCAGGTAAAATATTACTCAAGCAAAAGTAGAAATCCTCTATTAAAATGCTTACTTCAGTTAAAGTACAAAAGTACTCAGCTTCAGATTTACTTAAGTATCAGAAGTTTTGAGTGTTTATTAGCTCACAGTAACCTTTTTTTTTATAGTAAGCCTCTCTCGCTCTCTCATGGACGCAGTATTTAGTCTGCAATGTCACTTCTGATTTTACATGATTAAGTATTTCACAGAGGAAGGCAATTCATGCCTTTATGCATAATATTACAGATTTAATAACATCACACCACCACGGTTATGGAACACAAACACCATTTTAAAAATAGTTTACCAATTTATTATTTGGTCCACAGTAGTGTAATTAACACGGGTGAAAGTAGATTAAACTTTAGCGGTACTTAGTAGCTAAAAGGTGAGGAGAATAAACCCTGGAGGTGGTGGACAGTCCTGAGAAACTGTCCTTAAGACGCCATAATGTTATCAGATGTGTGAATGTGGGTTTTGTCGGACAGCTGCTCTCTCCTCAGTACTGCGGACCGTACAGACCTACTCTCACCCACGCTGAGACACACTGTTAGTGTCATTAACCACTGGACAACGCCTGGGACACGCCCACTTATACACAGAGTTACACCTCACAGGATTTTTATCTATATGCTGTCTATTATCAGCACTAACGCCTAATCAGATTACTCGGATGGAACAAACTGCCGTGTGATTATGTTTCTGGTATAAAAGTACAAAGCAAGAGATATAAAGCAGGAAAATATTAGAAAGACATTAATGTTTTTTGTGTTACGATTGGTTAGATCGTTGGTGAGTGAGAACTATGAGCCAATCATAAAGAACGTGGGCGGGACTTAGTGTAAACTGTAGTGATTATTTTTAGGACTGTTTAATAAGAACTGTTTATTTATTATTAAGTCTCAGCATCAGTTCGAGTCTGAAATATGTTTTACATGAACTTTTAAAATAAGATTATGGATAATGATAAGGATTACTTTGCCAATGGTCGGTGAATAAAGAACAATAATATGTATTTTTATATTTTTACCTCCCGTGTCACTTTACTGACTGCGTATAGTATTGAATAAATAAAACAGAAATATTTATACATTTATAATAAAACAAGTTTTATTAGTGTTATTATCTTTGATATCTTTGACTTTTTCAGTACCAAAATCATAAATATTAGGCAAAAAATTCAGGCTTTAAAACCAGACAATTTAAGTGATACAGATGTTAAACTAACCATCACATTAGAACCTAAAATACTTTACTCCCCTTGAAGACAATGAACTAATTTCACTCATCTCTTCTGCAAATTCATCAACCTGTGAATTAAATACATTTATCCCGAGACATTTTCTCAAGCAGATAGTACCAGCAATAACAGAACCCTGCTAAAAATAATGAACTCTTCACTCAGCAGTGGGTTTGTTACTAAATCTGGAACACTGGTCTCTGATCAGGGTTACGTCTCTGCTTGTATACCTCGACCTCCATTAATTATAGTGCTCTCCTTCACAGATTAGAAAATGTAGTAGGATTTAAGGGAACCAGGGCATCCGTTATCACCCAGATGAGGATGGGTTCCCTGGTGAGTCTGGTTCCTCTCAAGGTTTCTTTCAATTACCATCTCAGGGAGTTTTTCCCTCAGCACCGTCGTCCTCGGCTTGTTCATCAGGGACGATCTGATCATTTAATTCATACACATTTTTCACATTTCCATAATTTTCTTTTGATTGTGTGAAGCTGCTTTACGTGAATGACCATTTATAAAAGCGCCATACAAACAAAATGTAAATAAATTAAATTAGTTGAGGACTCAGTGCTCTGTTCACGTTTATCATGTTGATGTAAATCAGTCAAAGGCATGACAGCAGACAGGACACACTTTCTGCTCTCTCTCCTCAGATAGCGCTCGTTTTATATTAACCTGATCATAAAGTCTCTATAATCATCTCTCTGTAGATTCCTATCAAAGTTATTTTCAGTAAAGTGAATTAACGAGTCTGATTGAGTAAGAAGCACAGCAGAGACGTCGTGATTACGAGTTGGGCGTGGAACGTACGCCGTGTCGCTCCATCGTCACATGCGTTCTGCGAGTAAACGACCCGGTCGCCATGGTGACCACGCGCTCCACACACACACACTCGTCCTGTTGCAGCTGCTGGAGAACCTGAGCTCGGAGCTCCTGCAGGAAGCGACTCTTCTCCTCGCTCAGGGCTCTCGCCAACGACTTCAGATCCTCAGCGCTTTGTGTGCATGCTACACACACACAAACACACACACATAATCATCATCATCATCAATTCAGTGCTGTGTGTAATCCTGGCCTGGTCAGATTAATTTCCTGTTGTTACCTCTGGCTGTGATCATGGCCTGAGACACGAGTCTCCTGCACACCTGATCCACCTGGTGCACCACACTGCAGGCACACAGCTGTCTGTCTGCCTCCTGAGAGCCGCGAGGGGAGGGGGCAGGACAGAACTAATTAATTATTTTATTACAACATTAAACGAAAATGTGTGTGTGTGGAATTACCCTCTGTTCTGAATCATCCTGAACTGGACTCAGAGGATTTTCTACTGCTGAAAAAATCACCTGCAGCAACTCCTGTCTGAAACACACACACACAGACACACACACAGTGTGTAAAAGTTTATTTTACACTCAGATCTTCTATTGAGTCATATATGTGTCAGTTGTACAGGAGTGTGAGACTATATGTGTCGCAGAGGCGTATGTGAGTATGTGTTATACAGGTGTGTATATAATGGTGTGTGTTGTACAGCTGTGTTTAACTGTGTAACAGTGTTTGTGGATCATACAGGTGTGTGTGTGTGTGTGTGTGTGTGTGTGTGTGTGTGTGTGTGTGTAACAATCTTTGTGGATCGTACCAGTTGTGTGTGTAACATTGTGTGTGTCATACATGTGTGTGTGTGTCACGGTGTGTGTCGTGTCCACAGTCACGCTGTTTTTCTCCCACGGGTTCTTCTCCGAGTTCGGAGGCTCTATGCGCTTGGCCATCTCAATGATGACATCATCCGATACCAGCTGACCTCTGACCCTGTTTCTATGGAGACACAGCTCCAGTGGACAGCGCAGGTAGAGCTGACAGAACCCCGCCGAACCTGTGACCAATCAGAGCACGAACTTAGCCACATACACACATTATTATAAAACATTATTATTATTATTATTATTATTAACCTTCCCTGTTAGCATCATGCTAATTATTTATTGCTCACGTTGAGAATTTCATTCAATTCCTTTTCCTTATAATAATATAATAATTGTAGATAAAAAAATATGCTAATACAGTGGAACATTTGATTACGAGCATAATTCATTCCGGAAGCGGCTCGTATTCCAAAACACTTGTAAACCAAATCGAATTTTTCCATAAGAAATAATGGAAACTCAAATTATTCGTTCCAGAGCCCAAAAAAATTAATACATAGAAATAATTAACACAAAATATTAAGTAAAAATAAAACAAATTAACCTGCAATTTACCTTTAAAAAAAGTAAAAATAAATCGAGAAGTGTTTTCGTTTATGTGCGCAGGCACTGTGTGTATGGTGTGTGTGTGTGTGTGTGTGTAAAGCCAAAGTAAGAGGAGACTCTTACTTTCAGCCCCTCCCGTCTCCCCCTCCTCATCTTACACAGTAAAACCTTTCTCTCACTTATTTGAATTTTACACAAACACGCATACACAGACATTAACAAAAAGACTGTTTTATCGGAAAAATTAGCAACGAATAAGGATTGAGCGACACACTAACGGAATCACTGCTGTAAGTAAAAATAGTAAAAATAAAAGAAATTAACCTGCACTTTTCCTTTGAAAAGAATCGCGACAGAGCAGTGTTTCTGTGTAGAGCAGAGAGAGAGTGTGTGTGTCTGTGAAGGCGGAAGTAGGAGGGATGTGTGTGGCACGGTGTCTAATGACGCGCATGCACAAAGACATGGAGCAGGCTGAGCCTTGAGAGAGAACATGGATCTTTAGCCTCTCTAATGACACTTGCTTTTGCTGTGTGACACTTATAACACGTGGTCACAGTGTTATAGTAAACAGTACACATGTGCACAGATGTTGATTATACCAGTGAGAGACGCGCACTAAAACCCAGCAGGGGAGACGATTACCCACAATTCCAAGAGATGCAAGAGAGAGAAAAACTGTTGGCTCAGTTGTGATCACGTGACGCTCGGCGTCAAAACAAGAAGCGCATGCGTGATACATGATACTCGGCATTCGTAAACCAAGACAATGCTCGTTTTTTAAGTCAAAATTTATAAAAAAAATCTTTGCTCCTCTTGCAGAACACTAGCAAACCGCGTTACTCGTAATCCAAGGTTCCACTTTAGTTTGTAAACTATAAAAACAATAAAAAATTTAACAAATGTCGCTGCTTTATTATAATTAATAAATATGTTTTAATAATAGTAATAACCATGGTGTGTGTGTGTGTGTGTATACTGTACGCCTGCGCGCGAGCTGAAACACTTGGTATCTCATGCTGTGGTAGTAGAAGTTGTCGTCGAGCAGCAGGACGAGTCTCTGAGGGCTGGAGTGTGTGTCCTGTAACACAGAGTGGATCTGCTGCTCCTCCATGGCCACCTTAAACCGTTCAAACACACTTCCTCCTCCTCCTGATCCGGTGTGCGTGTGAGGTGTGTCAGCGGTGAGCTCCTGCAGAAGACCATCCACACACTCCAACACGGCCTGTCTGTGCTGCTTCCACCCTGTCTGATACACACACACAAACTTAAACAGAATCAGCTCATTAACACACACTACAGCAGCAGATTTTAGATAAACGGGTGTGGCCTGCACTTCTTTTTTATTTAATCTCTAATCTACATTAGTCTCCAGGCTCCTCGTAACAGGAGCGTACCTGTGTCCCCAGGGTATTATGTTCCCATTGGTTAGGGGTGTCTAATAAGGGCAGATGTATGTGTGTGTGATGTGCTTTTAGAGAGAATGGGGTGGCGCGGTGGTGTAGTGGTTAGCACTGTCGCCTTGCACCTCCATGGTTCAAGTTCGATTCCCGGCAAGGCTCGATTCCCGTCTCTGTGTGCACAGAGTTTGCATGTTCTCCCCGTACCTGGTAGGTTTCCTCCGGGTTCTCCGGTTTCCTCCCACAATCCAAAGACATGTAGAATAGGATAATTTGTGTTCTCAAATTTCCCGTAATGTGTGTGCGATAGATTGGCACCCTGTCCAGGGTTTACCCCGCCTCGGGCCCTAAGCCTCCTGGGATAGGCTCCGCCCCTTGTGACCCTGAATACAGGATAAAGTGGTATAGAAGATGAGTGAGTGAGTGAGTGAGTGAGCACCATATAGGTACCATATAACCCTGAGGACACTAGGACCCTGGGGAGATCTGTGTTTAGGGCAAATCAGTTCATCTGTCTCCTGATTGGTCAGAAGTTACCGATTAATTATTTAATTCTCTCCAACAGCAAGTTTACAGCCTGTTACACACGTTACCATGGCAACAGCTTATTCACAGAGACTCGCGTTAAACAGGTGTGTGTGTGTGACGCAGAGGGAGGAAGTCTCCAGGTGTCCCAGCTCTTACTCACCTCTGCACGTGCTGCCTCCTCCTCCTCCTCGTCTCTGTGAGGTGTGTGGAGGTGGAGAGTCTCCTCAGGGAGGAGCTGATCATAAGACACGGTGACGGAGGTCCAGCCGTGTGTGTGAAGGGCCTCAGAGAGAGTGTGTGTGAGGGTGGACTTCCCCACTGCAGGTACCCCGCACAGAACACACACACACACACTCACACCTGCCGAGCTCTGCATGGCTCTCTCACACTCACACACACACCTGCAAGAGAGCACGAGACCCAGGTGAGGCAAAACAGACCTTTTAAGGATTTAAATTTTACCCGCTTAAAGTTCATTCCATTGAAAATGTCAGCAGAGTTCTCTCTCACACACACACACACACACACAACGTGCCTACTGATCGCTCCGTGTTGTTTTCATCGCGCCGAACCCGGAAGTGTGACGTCATCACACTGTGGTCGTTTCCAAACCGCTCCGTTCTCACTTCCCCTTACACTAGGGCACTTCAGGACGCCTGCTGCTGAGGATTTCATTACTGTCTGAATAAAACACGCACAAATTTACAGCACATTTACACTGAATCAATAAAAATATAAAAGTGTAAATAAATCCATTTCCATGTGTTTACGTTTTAGAGCTAAATATGTGTTTAACACGGAGTAGTGTTTATATAAAACTAATATATAGTCTAATAGGCTTTATTTATAATATATATATATATTGCTGATTTTACTCAATTGTTGTTACAGATATTTACACTTTATAGACGTGTCTCTGTTTCTGTGTGTGTGTGTGTAATTTCACTTTACTAAACACAATAAAATTATATATCTGTAGTAATTTGACACTACATAGGGGGGAAAGGACGATTTGAGACGCTGTCTAATTCTTGGCATCTCATTGGCCAAAGTTATACACGTGATGCATGACGTCAATACCATGTGACCACCGGTGTGCATCGCAAAGTCTTGTTTTTTGTTCAAAGACGCTAACTATCTATCTATTATTTTATTATATCGAGGCTTGTTTTATCCTCGCTGGCTGTAATGTTTGGATTGTGTGTTATTGTGTCTTTTTTTATCAGAAAAAAGGAAAGGAAAAACATTTTCTTTTATCGCACTGTTAAATTTTTTTTACATTTTATTTATTGAATTTTTGTTGAAGAAATTAAAAGTTGTACCAACGATGTATTTGGATTTTTTCTACATTTTTATAATAAAATAATAATTAAAAAAAAAATCACGTGATTTTATAATAATAATAATAAGTGGAGAACAAACCCTCATTTTGGCTTTAATAAAATAAAACAAATATTACACACTGGTGAATGAATTGCTATTATTATTAATACTACAATTAAATATCATTAATAGTATAATAATTATATTTAAACATTTTAAAGTAGTTATTAAGCACACATAAGGCAAGCATTAATAAGCCTCCTAACACGTCGTGAAATGAAAGATATTCAAAATAAATAAAGATATTTGCTGTTAATACAGAATCTTCTAGTTCTTTCATGTTAATAAAACACACATTAAAATTGGATTAAAGCGAAAAAGTCACTAGTGGACATGAATCAGCTGATCTTCTCATGTCCTCTGTCTCCTCTCCAGACCTGAGGGTTTATTTCTTTACTCATCTGTGTGACAGAGCCGAGTCTTTTCTGCTGTTCCTATCCCTCACCACAGGGTGGCAGTGTAACCACGCTGTCGAATTCAACATGCTTTAACCTGATTAACCTGATTATTATTATTATTATTATTATTATTATTATTAGATCAGAAATGTTATAAAATACAAAACGTAACACTTTTACATTAATAAGAGATTTATTATCATCTACAATCATGTTGTATTACAGGGTGTCTGAGAAGATCCCAAAAAGAATTAATGTAAAGCTACATCACCTCAACTTTATATATTTATTAGTTACAGCATAAACTCTACAGCTTCACACACACACTTCACACATTTCTCACTCTGTGTATCCTGATTCTTTTCTCTAAATGTTAATTTAGCTTATATTATCCCCATTAGGGCATCAGGCAGGTAATAGAATGCTGTGCTTTCCTCAAGGGGGCAGTGGTGACCTGTGTGTGTGTGTGTGTGTGTGTGTGTGTGGTCTCTTTACATTTTTAAAAGTTCAATAACAAACCACACCCCCTTCATGAGATTGAAACACATAAGCCACACCTCCTTCATTAAGACTGCCACACAGAGGCCACGCCTCCTTAAATGAGACTGACACACAGAGGCCGCGCCTCCTTCACTCAGACTGACACATAGAGGCCACGCCTCCCTCACCAAGACAGACCCACAGAGGCCACACCTCCTTTATTAAGACTCACTTTAATGAGACTGCCACAAATAGGCCACGCCTCCTACCCTCAGAAGGTGTTGAGTTCTCCATATTAGCAGCTCCAGTGATCAACACTCCAGGTTTAAATTAAAAACACTTGAAAGGAACACTTTGGAAGCGTTCCTGTTTCCATAGCAACAACTCACTGACAGTGTTGCGAAGGCTCACGCTATGCATTACAACTCAGTGATTCGATATGGTGAAGTTTTCTGTATATTTTTTTAAAGTATTTTACTAGAGAATCGTCTGCTGTTAAATGGTGACTGGTATCGCGTCTGTTCCAGACGTCTCAGTGTCCGGCTCGTGGTCGTCTCCTTCTGCTGCGGCTTCTTCACTCAGATCTGCGATCGTTACTAACCTAATTCGGCTATAGCAGTCTGGGTGTCTGAATCTGCACCGTTTTAATAATCTGCAATTTATTACGCACAAAGCTACCTTTAGTCTCCTGCAGAGGGCGCTGTGTTCGGCTCGGCTCTAAGGACACGCAAGTATACGTAGGAGTGGACAAGATTCTCTAAACATCATGGCTCGACAGTTTTCATTTTAGTTTAGCGTTGTGATAACGTCTTTGTTTATTCTGGGAACTTTGTACAGACAATGTTCTGATAACAGAGTAACGCTAATCAGTATTAGAGCTAATCTTTAAACTTTGAGCTAATTGTTCTCTCAGAACGTTACAAACCCGTTCTCTAAACAGTCTCTGTTCACTTGGATTGATTTGTCCTGAGGTTAAAACATTCTCTGCTCTGATTGGCTGATTAGAAGTTTACATTTACATTTAGGCATTTGGCAGACGCTTTTATCCAGAGCAACTTACAAAAAGTGCTTTATATACATACTTACACTGGGTTAACTAAGTGCTATTAGTCCAACACAACTAAGTGCTATTAGTCCAACACAACTAAGTGCTATTAGTCCAACACAACTGGGACTTTAGTCCAAGTACTGGGGAAACAGATGCGTCTTGAGTCGTCGTTTAAAGATAGTCAAAGTCTCTGATGTACGGACATCTAGAGAAAGTTCATTCCACCACCTAGGTGCCAGAACAGAAAAGAGCCTGGATGAATGTCGTCCTCGATCCCTAAGAGATGGTGAAATGAGGGGAGCAGTGCTGGAGGATCGGAGGGAACGTGGTGCAGTGCGTGGTGTGATTAGAGCAGAGAGGTAAGTGGGTGCTGGGCCATTTTTAGCTTTGTAGGCAAGCATCAGCGTTTTTGAATTTGATGCGGGCAGCTACAGGAAGCCAGTGCAGGGAGCGGAGGAGTGGGGTGGTGTGGAAGAACTTGGGAAGGTTAAAAACGAGACGTGCTGCTCCATTCTGGATCAGTTGCAGAGGACGAATCATGGACAGAGGCAGGCCTGCCAGGAGTGAGTTGCAGTAGTCCAGTCTTGAAATAACAAGGGACTGAACAAGCACCTGAGTAGCCTGTGAAGATAGAAATGGGCAAATTCTTCTGATATTGTAAAGAAGAAATCTACAAGAGCTAGTAAGGTTAGCGTTGTGTGGGGAAAATGAAAGATGATTGTCCATGGTTACCCCAAGATTGCGGACGGTGGCTGAAGGAGTGATTTGGTTGTTGTCCAGGGATATCACAAGGTCTTGACATGGGGATGAGTCACAAAGGATAAAAAACAGTTCGGTTTTACTGAGATTGAGCTTCAGCTGATGAGCAGCCATCCAGGCTGAGATGTCTGCCAGACATGCTGAGATCTGGGTGAAAACCTGAGTGTCAGTGGGAGGAAAGGAGAGAGTAAGTTGGGTGTCATCTGCATAACAGTGGTATGAAAATCCATGCGATGATATGACCTTACCAAGAGACCGGGTATAGAGGGAGAACAGAAGAGGACCAAGTACTGAGCCCTGCGGGACACCAGTAGAGAGTCTACATGAAGCAGGTGTAGATCCCCTCCATGTTACCTCATATGACCTATCTTCTAGGTAAGAAGCAAACCATTGCCACGCTGTTCCACAAATTCCAAGGCTTGTAAGAATAGATAATAGAATATTGTGGTGTACTGTGTCAAATGCAGCTGACAGGTCCAGGAGGATGAGGACAGATGACAGTTTGGCAGATCTAGCAGCATGGGGCTTCTCAGTGACTGACAGAAGGGCAGTCTCTGTGGAATGTGCCACTTTGAATCCAGATTGGTTAGGATCATTAAAGTTGTTCTGTGAGAAATAAAGAGACGTTTGGTTATAAACAGTTCTTTTAAGAATTTTGTAAATAAAAGAGAAGTGATACCGGGTGATGGTTGTTAACTTCTGATGGGTTCAGACAGGGTTTCTTGAGGATGGGAATAACCCTTGCCTTCTTAAAAGCAGCAGGAACATGACCAGATGATATGGAATGGTTGATGATGGTTGTGGTGAAGGAAAGGAGGTCTCGTGAGATGGCCTGGAGCATTGTGGAATGGATTGGGTCTAATGAACAGGTGGTGGGGTTAGATGATCTACTGAATCAGATGACAGGTTAAAGAATTCTGCTAAAGGAGGGAAGGGAAGGTCCTGAGGTTCTGCCGTAGGAGTTTGGTTAAGAGCGAAGGACTGGCGGATTGCTACAATCTTCCCATCGTAGAATGTGGCAAAATCGTCAGCCGTCAGAGAGAAAGGGCCAGGAGGAATCGGTGGGTTGAGTAGTGAGGAGAAGATGTTGATGTGTTTGCCAAGATCATGTGCAGAGGCTTCCAGATTTTCTCTGGAGAAGGTAGTTTTGACAGAAGTCACGTCACATGAGAATTTGGAGAGAAGAGTCTGGTAAGAGATGAGATCTGCATCAAGTTGTGATTTCTTTCATCTTCTCTCCGCAGTTCTCAATTCTCTCCTGTTGTTGCGCAGTACATCAGATAGCCAAGGAGCAGGACAAGACGTCTTCCTTGGTTGAGATAACAGCAGGCAAAGGAGATCTATGGATGAGAAGAGAGAAAAGAGGAAAGTTTCAGTCGCAGTCTCTAGTGGTAGAGAGGAGAAGGAGTCTGGGTCTGGGAGGGATGATAGGGTGCATGAGGACACAGAGGAAGGGGAGACTAGTGAGTGAAGGTTTCTGCAGGTAAAAGAGACATTTTGGTGGTTAGGTTTAAATAGAATAGGAAGGGTTATGGTGAAGGATACCAGGTAATGATCAGATTTATGAAAGGAATAGTAGTGATATCTGTGACTGGGGAAGGGTGGCAAAAACGAGGTCGAGAGAATTCCCTGCCTTGTGTGTGAGAGGGCAGCTGTTTAGAGTTAAAGAGAAGGAGTTAAGGAGAGGGAGAAGGAAAGAGGATTGGTGTTTGTTTAATGGAAGTTTGAAATCTCCTAGAACAGTAAGAGGAGTGTTAGCAGAAGAAAAAATACTAAGAAGCATGTCCATTTCATCTAGAAAGTTTCCTAGAGAGCCAGGAGGACGGTAAATAACCAAGCTGTGGAGGTTAATTGGAGAGGTTACCTTAACTGCATGAAATTCAAATGATGAAAAACTGAGATGAGACAGGGTGATTGGCGAGAAGGACCATCTCTTGGACAACAGGAGACCCATACCACCACCTCTGCCAGTTCCTCGTGGAGAGTGAGAGAATACATAGGCAGAGGATAGGGCAGCCGGTGTAGCTGAGTTCTGAGGAGATATCCAGGTCTCAGTTAGTGCCAGAAAGTCAAAAGAGTAATGGATAGCTAGGGTGGAAATAAAATCTGGCAGTTCCAGAGGCCACCTGCCACCAGTGCAGGGCAATGAGACGGTACTGGAGGGTAGATGAGGTTTCTGGGAGATCTGCCTCTGCTGTTAGCATAACTAACGTTACAGATAACTTAGCAGTTTTTAAACCATTATCTAAATGATGCTTTCATAAAGTTTAAGTTCCTCTCATGCGGTGCATTATGAGGAAATCGCAACATGTTCAGTCACTAGTTTGCTAAACACGTCACTATAGCGTTTAAAACTTTTCCTTTGTTATTTTTTTTGGTAATTAAAAATAATTCTATGCATTTTACTTTATTCTATTCTTTTATTAAATTGTTTAAAAAAAATTATTTTATTTTTTAATACTTGATCGTACTGCACTCTGAGCGGAAACTCATGCATGAAATATATTTTATAATTACAATTTATGTTCATAATGTTCTTATTGTATTAACAATAATTATCAATAATATTAATAATTATCAGTAAATATCAACTTGTTTTAGTTGTTCTAATATGTTCCAGAATGTCACTAAACTAAGGTGACATAACACTATGTATTGTGATACTATTTACAGTATTGTTTATCTCAAAAAATGTTTTAAAGTTTTATGACATTATATTAATTGTCACTTCGGCTGAGCCACAAAAGCTCTACTACAGAAATCTACACCATAAAGCCTTCGCTTATTCCCTCCAACTGCAGGTAATAAAACTGAAAATATCATGGAACGTTTTAACCACACACACACACACACACACACACACCTTTTTTTCTGGCCCTCATTACTGAAACCCGTGGACGCTGAGACGGCAGAGCGAGTGAGAGCAGGTAATTGAATCCTTTTAGTAAAAGGTCATCTTTAGTCGTCTGTCAGAAAAAGGAAAAAAAACTCAGAATGTCTGCGGTCTCAGCTCCATCTGTGTGTAACTTCATTTAGAGTGCACATAACAATCCTGTATTTTTACACACACACACACACACACACACACACACACAATATCAAGCTTCCTAAGACAGCCTTCCTACGACGTGATCTACCAAAAAAAAAAAAAAGACAGACAGGCAGACAGAGAGCCACAAAAAAACAAGGAATTAAATAAACAGAACTCCTTGGAGAACTGAAACTGTTCTTTAAACTTTTAATCTCACAAACACTTCAATTTCTTAAATTTCAGCACTAAGGTGGCGTCTCGCACCTTCAGGGTCCAAATTGGATTCCTGCATGTTCGTGATTGGTGGGTTACTCCGTGTTATCCGGTTTCCTCCCACAGTCCAAAGATGTGCTGATTAGGCTAATTAGCGTTCTCAACTTGCACACAATGAGGGAGGCAGGGGTGGAGGCACCCTGCCTTGTGCCCTAAGTATCCTGGCATAGGCTCCGCCCCCTGCGACCCTGTATACTGATAAAGTGGTACAGTATAGACGATGAGTGAGAGAGAGAGAGAGAAAGAGAGAAATTCTTCAATCAGACACAGATTTGATTACGTATTGTTCTGTGCACTGTAATCTGCACTCAAGCACAAGAATGATGTTACAAAGGTTTTCACCGTCACAAAAACATTGTATTGACATTTACAACTTTTAATAAAATGACGTTGAGATAATGTTGAATGTAGTTGAATGAACGACCCAAACACAAGGTTACAAATACAACCTTAAAGCAACATAATCGAACCCTTTATTTGGAGCAATTATGGAGATTAACGTCCATTCACGAAGTGTCCAAAAGTTTCCAACATGGTTTATAATCGGGACGAACACAACAGCTTCGCACACACAGCTGCGAGTCTCACTCAGGCCATTACTTGCGTTCAGTCGACGTTATCCCATCATCATGTAGTCAACTTTTTGATCCAAATACCCTACACCACTCTGATTGGAGCACTCTGATTCGGATGATGTCATACAGCGTCTATAAGTCTGTGTGCATAAAGCTTTCACATTGCATAAAGCTTTGTCCCAGTATCATTTTATCAAGGTCAGTCTAACTTTCAAAAACAACCTAATACAGATGAAATTTAGATAACTGAATGAAACACAATGTGAAAGCTTTATGCACACAGACTTGTATGACATCATCTGAATCAGACTGCTCCAATCAGAGCGGCGTAGGACTCTCATAATCTGATCAAAAAGATGTTGAAAAGGAGGTGAAACTGGAGAGAGAATGCCAAGGAGACAAAGTAAAAAAATAAATAAAAATTTTGCTCTACTCTTACCTCTAAAGATAAAACTGAAGGCATTTTGTGAAAGCATCAGTGCCGCCTGTCAGTTTGCAGCACGAACCCCTGAGGAGTGTTAAAGACGGAGATACGCCGTGTTAATGAAGTGATGAAGTGCTGCTTATAACGGGGAACTGTATAAAAAGAAAAAACAACACACTGTACACTCAAATCATTTATTACAAATATACAATATAAAAAATTTAATATAAATATCTTTATTTAATTAGAGTACATGTGTGGTGGGGAAATGTGTGAATCTGCGCATGATCAGTGGAGGGATAAACCCAAACCATCACCGTTCCAAAGCTTCTGCATCTTCACTGTTACTAAACAGATCATACAGTACAGTAGCGCTCACCTGCTGAGACGGGATGAGAAATGTTCATTAATGGACCAGTTACATACCGCATGAAATTTATTACAAATAAAAGGATTTACAAAGTATTTGTAAAGAGTAAAGTATTGTAGAGCTGAAAACATCTAAAGAAACATTTAAGGATACATGGGATGAAGATAAAAGCAGAGGGTTGCAACGTGTTTAACAGCGTGTGGATATCAGCTGGCAGTGTGTGTGTCCGGCCCCAGTGATACTAACACCAGCAAAGTCAGGAGGTGTCTCGTATTTTGCCAAATAAGGTGAATATGGTGATATTTCTGCAACAGAATGGCTGAAATTTCAAGCTGTTTAGTAGCTTACATCCCAAGAATACCAACTACTTTGCTGTTACTTTGTTGTAGTTGGGTAAAGTAGTATGTAAATTAGTTTTACATTTTTGTATTTACTTATATTTTTGCGTACTTTAAACTTTTAACACGTTTTTTAAGCTGTTTTTTAATTTTATCTACCACGTTTTTGGCATATTTTTCTTGTTTTTTTTTGGTAGTTCCGGCTATATTTAGGCACTGACACCAATATAAAAGTCTGGTTTTGGCACTGATATCATAAAAAAACCTAATCGATAACCAAACCTGGAAGTAGGTGTGATTATTATTTTTTTTTTACTTTAAGAATGTTGAGAAATAGTTCTTGCTCCTACTCCTAAAATTAGGACCAAAATTGTGTCATTGAGAATTTTTGGCCACTTAGGAGTGATTTCCTACACTGAGACGCTTGGTCAATATGGGCCCAATGAGTCTGAAAGAGAGGTTCTGGTTGCATGAGGAATCATTTTTACACATGAACTGGAACATGAAACACCATCCACGATTCCGTCCACTTCTTTCCAAAATAATTAAATGTTCATTAGTGCTTGTAATTTTTACTCTATAACAGTATTGTTGTTGTAGGTTTCCACAGGCGTGTGCTTGAATGAGAATACAGTCTCATTATCACAGAGAGATCTGTATCCTTTTAAACAGCTTCAGACCACTACGGTGTAATTGTCCCCGATTTGTGAACCGTTCGAGTCTCCTAACATCCTGGTGTATAAAATCACTTCCTGCTCCAGAGCCACAGCTTCATAAACAGATCAATTCCAGCCTGTGACACCTTTTCCACTTCGTCTTAATGGAACTAATCCCATTAAAGGAAACCAGTAAATCCATAGAGGAGTTAATTTCAGCTCTTAACGAACAACCGGCATCATCTTCCTCCTCATCCTCCTCCTCCTCGTTGTCTCTTTAGCACTGTAACACTCACGTCATTTTACTCACTCAGCTTGGTGATGGATGTTAGTGTGACCTTAGTAAAAGTTTTTCAGAGTGCTTTTTTCTTAATTGGATCAGTGCGGCTAAGGGGGGGGGGCGCGGGGGGGGGGGGGGGGCAGAGTGTGTTCACTACGGTCAGTCTGCAGCGCAGAGGACGAGGCTAGAACATGATGAGTGTGTGGAGTGGATGGGTTTGTTTAAGTAAAAATTAAATCAGAATTCCTGTAAGCCCATCACGCCGGACTTCCTCTTCTCTTTCTTGGTGATTTACTCATCTGCATGTTTGTTTGCTCCTTTGTTTTTTAAGGGTTTGAAAAATACGGTATCAAAGATGAACCTTTTATAATGTTCACTGTAGCTACTCAAGGGGTTGTTTAGTTCTGCTGAGGGAACTGCACTTCAACTATATACATAAAAGAAAGGTTTTCTCTGTACATGGGGTCAGAACTCGCTCTTTCAGTGATATCTTTACGTTTCATAAACTAGAGGTCCAGAAACCAGTCTTAGAAAAATTACTGTCTGTGGGTCTGTCCAGCCAGATTATGCCAGACGTTACTGAATCTCCTGCAGTCCTTAGATCTCCTTCTAAAGTTTAATCTGCACCATCAGTGACATCACAATGGTGAGTAAAAGTGATGTTATGAACAGTTATTTATATAAGGCATTTTTTTTTTTTTTTTTTTTTTTACAATTGTGTGTGTGTGTGCGTATGTGTGTGTGTGTGTGTGTGTGTGTGTGTGTGTGTGTGTGTGTGTGAGATGGACTAGTGTCCTGTACAGGGTGTGAATCGGCTCTGGATCCACATCGTCTCTCAAGGAAGCATTTACTAAGAAACGGGAATAAGATGCTAATCTTCATCTCGCTGCAAACCAACTTGTGTTTGTTTTTGTATTCGTCTGATTTACAGCCGCGAGTTAATAAATTCCATCTGATTTAATCCTTAGATGTATCGTACATATTAATTACCAAAGAAAATAAATAAAAAATTAAATTATTAAACAGGCCAGATCCTAAGATTTTGATCTTTTAAAGCCAAATTCAAGTGTGTATGTGTGTGTTTGTAGGGGGGGAGGGTGTGTGTGTGTAAGTTAATTGGCAGCATGAGGCCAGTGATGGACAGAACCCTTCCAACACGCCATAAAAACACACACACTTATTTTGAGCTGCTCTTATAAACCGCTGGAGTCGTTCCCTCAAATGGAAGTGTCAGGGTGTGTGCTTTCTGATAAATGTCACAGAGCAAGTGTGTGTGTGTGTGTGTGTGCATGTGGTAAAGCAAGAGACCTGCCCGAGCTTGAAGAGTGTGTGTGTTTTACGAGTGTGTGTTTTACAAGTGTGTGTGTGTGTGTGTGTGTGTGTTTACCTCTTGCAGGAACAATTCATTTTATATTAATACACGCAGCCTCTCGTGACTCTCTCCTCGTCCCTCACACGGCTAACGCTAACAGAGAGAAACGCAGTAAAGTGTGTGTGAGATTTATAACACTTTGGATTCCCTCCATAGCGCTGCCTAATTCTGGATTCTGATTGGTCTATTTATTTTCTAGAACAGCAGCTCTCACGTCAGTGCCGCTCCATATCACATTTTATTTTTAATGAATACGTTATCGTTTCTATAGCAACACCTCATTCTACAGCAGACGCTCTGGAAAAGCTAACTAGGCGTCATTAGAAGAAAGTTATTTCTCCTGTATTGTAGAATTAAATTCTTTCTATGCTGTCCACATATATATAAATATGAAAATATATACAGTAAACAGTCCACAATTAGTGTGCAAATCCTGCAAAGTGTGTGTGTGTGTATGCGCAAAGTCCACAATGTGTGTGGAAAGCCACCAATGATTGTGCCAATTATTGTGCAAATTCCGCAATAGATGTTCTAACATGTCAGTTGCAGACAATAGTTCAGCTGTAGAAGTTGGCGAGGACCTCAGGAGACAGATCAAACTTCCTCAGCCTCCTAAGACAGTAAAGCTCCTGCTGAGCGCTCTTAACCAGCTTTCTGGTGTCCAAGTGAGGTCATCACTGATCTAAACACCTAGATATTTAAAGCTGCTCACTTCAAGCTCCCGTGGTCGATGAGGTCCTTTCTCCTTCCTCAAGTCCACTATCATCTCCTTTGTCTTGTCTGTGTTGAGGGAGAGGTTGTTATCCTCACACCATGTCATCACACTGGTCAACTCCATCCTATAAGCTGCTCCGTCCCCACCAGTGGTGCGTCCTATCACTGCAGTGTCACCTGTAAACTTGGATACCCTTGTGAGGATGACGATACCCTTGTGAGAGGCGATGCAGTCGTGGGTGAACAGGGAGTAGAGAATAGGGCTGAGGACACATCCCTGTGGTGTGCCTGTGGTTGTGATAATGCAGGCTGAGGTCCGATCTCCGATCCTGACCTGACTGGGGCCTGCCAGTCAGAAAGTAAAATAAAACAGTTACATAGTGTAGGGTTTTGTAGGCATGTTTTATTTAAATATGTATTTGAATAAACATGTATGGAAGGAGTCTCCAGTGTCAGCGCATTGTAGAGAAGCTGTAAAGAGTTTAACAAAAGACAAGCTAGTTTAAATTTATTCATTAACTTGAAACGAAAGAACAAAGCCAGGATGGTGTGATTTACAGCATTGAATTTAACTGTAAATAGATTTTCAAAAAAGGATGATTGTCATTCTTTAGTAAATGCTTGCCAAATACCCATTTGTATAAAATAAATAAACCTAGAACTTTTAGTAGATAAAACGTTAAAAAGCATGTATCTCTATATTGTTGTGAAAATAACGTGTTACATGCAAACACACTCTCTTTCATTTTCAGCTGCTAATGTAAACGAGTGTGTATTCTGATCTTCATCGATCTTAACTTTAGTGTCGAATACTAACTAACTAGATTTACCTGTAGGTCATAGTTACACATAAGTGGGAATAGTTTAGAATAATAGAACTGATTCTATTTAGTTAGTGCTGATTCTAGAACAGTTCTTGTTTTTTTTTAGCACGTCTCCAAATTCCGGTTCTAGAACTTGGAAGATTCTATGCACCCTTCATCTCATGCAGGAGCTTTGAATCATATTAAATTGCATTGAGTCATAATTTATTTGTGTTAGTTTAATTTATTATAATAAATAAACAGCCCGTGTCACAGCCCACTGTCGTGGATTATTTTCCTATAACAGCATGCTCCGCTTATAGAGTATAGTAGAGCAGTAGGTGAAAGGTGACTAAGTACATTTACTTCTTTACTTCTTAAGTACAGTTTTAAAGTACTTGTAGTTTTATTAGTGGATACTTTTACTTTGTTACATACAAGAAATATCTCTACTTTCTACCTCACTACATTGCTGCAATGCCATTGCTTGTATTTGAAGCTGGCTGTTGTACATTACCAGTCAAAAGTTTGTACACCCCTTCTTACTCCTTGGTTGTTCCTGATGTTTATTTCTTTCTACACTGTAAAACAATACTGAAGGCGTTTATTATCCAAAATACACAATAATCTCCTCTGAACAGTTGATATTGAGATGTTTATCTGCTACTTCTGCTGTGTAAAGCTTCCTCCTGTCTCCCCCTTTCACTCTTTCTCTCTCTCTCTCTGTCGAGCTACACATGTCGTTCCTGAGCTGCCAGTGATCCAGACTCCCTCTGCCCTCCGGCCCTGTCTGACCCATCCTGGTGCCCCGCTTCTGGCTGAAGATCTCGTCACATGGATGCCCCATTACAAGTCTTAAGCCCATTACTGGAACTTCTTACAAGTCTACCTGGGTCTTCAATAACTACCTGGACTCCATATTAACATCAATTAACATCAGCTATTATAGCTGAACTGCCTCCCACCCTACACACTGTATAAATGGAGATCAATTCCTGCTTTCTGTTTCACCCAGATGAGGATGGGTTCCCTGTTGAGTCTGGTTCCTCCCAAGGTTTCTTCCTATTACCATCTCAGGCAGTTTATCCTTGCCACTGTCGCCCTCGGCTTGTCTCACCAGGGACAAACTGACCATTTTGATTCATACAAATCACATTTGATACAAACTTAAATAATTCTTTTGACTGTGTTAAGCTGCTTTGCGGCAATGAAAATTGCTAAAAGCGCTATAGAAATTGAATTGAATTTAATTGAATAACGGCTCTAATCTGAGGTGCTGGTTGTTAATTGGTGATTGCTGAGGCTGGTAACTCTAAATGAACTTCTACTCTGCAGCAGAGCTCAATTTTGGTCTTGTTTTCCTGGGAAGGTCTTCATGAGAGACAGTTTCATCATGGAGCTTGATGGGTTTTGCAAATGCTCTTGACACAATACTGTTCTTGCAGGAACTGTTCCAGAACAGCTGACTTCATGTCTTAAAATGTTGGCTTAGTGGTTAGCCATGTCCCCTTGCACCTCCAGGTTGATTTCTGCCTTGGGGTCTGTGTGCATGAAGTTTGCATGTTCTCCCCGTGCTTGGTGGGTTTCCTCCAGGTTCTCTAGTTTCCACAGTCCAAAGACATGCAGATTAGGCTAATTGGCGTTCCCAAACTCGCCAGTGTGCAGTGTGTGAATGTGTTTGTAAATGTTGACCAGAGGTCCCACCACTGTCATAAAAACGGGTCTCAATACAGTGGTCCCTGTTGGATCCTAGATGGATGGATTTCTACTTTTACTCAAGTATAGTAATCGTGTACTTTACGCATCACTGGTCTAGAGGAAACTTAAATAGTTAAAAATAAAAACAGCAGGAACAGGACGTTATAAAAGGAGGCATTTATTTATTTATTGCTCTGAATATGATGCTTTGTGTCCTTATTTTCCAGACGTCAAATCTGAGTGATTTTCCCTTTGACTCTGCGCCTGATCTCGGTGACAGTGATGTGGGAGGCGGGGCCTGCGTTACGTTCTGATTGATGGGTTCAGGTCCATTTTGACTGACAGGTGAAGACAGGGCATGTTTCCTCTTAGAATACATAACGCCTATTGCTCACTGCGGTGAATAAAATGTGTGTTTGATGGACAGCGGCTGCTTCGTGTGTGTTCGCTCTATTCGTGTGTGTGTTGGAAAGGTGTTTTATTTCTGTGTGCAGCTTAGATTCATTCATCCTTTTTTTTGCTCTATTTTCACACATTTGGACATCCGGCAGACGCTCTTATCCAGAGCGACTCACAAAAAGTGCTTTAAAGTCACACATAAAGTCACTCATTATTATGGCTTTTATTTTACTGCAAAGAATCACAATAAATCTATACCTATTGGAATGTTAAAATTACAATTAAAAATTTTGTTTTAGTTAAATTCATTTGTATTACAGGACAAACCCCTCAAATAAATAATAAATGCACAACAAAATGGAAATATGTTTAAACTGTGTTACTGATTATAAGTACAATCAGTACTTCCACTGTTGGGAAGGTTTTTTTTTCAGATGGGGGTTTGGGGGGGGGGGGGGGCGTAGTGACATTCATGCACTTTTTCTAAATTTGCATAAATTAATTTTTAGCAACACGTCAGTGCTTCATGCGACAACAACAACAAAAAAAAACAACTCAATATGTCTGCATGTTGTATTTCATGAAAATGCTTATCTGCTTGAATAAATCAAATTTTTAAAATGTTATAAACAACACTTTTATTCTCTTAAATTGCTTATAAAAACAATTAAAAACAACTTTATTTTATTTGTTTTGTAGTTTAAAAAGAATGAAAATCTCATTTAAAGTTAGTCTGCATTCATGAAATGTGTATTAAAGAAAAATGTCCCAAAATGTCAGTAAGTGAGTGAATATTAAATGTAAAAACACATTGTAATAAAAAACATGTAAGTACAGTATTTTTATTAAATAATTAAAGCGCTATAAAGCATAATAATGAATACACAACTATTTTCTACAATAACATTTATTTATTTTTGTTTTAATTAATAAGGCATTGCTAATACAAATTAATAGAGAGTATCTAATTGTCCACTCGAGCAAAACTGGCTGTGTTTGACAGGTGGGAGGGGCTTATTATGCCTTTCTTCGTCAATCACAGCGACACTAAACAAATGTGGGATTCTGTGAGCTCGTGTATGAGGAAGAGGGCAGATAGCGCTGCCCTGTGGTGAAACCTGAGCAGCAGTTTGAAGAAACTCAGGACCTGCAGATGTTTTTCCCCCGTCAGGAACCAGCTCACTTACTTTTTTTTATTCTCCAAAAAAAGTGGGTGGAGTTTGTATGAGTGAACAACGAATTGGACGTTTGAGATTTAAAACCATGTATATTTATTGATTCAATTTCTTAATAAAGTTTTTGCCTTTTAAGGAACATAAAAACTCTTCAGTGTTGCTTTGACCAGTTTATAAGAAACCGTAAACATTAATGAGGATATTCTGGTCTCGTACTCTTATTAAGATCCCTCTCGGGTTTTGAATAGAAAGGTTTAGCGCTGAAATTAATACACTGGAATCAGGCGCCATGAGGGACTGATAACCAAGATACAGAGAATGGCCAAAACAATTATCATACAGTACCAGATTTACAGATAACTACATCACTTTAGGACTAGACAGAATAAAACAAAGGTGTGTGTTATGTGTGTGTTTGTTTGTTTGTTCAGTTAAATGTAAGAAGGCCATAAATCTGAATGTGAAGCGTCCAGCTGAGACGCCCGGCCTGTCAGTGCACTCGTGCTTGATTACTTTGTCAGTAAGCGCTGATGGATAGACCTGCTGTGAGTGTTAGCCCTTGTCTCTCTGTTTCTGTGTGTGTGTGCACGTGTGTGTGTTTTTCTCTCACACAATAACCATGTTTGATTTACCGCTCACCGCCCAGTGTCTCTCTCTCTCTCTCTCTCTCTGGTTCTCCTGCTTTATGACGTTAGCCGTTACACGTTGAGCCTGTTTAAGTAGCGTCATGCTAAATCGCCTGTTCTCTAGAAACATGTCACACTCGTTCATTTGCATGTCCTCCATGCCACTTTTTAATCAGATCGAAGAGGCCTTGGAGGGATGATGGATCACGCTGACAGCGGCCAACCTTCTACGCCATAAATAAGGCCACGGAAACTATCCACCATGATGGACCGACTGTGTGTGTGTGTGTGTGTGTGTGTGCGCGCGTGCAAGTGGGTGTTTTCATTTGAGTTTTCTACATGCAACGTTCCAGTAAATACTGCACATAGTGTTTGCACAGATTTAATAAGTACCACATTCGTCTCATTTCTTGTAAATGTAATTTTAAACTTGGGGAGAGCTAGTGAAGCCTCTGTCACACAGGTTATGCTTTGGAACTGTTCCTGGTGCTTCTTGTTATCCATGAGCTTAAGCTGATGGAAACTTATCTTTTTAAATTAATTCATTCATAATAAATCTTAACCTGGTGTTACAGAGAGTAACATTGCTGCCCGACCCAGCTCCAGGCTCTTCACTTCCATCCTAACCTCTGTGGACTTTCTGTTCTCTTCATGTCCAGGTTTCCTCTGGGTTTCCTGGTTTCCTCCTGCCATCCAAAAACTGAACAGTAGGTGGAACACTCATATAAATTTCATATAATGTATGAACAAGTGTGTGCACTGTGGAGCAATTTTGCTGCATTCGTTGCAATAAATATCTTTGAAAAAAAAAAAAAAGTTCTGAACTCCAACATGGACAAATTAGGAGTTTTACTGCGGAAAGTTGTCAAAAATCAAGCATTGTTTTTCAAATTGCTATATATCCTTCTTTTAAAAGTTTAGATTTTACACATATAGAGCAAACCACAACAGTGAATGAGGGCAACAAAAACGCAATAAAAAAGGGCCATCACGTCTCTTCTTTCTGTCATGTAATCAGTGAAGCAAAACTACCAGTTGAGCAAAAAAAAAAAAGTTAAATGAATTAAATGCATTCAGTAGACTTTTTGAGAATGCTGAAGCTGGAAAAAAAAAGGATGTTTAATCCCTATTACTGACATTTCAGTTACACCAGAAGTCCTGAACTTTTATGATAATGCTCTGACGTCAGCTATCGAGGTGAAACTAAACCTGGTAGGTAATGAGACTTATCGAGTTTTTGACTTGTTTTTAATGTTTCTCAGGATCTTCAGCCATCTTTGTTAGTTTCAATTTGTTGCCAACATAAACAACATATCGTCTATGACAATTCTCAGTAATAATTATCCCAAAGGTGCTGATCAGCTTTCACCTCTCAACCGAAAGGCTTCATTAGTTCTGACTTGGAGTGGCACTCGTAGTGTCTAAGGTCACCTCCTCTGTTGAGAGAGGGTTATTCGAGTTTGACATAAATGAAGGTCATTGGTCTTCCCTGTCTAGAATGTGAACATTTCTGTCTTTGACAGAGTGACCTTTTGCTTTCAAATGTAGATGGACTGCTGGACCTTGTCCTGATCAGATGGCTCTTCTGTGTTGTGCCATGCATTTCTGAAGTGGTTGTTTGGTTTCTTCAATGTACAAATCTGGTCATTCTTCAACACCTTGGACTGCGTATAATGCATTATGTTGCTGATGCCTGGATGTTTTGTCCTTGGGTGGACAAGTTTCTGTTTTGGTCAGTTGCTGGTTTTGAGATAAACAGGATGTACATATACCCTGGACTTGCTCCAAGTGTTGCCTAATAATGGCAACTAATGGCAAATAATGGAACGGTGGTTCCTGCTAGGCCTCTTTACCTACATCAAGCGGTCTACAAAATAGTTAAATATTTCCTGATGAAGGTATAAAGCCAACATCAAGCAGGTAATTAAAGGCATGGCCCAATAATTGCTCTTTCGATATGCCCTCTTTGCCTAAAGTGGCACCTTCTCTCTGGGATGTAACAGCTTCCAGATAGAGGGTGGCATATATGCAAAATTAAAATTGTATTTGTCACATACACAGTCATACACAGTACGATATGCAGTGAAATGCTTACACGACTGCCAGTGACCTTAAAAATAAAAGCTTATACATAAGAAAATAAATATAAATAAAAGAAATATGTTAAGAATAAAAATTAACTAGTAAAATATGCTGTACAAAAAATATACTGTAATAAAAGAAATATGTTAGAAAATAAGAGTGAAATGAGAACAAAATATCAATATAACAGATATAGAAATATAGAAAAGAAAATAGAAATAGAAATTTGTCAAAACAGAAATGGCTCTGGTGTGCAAGTATGCATAAAAAGTGACTTTGTGAGTGTCTTATAGTGTCCTATTGAGTGTCTTAAGTGATTAAATTCTCACATCCAATACAGAGGACACGACTGTAACCAACTAGTGGCACCATAGATGTTATCATGCATTGGCCCATTTGCACCCTATAGGTAGATATCTCAAAATATCAGAATAAACATGTTACCAGTGTAGAGCTTTGTGGTTGGAGCAAGACAAAGACCACAACCCAGGTGCTGGGAAAGTAGACCTCTTCATTTAGAACATGGCAAACACAAATGCAGTTTTTCAGAGCACTGGGTGCTTGGAGGGGTTATGCAGCAGCTATGGCGTGATGTGGAAGGTGAACTGTAGTGCAGACTGGAGTGTAGCCATGTCCCTTTTTTCTTCTTCGATTTCTTCCCCCATGCTTGCATATTGAAACAAATGAGAAACACACTACCTGATTGCCAGAAGAGACTACTCAGCTGGAAAGGGGTGTGAGTGTCGAACCAGCCTAGCCTAGCAGCACGCCTTCCTGATGACATTGGTGCTGAACTGGAGTTGTCCATTCACCTCTGCATTGGCAACACATTGTGCCGAGAAGCATGCTGCTTTCTTCTCCTGTATAGGGTGTAATCCCTTCATCATAAAGTTCATCATAATTTTCGCAACTTATTTACAAAACCCAACTTAAATAAAGCGGCCAATTAAACTGGAACTCTACGTCATTAACTCATGAACATCGACCTAGTCTGAGATCTAGTCTGACTTAAACACACCTGAGACCAGAAACAGTCTGTCTGTACAGTAGTTTTCCGTTGCAATTTCTTTTAACTTGATAAAACTTTTCATCTGTAGCTTTTGTGTTCTGAAAACATGTTTAATAACTTTTTGTTGATATTTTTTCAGTCCAGATGTCACGGCTCACTTGCTGATGAAGCCAATAATGATTCTCTCTCTCTCTCTCTCTCTCTCTCTCTCTCTCTCTCTCTCTCTCTCTCCTGTGTGTGTGTGTGTGTGTGTGTGTGTGTGTGTGTGTGTGTATTCTACCCATCTGGCTCTGAAATGCACAGTAACAGCTGGATCTGAACACCAAAACAAACTAACTGTCTCTTTAGGGATTGTGGAGTTAATCAACTGCTGTCTTACTATCCATCTCTGTCTGTCTGTCTGTCTGCATTTCTCTCTCTCTCTCTCTCTCTCTCTTTCTCTCTCTGAGTGCATACTGGAAGTGAGTGTGAACGTGGTTCGGAGTTCTATCTTAAACGTTTCTTTATTTAACAAGCAAAACGACATAGATGTAACAATCAAGGTGCTAAAGGATTAAAAAAAAAAATCTTTAGCAAAAATAAACTGGGCAAAGAGTGAATCGGGCTACTCAGAGATCAGTCTGAAAACACACCCACACTGCAGGAAAGACTTTATGGACAAGAGGGGAATCAAATACCTACTGTAGGAGTCTACAGTAACCAGGTGACGACCCATTTACACGAAAGAACTGGAAAGGGTCGATTGAAAAAAATAAAAGGCCGGCTGGACAAGTGGAAATGTCTGACTCCAAAAATGTCCTACAGAGGACGAATACTCCATCATAAACAACCTGGTGGCCTCTTCATTGTGGCACAAAGTGACGTGTGGACCATCCGGTAGAGGTTATGGCAAAAACTCAGTCATTTCTTGTAGACTTCTTCTGGGACAAACTCCACTGGCTGCCAAGAAGTATTTTATATTTACCCAAAGATGAAGGTTTAATCCATCTTCAGAGTAGAATCGCAGCCTTTCGTTTATGGTTTTTACGGAAATTGCTTGGAAGCTCATCTTGTTTTAGCTGGAATGCAGTAACTGGAGCGATTTTAAGGCGCAGGGGAACCTAAAAACGGACCAAACCCTTTTCCTGACAGACCCAAAGAGACTGAATCTATCGAAGCTACTCTCTCTCTCTCTCTCTCTCTCTCTCTCTCATACCCTGATCCACTCTGGTATAACCATCCTAGGACAACTAAAAAAAAAAAGCAGTGTAAAAGATTGGTGTGAAATTAAGGAGGATCCTAGCAGAAGAAGAAGAACCAGATGAAGGAACCCTTTCCCTGACCTCACACTCTCTCCAAACCCTCCAAACATGGACTTCTACAATGTCTTGGGGGAAAAACCTTTTTAAAGCTTGTGTTAAAGTCCTCCTGTTTCCTCTTTCTGTATGTCTTTCTGTCTGTACTGTATGTCTCTCTCTCTTTTCTCTTTGCCTTCATCTTTCTGTATTTTCTCCCTCTTTTTATTTCTGTCCTCAGTTTTTTCATTATTTCTCTCTCTTTCTCTGCATCCATCTTTCTTTCTCTCCCTTGGTGATTGTTGCTTTCTCCATCTCACTTTCTCTTTGTGTTCGTGCTGCTCTTTCTCTCCCCCAACTTCTTTCTATGTATGTCTTTGTTTAGCTTTTTTCATTCCCTGTCTCTGTGAGTCTGTCTTTTTAATCGGTCTCCCTCTGTCCTTTTCACTCTCTCTGCTTCACTCACTCTGTTTATCGTTCTCCGTCTCAGTCTCAGCTGCTCAGGGGTAATCGACTGCCCTGAAATAGGCCCTGTTTGGGGTGTGTTTAAGTGCCAGCGAGCTCAGCGGTAGCTCCTGAGGCGAGTGTGAGATCGTTTAGACGTGCAGTCTGCGCTCGGTTAAACGCTCGGGAGCTACAGACGTCCATTACCCCTTAGCTACATTAGCTTCGGCGCTCCAGCACGAACACTAAGGAAGCAAAGTCGAGTGCGTTACATCTGGGGTGAAAAGCAAATCATGCAGATTTCATTCACTGAATCCGTTTTATAAGAACATGTAAAGTTGTGGGAGGAGACACGACTCAACTGCTGTGTGTTGAATTTGAAAAAAGTGAGACTCCTGTAAAAGTAAACTGAATGCTAATTAAAGGTGAAAAA
The DNA here is from genome assembly GCF_024256425.1 of Clarias gariepinus. Classification (NCBI taxonomy): domain Eukaryota; kingdom Metazoa; phylum Chordata; class Actinopteri; order Siluriformes; family Clariidae; genus Clarias; species Clarias gariepinus. The sequence continues at coordinate 30,615,189 of NC_071113.1, forward strand.
TAAATTATGAACAGAAATAAAAAATGTATGTATGAAGATACAAGATGCCATTACATAAGTCACTTTCAAAAATCATTTAACTTTAAGTTTTGCACCGGTTCGCTCTGAATTCACGAGTTTTAATGAGCCTTGGGTCACACAGTGAGAAGGTCACTTACTGGGGTGTGTCATCATGACCTGTAGTGACCCACAGTTTGACAGCAGGGGATATACATTTTATGAACTTGCTGATAGCATTTTATGACCACTATGTTTCTGTATCATGTCCACAGATATTTAATTTACTCCTATTTGTTTTATAGCATTTTAGCAACATTATTGTCCCGAAGCAGCTTTACAGAATGAAAAAAATATGGAAATGAAGTTGTGAGTAAATATGTATAAATAAAAATGATCAGATCGTCCCTGATGAACGAGTCGAGGGTGACGGTGCTGAGGGAAAAACTCCCTGAGATGGTAATAGGAAGAAACCTTGAGAAGAACCAGACTCAACAGGGAACCCATCCTCATCTGGGTGAGGATTCCTCACCTTCTGTAGTCAATCATAAACACTGTAGAAGATCCATGTCATGTGACAGCGAGGAGTTGGACAGGGACAGGATGGTATCGCTGGACTGTAGCCTCATTGAGTCCTTGTGCAGCTCTGAATAGCCTTTTATTAACAATTTTCTTAAAGAAGAAAAAGAAGAATATTCAATTATTTGTCACATGTACTTTACAGCACAGTGAAATGTCTTCTTCGCATATTCCAATTAGAAAACTGGGGTCAGAGCACAGGGTCGGCCAGCTTACAGCGCCCTGGACCATATAGGGTTAAGGGCCTTGCTCAAAGGCTCAACAGTGGCAACTTGGCGATGCTGGGGCTCGAACCCCCGACCTTCCAATCAGTAACCCAGTAATCCACAGCCTTAACCGACTGAGCCACCACTGCCCCTTAAAGCTACAGTCGTCCCTTTTGCTTGTACTGTACACCTTTTCCTAATACACGTTTCCCTTCCAGTCAATTTTCCATTATTAAGCTTCAATACAGAAGCAATACAGTATTACCACTGTAGGAATAATAATTTATATTTATTTTAATTCAGGAGCCAGGGGTAGCTCAGTGGTTAAGGCATTGGACTGCGGTTCAGAAGGTCCCAGGTTTAAATTTCACAACACCATGTTGGGCCCTTGAGCAAAGCCCTTAATCCTCAACTGCTCAGATGTATAATGATATAAAAATGTTAGTTGCTGTAAGTCTGCCAAATGCCTGTAAATTCTTATATTTTGAGATACAGGATTTTTAAGAGCTGTTAGCTGTATATCTTAATATTTCACTTTATGTATAATGCATCTAGAATATATGGTTGTTTCACTTTTTAAATTAGATTATGGAAAAAACAATTATGGAATAAGTTTTGTTTTAGATGCAGTGCATGGGGTTCATGATGAAAATTTCTGGTGAATGAAGGAGTAAAACGATTTTTATAAAACGCATACAGTATGTTTGGAAAAGCCATTAAAGGAGTTCCTGGGAGGCCGGCATTTCAGATGTGAATAAAAAAAACAGTCCAATCGTGGCTTCGGCGTACTACGAGAACTTTCTACCCTGATGGTGTCCAAGCATTAGTGAAACACTGGAATAAGTGCATTAGTGTGTCAGGGGATTATATAGAGACGTAAAGGGAGTGTTTACTCTCAGGACTGAGTTCTGTTATTCTGTACAATCAGAAGTCCTGCTTTAATTTGAACGCAAATTAACGGGACTTTTGTATATACGGTAAAAACCCACGTACAGCATTCCATTGGTTATCACAGGTCACTTTTTAGACCTTCAGAGCGCACTGTAGAGCTGTTCATGTGTAATCTGCGTTATCAGTGACCTCATACCAAATCGGCAGCTTTTCATTTCCTATGCGTAGCGCCGTGTCTCGCCATAGCTCTGCCTTTAGTATGTCCTTTCTACACTTTAGCTAGGGACATCAGAGTTGCGGCAAGCCACAATTTTAAAACCATAGCAAAAAAATGTGAAAGTAGGAAGTGAGCTTTATTGCTCTCCAATCAGAGCACACTGCCCTGGACACTAGCCAAGAATCAGATCTGAAGCTTTCTGGAGAAACGAAATTAATAATAATGTTTAAACATTTTGCCCTTAAAGACGGAAAATCATGGTTAATAATGCATGATTATACAGAGTGACATCATCATCATCATCATGCTTAGATTGTCTTTCTCTGTTTAAAGGGACGAGTCGTCTCCAGTCCCCTGAGATAATCACTCTGGTCTGATTGGACGAGTCCTCAGAGAGCCCTACATTAGTCCTGCTAATTGAGTCAATGGAATGAAGCTGTCGTGTTTAGCCAGCGGTTAAGCTGATTAGCGTGACCCGTGGCCGCGTCACTGACGCAGTAATGAAATCAACCTGGTGCGGTGGCACTGAGACTCCACTTCAAAGAGAAAACACAACCTTATCACAAACCCACGCAAATCCCTGAGCAGGTTCATGTCCGCTTCCTGCTCTCGAACACACCCAGTTCAGCTCGGAAACCGTTTCATCCTGAGCAGATGCAGTGAACGAGGAGTGATATTAGAGTATTAAATGTTTAAAACTGGCTTTTAGAGACTGCAGAATTTACAGCAGTGAAATATGACCTGAATGACATGTTTAGAACAATGATCAATGAAACGTCAATGTGAAATAAAACTCACCCTGATGCTATGAGACCCAAAGCGGTGATAAATATTGATTTAAATTAGAGTAAAAGTTTTTATTACTCTGACCTCATTAAGTGTTTGTCACAACAATATTTGTCACATTTAATTAATAAACTTTTTGGGTCTGTTCTTTTTTTTCCAGCTATATTTAGCGATTAGTTTCAGACATTAATGCTACATTTATCTCTTTTATTGTTTACAGTGGCGCATTTTTCTTACTTTTATTTAATTTATTATTAGGCAATTACTTTTATTATCTGCTTCGTTAATAAATTTGGTCTCTTTAATTTTGGACCAAAAATTAAACAAGCCATCATCCTTTCCACTCCTGCCTTGTTTAGCATTTGTCACATCAATATTTGTCACTTCCTATTTAGTTATTTTCTGTTATTTTTTATTGATGTCTATAGTTACAGCTACAATATAGCTTTTTCTCCTTCTGTTTGATACTTCTCCTTTTCTTGGCCAAAACAAAGTAATACTGTACATTCTAAGACTCCATATCTATCACCTTTAGCTTTGATTACACACACACTGTGGTGTCCAGGTTATGTCTGAAAATGATTCCTTGTGATCTCAGACCCGCTCTCTCACCAAGTGAGTCCTGGAATAGACTCCGTGCCATCAGGGAAGAGAAACTCCATAGATGTGATCCTCTGGTGATTCAGTACATTCAGATGGTCAGCTGACTTCATTTTATTGCCCCATAACGTTACTGAGTCTAGACCTGAGTAACTGATCAACCCCAGATCATAACACTGTCTCCAGAGGCTTGTACAGTGGACACTATGCATGATGGGAGCATCGCTTCATGTCCTTCCCTTCTCACCCTGACACGCCCATCACTCTGGAAGAGGGTCAGTCTGGACTCAGCAGGTAGTGATGAGTCCAGTTTCAACAACGAAAATAATGATGGAAAATATTTGTTGTCAATGACGAGATGTCACAGATATCAATAAATGTTGACGGTGACAAAATCAGCATACAATATTGTTGGTGAAAAAAGACGAGACTTAAATGTGGTTTAAAAACATATATAAACCACATGAATAAAACATCTGTCTTTATTCCGTAAACATACTATCTTCGTCACAATACGCTGTTCATTTATTACCGCACGAGCAGCACTATTTCTCAGGTCACGCGCGCAGTGTGTCAGGAGTGGTTTGTGTCTGCAGTGACGAGACGTTACAACCTCAGTCGTCTTTAACTCTTCATCATCACAGCAGTTTTAATCAGATCAAAGAGACGTTACAGTATCTGGGTCCGTTTTCTTCATATTGAACCGGAGAGAAAAAAGCAGATGTGTCGTAATATGGAAGGGGGAACAGTGGGGGAACACAATCACTGGGAAACATACCACAAATCCCATCCCATAATAATCACCCAGTTTTACAGCCGCTTTGTGGTGATTATGTTACACATGTTAACAATATTATGTTGTGATGTATTTTATTTTATAGTTAAACCGTTGCCAAACACATTCATCTACAGTACAGTAATTAGTGGGTTAGTAAATGATTGTGACCCAGAAAAGCTACAACAGTCCAAGTGTGTACATTCATATAAAAATAAAAGTTTTAAAACACTGTCTGTACTGCTCTTATTGCTTCTAAAAAATATGGACATGCAGTTGTTGTGATGTTAAAAATGAATATAATTAGCTGAAAACATCTGATGAAAAAATACATTTTAAATGTTAAGATAATTATGTTGTGAAAAACCTGTAGGGTTAATTAATAATAAACTTATTGCTAAAATGGTACAATTTCATTGACTTAAACCAGACTAAAATACTTAAGTGTTCCTCTGACTAAACCTAGAATTAAATGTCCAGACTTTTAGTCGACTAAAACTTGACTAAACAAAATTAGGATAATATTGACTAAATACGATAAAAACTAACAGGGACATTACTCCCGGGACTTAATATAAGGACTAAAATTGAAAATCGCTGACAAAATTAGCATTATCATCAGGTCACATGACCTTTGTCCATCGCTCCAAGTCCAGTCTTTTTGCTCTTTAGCAAACTGAAGTCTTTTTTTTTTTTAACAATGAGGCATCATTACCGTAATGAAATTCTTAGACCCGTGTTCCCCAACTTTACATAAACAATATGTAAAAAATATAAGAAGAAGAAAAAAAAATTTATTTCAAAGGTATGTACGTGCAAGTAAGCTAAAGATAATAAAGTATTTACATATAACAGTGCAAGATGCAATGAAGTATTTTGAATATATATTTAAAGTGGCATTGTTTAAAGTGACAAATTTTCTTTACTAATAAACACAAATCTGTTTTTAATGTGGATTTCTTTTCAATGCCACTTTAAGCGATCTCTATTCATGATGTTTTTTTTCCAGCCACATTTCTTCCCTTGTGTCTGATCGATTCGATCAAGTAATTTTTGTTGATTTAATTTACTTCTAAACATTATGGATAATTTTTGATTACTTTAGTTTTGCTTAGCAATTGACAGCTTTTTTTTTTTTTTGTCCACTTTTATTACTTCCAGGTTATTTATTGATCGGATCATTTTTTTTGTTTCTTCCATTTTTGTATTGATTGCTGGAGGTCATTTCATTTAGCCATGGGGTCATTTTACAGGTTATTTCCACTTTATTTATCTTTTGCTCGTTTTTGTTGCTCCTTTACAGTTTGAGTCATTTTTTTTCTCCCGTTGTCTCGTTTATCGCGTGTTGCGTGTCGTCGTGGTTCTTCTGCCCTGTGTGTTTTACAGCAGCAGTAATATTTTCCCACATTGATCATTTGTCCTGCGTCATTTCTTTCTATCTCATTGATCGTTTCTTGAGAAGAAGAAGAAGACTGATGGTGGATTTCCAGCATTTTGTCCTAGAGACTTGACCTGATGTTGCTGGTAATGTATTCAGCAGAATGTCTCCACACAAAGGACACACAGCTAACAAGATTAATGCAATCTCTCTCTCTCTCTCTCTCTCTCTCTAATGTCTGAGAGTCACAGTCGTATCTCTGTCATGTCACGATCGTTTGATTTTCTAAATGGAGAAAGGCACAATGTGATTAATGGTAACTCTGATGGAAGGAGCAGCGCACGGAGAGAGAGAGAGAGAGAGAGAGAGAGAGAGAGCATTAATCTTGTTAGTTTAGAAAGGAGGATTAAAATTAATTATAGTCTTATCTTTTCTTGGGTTGTATTGAAGTATTAAAAAAAACATTTTTAACACCAGAAACCCACTGATACTGCAGAAGATGCTGTTGGTACAAAACTGCCGTACCGAGCTGCAGAGCTGCATCCTGTCGTCTCCGCGGTGGTCCTACGGAGGTTCTGTTGAGGGACAGTGTACTGTGATGTAACGGGCGGAGTCTCTCGCTCTCTCTCTGTCCACTTTGTGTCTCATTAGTTTTTCCTGCAATGCATTATGTACACTTAATGTAATGTAGCGGTTTGAGCGTGTGTGTGCGTGTGTGTGTGTATGTGTGTGTGTGTGTGTGTGTGTGTATGCAATATGTCAGGAGGAGCTGATACACTCCAGGGTGGAGAGATGATGGAGATGGATGAATAGACTCTATTTTCCCTCAAGGACTTTCCATTAGACTTCTCTCCCTATTTACCCTCTCTCTCTCTCTCTCTCTCTCTCTCTCTCTCTCTTTAAAAGAAAAAAATAACGAACAGAAAGAAAGAAAGAATAAGAAAGAGAATATTAAGTGCCTCACTACAGTGTACACTACAGCAATGTGACGTTTAGACCTTCCTGTTGAACTCTTCTGTTTCTCTCTGTCATTGTGTGCTTGTCTAATAGGTCGAGGTTATCAGCAGTTAAAGCTGTGTAAAACACACACACACACACACACACACACACACACACACACACACACACACACACACACTTTCAGGGCGTTTTTACATCAAGGCTGGGGTTACAAGAGTGTTATATTCAGGCTGTGTCAGGGTCAAAGGTCATTAGGATTACATGAGGGCTAAGAATACACACTCACTGGCCAGTTCATTAGGTACACCTGTTCAGCTGCTTGTTATCTGACCAGCCAATCACAAGGCAGCGTCTCGATGCATGTAGCCGTGTAGACCTGGTGAAGACGGTCTGATGAAGTTCAAAGCGCTTGTTGGTGTCAGACGGGCCGGACTCAGGATTTCCCAAACTGCTGATCTAAAGGGATTTCCACCCACAACCATCTCTAGAGTTTACAGAGAACAGTGTGATAAAGGAGAACATCTCCAGTCAGGGCAGTTCTCTGGGTAACACACATGGTGTTATATCATCTCTATCCGTTATCACCCAGATGAGGATGGGTTCCCTGATGAGTCTGGTTCCTCTCAAGGTTTCTTCTTATTACCATCTCAGGGAGTTTGTCCTTGCCACTGTTGCCTTCACCCTTGGCCTGCTCATCAGGGACAGTCTCATTATTATCTAGACACATTTTTCCCACATATACACATTTTCATAAATTTTCTTTTTAAATTTTCTTTTCATTTTTGTGAAGCTGCTTTGAGACAATGACCGTTGTTAAAACCACTATATAAATAAAGTTGTATAGAGTTATGTTTGCGCTGAGAGTCTGGCTGGCAGGTCTGTGACGGGTATCATGTAGATTATGTCGTCTCTCATGAGCCACTCGCTTCCAAACTACTTACCCTAGCTGCGTAGTTAGTTAACACACGTCTATATGATTCTGTATGTACAATCTAATGATTGACAGATTTGTACAGCCGAATCCGAAGAAGCTCCTGGGTTACTTTGATAAAATATTTGTTTTTCCTAACGGTGAAAGTGTGTGTGTGTGTGTGTCTCGGTCTCTCCTTACGTAAATCCCACACCATGACCGCGCACAATCAGTCAGTTCTGCCCAGGTTTCCCATCAGCCCCTGCACAGTGGGGTCTCTCTCTCTCTGTAGGGGTCTTTCCTGATTGCTAACTGTAGATTGCAAACATGACAATCACTCAGTCAGCACAATAACCTTCATCTGTCTACACTATAACATGGGGAAAAAAAACGTTCTCAGCTTTTGTGTAAAAGTTTAAATACGTGTGTGAGTCAAAAATTATCCACTTATCATAAATAAACTTATAATTAAATACATGATCTCCTTTCTTTTCAATACACTTTGTCCATCAGGTTTTTCACGTTCCCTTATGAAAAATGAGGCCACGGATGCACCGCTGTCTTCACTTCTTCATCTTCCTAGTTCTGCTTTCAAGTCTGATGGAGCGAGATCAGGACTATAGTGAGGACGCTCAGAGTGTTGACTGTTCCAGACTCTGCCGTTTACTCTCAGACTCGTAGTGATGAATCCGTGTCTCGTCACCGGTAACGATTCTCTTCATGAACATTTCACCTTCCTCAGAGTGACAGTCCAAATTTAGTTTGCAGATATCTAAACTTTTCTGTTTATGCTCTTCCGTGAGTTGGTTCTGCACCAGGTACATCGTCCAGTTTCGCTCGCACCGCAGTTACACGTGAACTGATGTAACACAGTCACACCTGCGCAGCAGTGACTGGGAAGACGGGAGCCTTGAACACAAAGCGCTGATAAGACTAAGATTAAGGATGAGTGTGGATCATTTTTGACTCACCCCATAAATAAATATAAAAGTACAACTAAAATAAAACATAATAAGGAAAATCATGACGAGCCGCTTTAACCTGCACTTTATCAATCTCTAGGTCGTCTGTTCCAGACATCACCGAGAACACAAAGTTTTATTATTAAACTCATTTGTCGTTTAGTGTCTTGTGCTAAAAGTTCTAATGAGTGCCCTGTCTTTGGCTCTCAAGTAATAAAAACACTCTTTACAGGATTTATCCTCGTGAGGAACGACGTGATCCTTTCTGAGAAATAACTCTCTATAAATATCATAGTCCATCTCCATATATTATCAGTAGGAGCCCGTCTCACTCCCATACAGTACTAATCCCCTACTCTCAGCTCGTCCCTGTCCCTCATCAGAATTCTCCTCTCGCTTTCCCGTCACCCCGTTTCCACTGAGGCGTCTTCTGTCCCCTCCCTCTGTCCCTCTCTGCACCGCCCACTCGACTTTATTAAACTTAATTAAAGTTGGCCGAAATTAATTACGACCTGACCGGGACTAATGCACACACCACCTCTTACGAACACCCCCGTCCTTCCTCATTCCCTCTCTCTCTCTCGGAGGTATAGTGCTCACGGTATAAATCAGATTTTTGGCAGAGAGAGAGTCGTGACATGCCGCCTTAATGGCTCTTACACAAACTTGCTTAATTGAATTCCCGCTAGTGACGGAGCGTCTGCCCGCCACCAGAAAGAAGAAAAAAAAAGAATAAGAATGGAGGAATTAATCTGATGTGAGTGTGTGAGTCATCGATAGCCACCGCGACCCTCACAAACCATGACGCAAGTCCACTATGTCCTTGTCCAAGTTTATGGAACGGCCCTGATGCACCACTTTGCATTTCCATGTAGGAAACCTGGCTAATGCATTTGCCCAAGCGTGTAGTGATCCAGAGTGGGGTCATGCCCACGACGTCACGGCGTAAAGACTTGCAGCAAAACAGATTCTGTAAGCATTCGGACGTGATCTTGATGTACAAATTAGCTCAATTTGCCATGACATATTCCATGCCATGTTCAGCTTTTATCTGCCACCTATTGTCTCATTAGGACAAATCTACTGTACAGTAGCTATGCAATAATCTAGCTATGTAACTAGTTAGTTACCTTATGTTGGTGTAATTAATGTCTGCCACACAAGCAATATCACACTTAAAGTCATGACGTTGTACTGAATATTAGCCGCCTGTCTGTCTGTCTGTCTGTCTGTCTGTCTGTCTGTCTGTCTGTCTGTCTATCTGACAGATTTTGTTGCAGCATCGCGCAAAACTGGCTAAACAAGATTTAATGAGGAGTGGTTATGTATCTACCTGAAGTTTAACCTGCATAAATTAAATCAAAATATTTAAAAGAAGTAAATTTATGAGCAGTTAGGTGCTGACAGTGACTGTGCATGCATTAAACTGTGGGCGCGTCTTAAATCGACCTCTGGACGGACGTTACTGAATCTCCTGCAGTCCTTAGATCTCTGCCTTAAGTTTAATCTGCACCATCAGTGAATCTAAATGTGGAGTAAAAGTGATGTTATGAACAGTTATGTGTGGGATTTAATAATCTACTGTAAAATAATCTACTAATGCGCTACTGTCTCAATGTAAACAAACACCTGCACCAATAGATATTAATTAGAAAAGATAAAGTGAATATTTTTACTGGGATTAGTTCATATTTTCACTTTGGCTGAAATAACAGCGCTGAAGTGGTATAAGTGAATTTTAACACGCTGGAGTGGTTTTAAGACAAAACTTCATCTTTATCCTTTGATCTACTTTTTCCATTTCTCATCTGTGATTCACTCTCCGATTACCGAACAGGGAGTGTATTTGTCTGAGCACCAAAGAAGGACAACTTAGTGTAAACAAGGCGTAAGATACTCAACCTTACAGAATGGGATTTCTTTGTATTAATAAGTTAGACAGAGTTCTGCTGTACAGAGAGACACACAGACATGTACGTGGGCTTCAACCTCAAATAATAATAATAATAATAATAATAATAATAATAATAATTATAATAATAATAATAATAATTATAATAATAATAATAATAATAATAATATCACTGATTACATTAAAGATCAGCAGATTATTTATACCTTGAACCTTTTAACTATTTCTACAAACTTTGTTTGCAAGAGGACGCATATTAACTCTAGTATAAAGAAAGGGGGGGGGGGGGAATATACATATTTATTATGTTTTATAATCTTTTTGTTTGTTTTTTCATTTCATTTTAATATGCCGTTCCCTTAGAGACAGAGTCATTCCAGTCTCTGACCTCAACTTCTCGAATCTGAAATGTCAATATTTGTTTGATGCTCAAAGAAAAAGCCGACTGGAATGAAGGAGCGGTCTGGATTTTTTTGGGAGACAAAGCTGTAAGAAAGTGATGACATTAGGATTATGATAATGACGCTCCCTAGAGGCTCCTCTTCACCCGGTCAGATTCACTCTGACGAGACGCGCTCATGACCTTTCGCTGTGTGTGTGGTTTTTTTTTTTTCTGAGATGCATGAACACTCAGAGTATCATACACACACCCTTCAGAACACAGACAGAAATCAACAACATCAACACACACCTCAGGAGAGAGAGAGAGAGAGAGCGAGAGAGAGCCGAGGAGAGTTTATTGTCGTGGAGAGAAGATTTTATTCAATTTTTTTATGTTGAAGTTCCTCCGAGACGTCTTTATCTGTCCCTGTGCGTTGAGGCTGAACACCTTATAATACACAGTTTTACAGCAGAGAATATTTTTATAATAATTACTTGTACAGATTCAAATTAGGAGCCAACTCACAACTAAAGAATAAAATAAGATAACAAATGCTTGGCCACTTAGTGCATAATATTTACATTTTAAAATATTATAGGATTATATACTGATAAGTAATATCTACCTACAGTACCTTATCTCAAAGGAAAATCTTCCTCGTTTTAATATTTCTTGGTGTGTAAAATGAATGTTAACAATATATTGGCATCTCACAAAAAATAAAAATTGCCCAATAGCAAAAAGACTGAACAACATTAAAAAAAACTGTGATAAAAAAAAATAAAAAGCAAAATTATTTTTCAGAATAAAAAACACAAATGACTATTGGTAAATGTGATTCAGAACTGAGATGAATCATTCACACACTGCACATGCGCCAGTACATGTAGCGTCGCGGTAACCAACACAATGGCGCAGCTGATAAACAAAGTTTTCTTGTTTTTTCCTGGTTGTAATTCAAAATTCAAGATTGAAAATTCAAAGAACTTTATTAATCCTAGAGGGAAATTGCTTGAATCAATTTATTGTTATCAAGTCACAGAATAAACTGGTGTAAATCCATATAACATGGGAGAAGTGTAGCAGTACTACAAAAAAGTTCACTGCAGTAGAACATCCATCCCTGCAGTATACCAACCATCACTGTGTAACAAAGTGGGACTCCACACAGGGGTAAGTATCAAGATAAGCAGGTTTTATTAAATTCAGAGTACGTAGCGGCAGGGCCGGAATCTTTAGCTGATTAGCAACTAGGGCCGGAATCTGTTAACCTTCACTTCTCCTATCTTTCGCGAAGGGACATTGAATTATACAGCGTCAAAAACCTGGAACTGACGATCGTTGACTAAGACTCCCACACCACAGCAAACGGAGCTCCATGCTCAGGGACCGTGACTGGAACGCTGTAGAAAGCAGAGGTATAAGGTAAGTAAACAGGTAAGTATTAATCTTCTTACTTGAACGTTAGACGTTGGGTCCTCACTCATGGGTACGAGCCCGGACGTTGACTGAAGTGTGGTGTGTGGTCTTTATGCGTTTACGCTGATTACGGACAGGTGGTGGTGGTTAGTACTCAGGCGATACAGGGCGCTGTGTTGGATTGAGTTCGGAGCCTGGCCTGACTGTGACACACTGCAAGTCCCTCCAGTATTTTTTTTTCCCTTATTATATTTTGTATTCGACTGGATGTGATTATGCATCATTTTAAATCCTTTCATTTTTTAGCTGGTAGAAACTAAAATGGGTTAGAGGAGTGAACCACAGGATTGCTCTCTTTATAGTGGAGCATAATAAAAAAAAAACATAAAATCTTGTCTTTCACTTGACGCTTGATTACTTTGTCATGTAAAAGTAAGGACTGGGGAACATTTTGGTTGATACTGCACTGAAACCTCAGCTAGATGAAAGATAAAATTTTGATAAATTCAGCATCGCTGTGTGACGTCAAAATTTAGATAAAAATTAATAAAGCACGTTTCTTGCATTTAAACAAAGTGCTAATTAATTATTAGCTGTTAAATATGGCAGAAAACTGCAACGTTACTGTATGTTCTTGTATGTAAGAACTCTTCCATGTGAAACAGCACTTATGATCATTTAGTCCAAAGTTCGGACAGACCTTCTAACTACATGGTCGTTCCTGATTTTTTTTTTCTTTCTACACTGTAAAACAACACTGAAGGCGTTTATTATCCAAAACACACAATAATCTCCTCTGAACAGTTGATATTGAGATGTATATTTGCTCCTTCTGCTCTGTAAAGGTTCCTAACGGCTCTAATCTGAGGTGCTTGTTGTTAATTGGTGATTTCTGAGGCTGGTGACTCTAAATGAACTTCTCCTTTGGTCTTGCTTTCCAGGGAAGGTCTTCATGAGAGACAGTTCCATTATGGAACTTGATGGGTTTTACAAACGCACTCGAGACAATACTGTTCTTGTAAGACCTGATCCAGATCAGCTGACCTTCATGTTTTACAATAACAACTGACTGTTGATATTACTTAATTATTGACCCAATTCTATATGTGGTATCACATGGTTTTGAAATCTCCAGTATTGTTCTAGAATGTATAAAAAAGAAATCACTAAACAACAAAGATTGAATTAGAAAGTGTGTCCAGACTTTTGACTGGTTCTGTACACAAGCCCAAACCATACAGTATTATTCTTAGCTGAGTCATTACAGGAGTTTTATTCAAATGTATTTACTCAAATACTAGCGTCTAGAAACAACCTGACCCCTAACATTTTAAACAAGACTGTGCCGTACGTGTCAATCTGCTATATGCAGCATTTCTCTAAAATTGGTCTCTAAACAATTTTCAAAAATCACCTGTCTGGGCTTTATATTTAGCCCGTGAAGGTCAGAACTGGGTCGGCTTGTTAGGATCGGCGAGTGTGCTGCTTCGTCCATTTCCTAATCAACTCAACAGGCTTATTTACAAAAGCTGTCTCAGCACACTATTTATTTATTTATATCTCTATATTTTTATGATGAGTTGATGCAGGTCTCTGTGCCTCAGTGCCAGGACTCGTCTATTAGATTAAATAAAGCTCTTTGTGCGGTTTGGCATCTCCTCCATCTCCTCCATCTCATCCATCTCTGAGGACGAGGTTACATTCCTGCGATGGATCAGAAAGAAAAAGGATGTGAGTCTATAAGACCGGACAGTAATGCGATTAAAACTGTGCTGCGTACGATAACACGCTGCACTCAGTAAACAGTAAGGTTTAAGACCAAAAAAAGATCTCAGTGCACTCAAATGAAGGACGAGTTAATCAGTTATCAACCGTAAATTAATTTTAAATCTGGTTAAGAAAGTGAAGTTTTGGTCTGATAGAAGTTTAACAGCAACACTGTGGTAGTTATTGGATTTATTTCCTTATAATAAATCCCAGAGGTGGGAGATTTACATTTATATTATTATTGTGATGTACTTGTGTTCAGCCTTAATTCATCACATATACATTACTGCACAGTGAAATTCTTATACCTCGTCTATCCCAGCTTTGTTAGTAGGCTGGGGTCAGAGTGCAGGGTCAGCCTGGAGCAGACGGGGTTACGGGTCACGTACCTGTACCTCAATTGAGTGGTTTTATTAGAAGATACTTTTTACTTTTCCTGCACTACATCCTACAGAAAATATTTTTCCCTAATGTGACACAGAGTTTTTGAGGCTGTCTCAACACACAAATCTGAGTCACTTTCGTACTGTATGTGGTGCCAGATAAATATCCTTTACATGGTCATGTGACTTGAATGGAAATGGTGCATATGTACCGTATATTATTATATTAATTTTTCCTCATTCCTCTTTCTCGTTTTCTCTGATTACACTCGCTCTCTCATCCTCTGTCCATTGAATATTATTTTTTCTACTCTTTTCATCCCTCTTCCCCTCCTCCTTCGTCCTCTTACATCCTGCAGGATTGTCCATTCATCCCCAGGGTACTTAATCAATCAAGGCCACATTTAAAAGCCACGCTCATATTCTTGTGGTCCGCTACACGGCTAATACCACTGACGAGGAGCTAAAATAAGCAGTGACTAATTAACATGATGGAAAGGCAGATATCTTCCCTAATTTTGATCTTTTGATCACACTGAAGTAAGATGACAGCGTGACTCTTTTGCCGTGTTAAACATTTAATAGCTTTACTTGACTCGGTATTGATTTTGTCTTGAATTATGCAGTTATGTTAGGCTAAGTGGTGGCTATTGATTTTTTTTTTAGTTATTAGCAACGCTAGCCTCGCTGCTCTAATGCACAGTGATACTTTACACAGTTACTTCATGAATTTATAAATGACTTTATCAAGCACCAGAAGAAAAATGAAGAGATTATTTGTAATGTATAAGATATTTACAGAGGTTGTTTATATTGTAGTATTGTTACTCGTCGTACTCACTTTAGCAACTAGTGATCATTTTATTACTGCTGAGTGTTAAACTAGTACTGCATATTTTACATTAGGATCATTTATACTTCATTTTTAAATTTATATTCATATTACTATGGCTATTTTATCCTTAAACTGTTAGGATATTTTATACTATTATTATTCTCTTTGTGTATTATTATTATTATATTATTATTGTAAGAAGAATCATTTTGTTGTTGTTGTTAGTGGCGGTGGTGCTTCAGACAATAGAAATAGACCTCTAAAGGATTTTCTCATGCTTGGTGATCCTCATGGCAGGTGGAAGTGACGATACGATATCATTAACATCACCCTTTTTTGGGTTCCTGGTTGTTTAGGATGGGCGGTACTGTGGTGTTAGTGATACTAAGCGCGCTGCACTGGGTGTGTGAGGATAAAAGTGTGTGAAGCACGCTGGGTTATGATCGAATGGACGCCTGGCGTTAGCTGCAGGATCTGAGCGTGCTCTTTGTAGCTGGCAGGTTTCAAACGAGCTTCGGCTCATCGAGCTTGCCTCTGTTCCATCGCCGCCCCTGAAAGAGCACGACCTTTTAGGGACCATCTGTCTGGAAATGTCCATGTTCAGCCATGCTAAACACAAAAAGGAGCATCAGTCAAATCAAAGGTAAGGGTAAAGACGCATTGCTACAGTCCTCTCCGAATGTTTTGGAGTTGAGAGACATTGAAGACATTTGGGACTGTGATCAAAGGCTAAAAATGAGATGATAAATCAGATAATATTTACATCTAGATGTGCGAGTGAACTTAGAAAACCTATAACACCACCATCTAATTTTTTTTAATATAAATTAATAATTAATAATTAATTAATTAATTATATAATTAATAATTTATTTATTTATTTATATTATAATTAATATTATTGGAACTTAATTGATTGGGTTTTTTATCATTAAATACTGCATTTAAAAATGGGACATCAGCATAAAGACCAGAGAGCTGTCTATTTGGGAAAGCAACCAGCATCAAGCTGAGAAAAGCAGGAAAATCAATCAGAGCCATTGCACAAGCATTGAACTCAGCTAATACAAGAGTATGGAATGTCCTGAAAAAGAAAAAACCTACTAATGTCCAGATGTACATAACCAGCTAAAGACCAGGTTGGTCAAAGGAAAACAACAGTTGCTGACAGAAATAACTGAAAATCAGAGTCAGTGACATCACAAACAACCTCCACGGGGTCTCCATTGGGTCCTGCAATCCACGAGACACTGAGAGCAGAAATATCAAGGGTGAGGCGAACCTTTGATCAGCATTAAGAATCAGAGAGCCAGATTGGAAATTCTCAGAGAAACACAGAGATGAGCCACAAGAAAGTTCTGGAACAGAGACGGTTTTAAAGTTCTATCAAAGTGATGGAAAAGAAACAGTGTGGAGAACGAAAGTATCTGCTGATGATCCAGAACATATGAGCTGATGGGTCTGCATGGCTGCTCCTGGAATGTTCTCACTCATTTTTATTAATGATGTTTGGTGATGTCAGTGGCTTGGGGAAGTTATTGAAAACAATCTGTCAAGCAACACAAAATTGGGTTTTATTTACTTTATGACAATCTGTTCCAAAACTTTTGCTTATCAAAAAAATTTAATGGTTTGCCATGACGTTCTAAGTTGTTTAAGACATCCACGTGATATCTGAAACTGAAAGCTCAAATCATGATCTGGCAACTTACCTTTTTTTTATTATTATTATTATTATTATTATTATTATTATTATTATTTAATCTGTAACCCTGATGTTTTTGTCAAATAGCAGAAGCAAAAGATTTGGCCTTGCTGTTCCAGTACATTTGGATAAGACTTTAAATCATCCCAGCTGGATTGTTTTGTTGTTGTTGTTTTTAATTGTTAGGATTAATGTGTATGATTTAATACTTCATTTATTACATAGACCATATCAGCTCCAGCCAATTCCAGCTGTTTACACATGTGCAACAATATCCAATTCATTGAAAAAATGGTATTTGTTGAAGATGTAAAAACAGCCTTATATCCCGAGTTTAGTGTCCCTCCAGAAAATACTTTCGACTTTTACTCACCACATTATAAATGAGAATAAACACACTTATCTAAATGCTGTATCTATTTTCATGACTCAGTCATTATAATTATAATAATTATACAGCTAGAATTAACTACAGTTTTGTTTGTTTCGCTCCAGCAGATTTTATGGCTCCATTAATGAAGCTTTTCTTCTGGGTTGAATTTGATTCAAAGTAAAAGTGTTTCAAAGCTTGGCCTCTGTTTAAGCACCTCATTAAGTAATCCTCGTGTCCCCGTCTCTCTGTGTGTAAGCATCAGGTGGTGTATCAGACGTCCCACGCTGAGATCGATGTTGGGTTGATGTGTAAATTATTCAGCTGCTTGGCGTCAGCTCACTCGCAGGAACCCCCCAGAACCACACCCAGACATGTGCCACTTCATTTTCACACACACTATGTGTGTGTGCGTGTGTGTGTGTGTGTGTGTGAGTGAAAGAGATGCTGTAAATTTACACGGTTAAAGATACAATACCAATAAGGTGAATAATTCACTTGTAAGTTTTAATAAAAGGTCACCTGACCTGGACACAGGACGCATCCAGTAACCAGTTAAAACTCGGCTTTATGACCTCCGTATGGTCGCCTCTTACTTTTAGTTTAAGCACTTTGTGAAATGGCCTACAAAAGTGCTACGGGACATAACCTGGTGTGATCTATGTACAGTGTACACCGATCTATAAACTAGCAGTGGCGCAAAGAAAAGCAAAAATTTAAAGAACGTGAGAATGTCAAAAACTACATCAGGTGAGAAAAGAAAAATAAATAAAAATAAATTAGTTTAATTAAGGCTATAGCATTACAGCAATCAAGTTAATACTCAGATCAGCATTACAGGAAGCAGACTTAAACACAGTCTGGTGTAAAACCACGAGTGACATGAAGAGGGATGTGAAACCAAATTCAGAACACTACACATTACACACACACACACACACACACACACACACGTGGGAAAAGGATTCTCTAATGAGACCTCGATTAACTTTAACAGTCCTGGTTCAAGGCACTATAATCCCCTCTCTCTCTCTCTCTCTCTCTCTCTCTCGAGCTTTACCTATACAGTATTGTTACGCCTCATGGCTCGAAAAGGGCGCAACAAAAACGGGGACACACGAGAAAGTGGAAATAATACACAAAGTTTATTAACATAATAAAGCTATACAGAAACAAAACAATGTGGCATGAGACAGTCAAGAATCAGAAGTGTAGAGTTAAGTGAATGCATGAAAATGTCATAAACTGTAAGAGTGTTGGATGCATGAAATAAAACAAAAGTAAACGGAAACCAAACTAAATCAAGTCCCACATGCAGCTCCCCCTGGCCAGTTGTGATGCTGCCTTTTAAAAAGGCACAACAGGAACCCAGCAACAGGTCTCTTAAGAGAGGGATCTGTCAAAAATCCCTGTAAAATACAAAACAAAATCTTAGTTTAAACTACACTTTAGTTACCCAGGGGAGCCTGCGACAGTGCATCAGCGACAACATTATCGAATATCAAGGGAGTGGGCCTGTAAAAATAAAGACCAACGAATAAGCCTTTGATTTGGGCGGTGAAAAGAATTCAGTATCACCAAAGAACAGTGCAAAATGAGAGGAACAATTACTTAACATAGAAACTTACAATAATTTAAACATTAATACAAATAAATACAGGTACAAGCAACTTTAAATAGGAATATACAAGCAATAATAATAATAATAATAATAATAATAATAACAATAATAATAATAATAATAATAATGTTGTTGTTGTTGTTCTTTCGGCTGCTCCTGGCAGGGGGTCACCACAGCTTTGGCACAGGTTTCACGCCGGATGCTCTACCTGGCAACCCTCTCCCAGTCTCTCTCTCTTTCTCTATTTGTCTGTACTCTCTTTCTTTCTCTTTTTTCACTTTCTTTCCATTTCTCCAAGCCAGAACCATAATTCTTCTTCTTTTTAATTAATCTTAAAACTTAACGATTTTTACAATCTCTTCTTTTTCCCAACACCCTCACTCTCAACAAATACATAAATAACATCAACTACAGAACTCCTGTAAGAGAGTTGAGTAGGTAACTGATTAGGGTAACTGATTGTTAATTAAGTGCACTTTTAGGTACTTGTAGCCTTACACAGTGTGAAAGCGATCAAGGGGGGTGAATACTTTCAGCAGTGCACTCCAGCTATTAACCAGCATTACATTTGTTTGATGTTTTAAATTTGTCAGAGATTCTGCTCATGCTTTGGCCATGTGCTCGGGTTATTTAATTTTTAGCATTATTTGCTCTAATTATCGGCAGTGCTGGTGTGTTGGACGTTGCTGTTCAGTCTCCACGGGTTTTCTCACCATCTGCCTCGAGTCTGCCTCAACACGTTGCCATATTCCTGAAAAAATTAAATAAACTGAGAGAAATGGATAATTATTTTCTCTGACGTTGAGTTCAAAGCGCAGTGGGCAGCTGTTCCCGATCCTGCAGCCTCTCAGAGCCAGAGTTCTGCAGGGCCTTGATCATGATCATGATGGGTTTGATTACATCTGTACACATCTGCTGAGACACAGCACTGATGAAGTGATAAGTGGAGAGAGAGAGAGAGAGATGTCTCTAAGATAAGTCTCTAAGATAAGTCGTTTAGGTAAGCTAATCGCATTAATTAGAGTGTTGTGTAACTCACCCTAACTATGAAAATCTACGAACAACTTAAGCAACCAGTTCATGCTAGTAACTGTTCGGTTAAACCTTTGCTTAAACACCTGCCCTCTTTCAGGTAGGCTGGACATCTGGGCGCTGATGATTTCAGGCATAAATGACACGAGACGGTGTGTGTTACAGCCTAAAGCAGCAGCACATTCATGTTTAGTGCTTGTCGATTCAGGGAAAGATTTATTGACAGCTGTGTCATGGCCTGATGAAGTCCCGGTGACGCTGGAGGCTAAAGAGGTGTCAGGCTTGTCAGCAGCTGGAGTGACACTGCATGGGGTGTTGGTGCACAGTTTCAGGCTTAACTTTATGCGTCACCTCGTTTTTGCATAATAGTGATGGGGTCAGTGGGCCTCACCACGCAGCGCTCTACCCAGGCCCTCTGTTGTCAGCTTTAGGTTCATTTTAACTTCTTTGCTGCTTGTTTTTGTTCATGCTCTGGTCTGTCTCAAAAACGTCAAATGAAACCTGTGGGTCTCACAGCATAAATCTACAAGAAAAAGCCAGCTTATGAGATTTTTATTTTTTTTTATCTACAGCTGTCTAGTAGTTGTTGATCCTCTGGGAATTTTATTATATTTGATAAGATGATCTAAGAGGTTTCACTGCATAGCTCTCTAAACAATAACATTAACTCTATCCCTTCCTCTGTGTCTTCATGCATCCCTCTCATCCCTCCCAGACCCAGAGTTCTTTCCCTCTCTGCCACCAGTGACTCCAACTAATACTTTTCTCTCATCTCTCTCCTAATCCATGCACCTCCTATGACCTCTGTCATCTAAACCAAGGAGGATTTGTGTGTATTACACAACAAGAGAAACGAATTAATAACTTCAAAGAAAAGATGAAAGAAATCACAGCTTGATGCAGATCTTGTCTCTTACCGTACCCTTCTCTCCAAGTTTGTTTGTGACATGACTTCTGCCAAAACTGCCTTCTAAAGAGAAAAGCTGAAAGCTTCTGCACATGATCCTGGCAAACTCCACAATATCTTCTCCTCACTATTCAACCCACTGGCTCCTCCTGCCCCATCCTCTCTGACTGCTGATGACTTTGCTACATTAAATGATGGAAAAATTGCAGCAATCCGCCAGACCTTTGCTCCCAACCCAATCCCTACACCAGAATTTCAGGATCTTCCCTACCCTCCCTTAGCAGAATTCTCCAACCTGTCAACTGATGAGATTCACCATATTATCTAAGCAGTTAAGTTAGGTGTCCCACAGGTTACAGTACTTGGTCCTCTTCTCCCTCTATACATTACCCGGTCTCTTGGTAAGGTCATATCATCACATGTCTTTTCATACATTATTATGCAGATGACATGCAATTTATTCTCTCCTTTCTTCATTAGGTTTCCACTTGGATCTCAGCATGTCTGGCAGACATATCATCCTGGATGGCAGCTCATCAGCTGAAGCTCAGTGTAAGTAAAACCGAACTGCTGTTCATCCCTGGTGACTCATCTCACAGTCAAGATCTTGATATCTCCCTGGACAACAATCAGATCACTCCTTTAGCCACTGCCTGAAATCTTGGGATAACTCTGAACAATCATTCTGTCATTTTCCCCACACATTGTTAAACTTACTCACTATTGTCAATTTTCCTCTTTACAACATCAGAAGAATCTGCCCATTTCTTTCTTCACAGGCTACTCAGGTGCTCCCTCCGATCCTCCAGCACTGCTTGCCTCGTCCATCACCCCCTTCTGTGGGGCAATAAAGCAGGATTATTGATTTGGGCCCAAAGTGTAATATGTTTAACTTCTAGAAAGGCCAAACAGAGCATAAAGACACAATTCTTCTTCTTTGCCCTATTGACCTGGCGGTGCCTACTGCTGTTACACTGTAGCATTTGAGCTCATATTTCCTGTTATTCCATGTTTCAAACCAAACAAAAAAAAAACCTGAACAACTAGGGGTGTTCTTGGACCCTGCAGATATACAATTTTTATTGTTTATTTCTGCATTATAAATGAATTATTTAGCACTCATTCCTTCTTTATTTTTTATTATTTGCATCAGTCAGAACCGTGACTAAGCTCCACGATGCAGCTGCGTGACAAGGCTCACTCTGTTCAACCTTCAATCCTTCAAAGACCTCAAGAACTGTTTCATTAATCTTATCAGAGTCCAGATATGGGATTGCTTCCTTATCTTGAGCATCCTAATGGTCCCAATTAGTTGGGCAAATTGGATTTGTTTCTATTTCTATTTCTTGAAGATTCTTTAATATGTGCAGGAGAAAAGTAATTTAAAAGGGACAACACAGTTCTAAAAGCAGCAATGCTGCATTAGCGTAATTGCATTCATTTTATGTGCATATGTTTAACTTTTCTATGAACCATCTGAGTGCTCGAGCTGTGTCATTAATGGTAATTGGGATGATTCCGGGTTAAGTGGTTATAATTCAGTATCGATTTTGAACTCAGGAGTTTACTATAACAGCCACACACACACAGGGTAATAATTTCTTATGTATTGAGCTCAGCATACATAGAGAAAATTATACTTATGCCTCTAAGCCTGGTTTCAGTTCCAGACCAGTAAGAGTTTTATACTGAACTTTTGTATTGCTGTTTAAGAAGGATTGTTTTAAGCAAACTCTTTTAAACCTACTTTAAAGTGACAAGAAGTGTCTTTCTCTGTTAATAATATATTTTATATATCATAATAAATGGTCCTTAGCAGATTTCAGCATTTAATCATCTCCTCCTTCTGGGATGCCTCAGGGTGCTTTCTTCTTTAATAAAAGAGAGAGAGAGAGAGAGATAGAGAGAGGCTTCCGACAATTTGGCGAGACTGGTGAAGTCTGTGCCTTGTCTCAGAATCCTGTTGCCTTATTCTGTTTTAAAGACATGGCTGTGTTTTTTTTTTTTCAGGAGTCAATCAGTTGGACATGTTTATGCTGAAAAGGAAGTGTATTTGAAGTCCTTTTAGCTCATGCTAGGATAGTAGGTTGTAGTTTTACAAGGATAGTAATATTAGAAGATTACTTACAATTCTACAGGATTCAGGGCTAAGTTTATTTAGACATGTTGTAGACCTTGATTCAATTCCCAGCCCAAAATATAATTATATTTAAATTTTTTAATTCTGGTGTAATGCCATAAAATACAAAACTGAACAGGGCAGAGGACTGACCCCTGAGGCACACCTTGATAAATTTAACAGTAACATACTTATTATTATTTTGTACATTTATTTTTTCACTTTGTTCTTGTTTTGGCAACCCAGTGGAAAAAAAACATGTGCAAATAAAGTAAACGATAATAAGATTCCAGAAGTGGAATAGCAGCAGAGACGAGTCATCATTTGCTTTTATTGAAGATGCGTAATAACATTATTTTCCCCATTCAGCCTCAGTGTGTGTTTGTGTGTGACCACGTGTTTTACTCAGCAGATCACTGAACCTTAAATCTTAAATGAATTAACCCCATATAAGAGATTGTGCTGCTCTTCCTGACATGGATCAAGTGCAGTCTTTAGCAGTAAGCTGAAAAAAGAGCCAAGTAGATTTAGGAATGTTCATTCTGTCCTGTATCTAAAAGTCCAAAAATATTATGCGTTAATTGCTAGGGGAAACAATGAAATCAATCATTACAGAAGTGGGTGTGGCTATAATTACTTTAGAATCAACAACAGCATGGGAATGCCTCGAAATGTTTTTGACTGATTTCATGAACATTTCATGATTGTGCTGTCTCTGTCTTTCGATAACCATGAATTCAGTAAATCATTTGATCTCTGTATTCAAGTCAAAATGTTTTTGTGTCTGTGAATGGTTCAAGTGTTTGAAGCAAGAAAACTTTTGTCACTGTGTTCCAGTCAGTATAACTGACTTATTAACAGATAACTGTTTATTTTCAAAATGATTTACTAACAGTGAGCCAGTGAGTTGTTTACTAACTGTTTGAGTCAGAAAACAATTCAATAACTTTGTTGGGAATGTTTAATTTACTATTAACTATGTTTGATTCCACTGTTTGGGTCATTTGAATCTTTGGATCTCTGTGCTTAAGTCAGTGACGGAAGTCACTGTAGGTCATGGTTGTGATTTACATCTCTTGTTCAGTAGATCAGGAGAGTCATTAAGTCCTGATGAAGCCATGGGC
Source organism: Clarias gariepinus (assembly GCF_024256425.1). Taxonomy (NCBI): domain Eukaryota; kingdom Metazoa; phylum Chordata; class Actinopteri; order Siluriformes; family Clariidae; genus Clarias; species Clarias gariepinus. Next base: position 30,639,026 of record NC_071113.1, read on the forward strand.
CAGGGGTAGCTTAGTGGAGAAGGCATTGGACTACGGTTCGGAAGATCCCAGGTTCAAACCCCACAACCACCAAATTGCCACTGTTGGGCCCTTGAGCAAGGCCCTTAACCCTCAACTGCTCAGATGTGTAATGAGATTTAAAAAAATGTAAGTCTTTGTATGTTCCCCTCTGTACAATGAAATTTAAAATCAGAGGTGTAAAATAATTTCCAAAACTTTGATGTACCATGAGGCACAGTATAAGCCACAGTGGCTTTTCCAAGAACAAAACCCCCCCTCCACAATTTACAAAAGGACAAGAAAGAGTCCAACATTTAAGGAACTGCAGGAGAATCTGGAAAGTACTGATTACTCTCTGCATGGGGCAACAATCACTCATATTATTCACTTCTGGGATACAGGGTGAGGTGACTAGACAGAAGCCGTTTCTTATTATTTTCCCACATTCGAGAACATAATCACCCAAGTCACGGACCATCCTAAAAGATTTAATAATTCCAGCTCTCCAAGCAAAATACACTAAACATAAACATTAAGTTATGTTTGTTGCAAAAAAGCACACCGTCTTGATGGTATTACTCAGTATCAGGTCGATGTGCAGTAGGTTTTATATAAATGTCAATTATACTGTAAGAAATGTAGCTTTGATTTTGTCCATAAATCAAAAATGTAAAATAATAAATGGAAGTGGGCCAAGGCCTGAGCCTTGATGGATTATAGAAATAAAACACTATATATAGAAATAAAACACAGTATTTTATTTCTATATATATATAGAAGTAAAACACATCAGAAATGCAAATGCATAATATATAACACTATTAATTTTCAACAACAACAAAAGAGTCTATCCATTATCAGAAGAATCCTGATCATATGGAAGGTTTACAGTGTGTGTCTGTCTCCATCAGGATTGTTTTTACTGATCAGGTTTAGGCAGGTTCCCTCTGGGATTAATAAAGTTTTTTGAATTTTGAATCTCGAATGTTCGAGATGAAATGAGATGTGTTGCACATTTTACAAAATTGCATCGCTGTAAAATCTAAACGGAGGACGTGGCTTGATGGGATCGAGCAGGACAGTAAAGTGAGCAGAGGAATTTAGGTGAATTATGAGCTTTTCCTCAGCTAGAAAACATCTTTACCTTACGCCTCATTTACCCTTGAGGCTATAAAAGCCCTGCTGTTTTACCCCCGGGGGAGACATGAGCAAGTCAGCGCCAGCCGTTAGCTAGAGATTTACCGCCTGTGCGACGGGCTCGATGGAGTTTTATCAACAGACGCTGGAGCTCGGCGCTCAGTCAGAGCTCAACCTCTGGCTTTAATGTGAACCGTAAAGTGGAGAGAGTTTCTCTCCGTCTCTGAAGTGTGAATAAAAACAGCACACCGGTGAAACCGCTGCCGATCCCACCGGAGCACTGCGCTAACACGCTCTAGCGAGGCGCTAAACGCCACCGCTGTCTCAGCTAATGAGTCGCCGTGTCTTTACTCACAGCTCACCTTAATGATGTGACGCATGAAGAGTTTCCTCATCGCTCGCTCTCTCATCCTGACGGCACTCCTGAGACCCGTCTCTCCTCACAGCCTCTCGCACTGACGGCGGGGTTTTATTTTCCTCCGCAAAAAAATTATCAACACTCTCAGGAACGCAAGACTGGATCTGATCACGAGCCTGAGCTAAAAAGATCAGAACAATTCTCTGACTTTTACTTATCTGCCACTGAGGATGAAGATCATCAGCTCATCACAGTTTCAGATTCATTTAACCTGTTCACGAGAGGAAACGAGGGGAAACACTGTGGATGCGTTAGCTTTCTCATGCTAACATTCCTTCATTTCTTTTCATTTTTCTTTTTATTCTTAGATTAGAAGCACGAAGCGTGAGACCCACATGTCTGGTCTAAACACTTATACAAACAGTTTATGAATAAATCTATCGGCATCTAGCTTCATGAATAAGGCCCGTTCTTTCTCTTTATTCTTTCATTTTCTCATTCTTTTCTGTGCACTTATTTTTTATTTTCCTCTTTTCTTTCTTTCTTACTTTCTTTCTTTTTTTTTTCTTTCAGTTATTATTATTTATTCATTTATTCTGCCATTCAATTCTCTTTCTTTCTTTCTTTCTTTCTTTTTTTTTTCATTTAGCCACACTTAGTTTTTTTCCTTTTTAATGCAGTTATTTCATCACCTTGCAAAATTTTTTTCTTTGTTTGTTTATTCCCTTTATTATTCTTCAGCCATGTGTATTCTTTCTTCTTTTTGTTTTATTATGACATTTAGCTAATTTCCTTTCATTCCTTTATTTCTTTAAAAAAAATATTCATGCATCCAAAAAGAGCAGGAAGAAAACACACACACACACACACACACGGACACACGTACACACAAACACATGTACAGGATTTTGCTTTCAGAGGTGTGTGTGTGTTGCGTGTGTGTGTGTTGCGTGTGTGTGTATGCATGTGTGTCACTGCTCCAGATGTAGACTGGATGATGGTGATGATGTAATCAGGGGTTTTAAGCGCTGCTCCTCGGGCGCTTCAGCCTTCACTCGCTCCAGTCTCTTCTAAAGCTCATGAACAGACTCCAGCACTTAAACCTGAGGGAGAGAGGGAGAGAGGGAGAGACGTTCTGTCTGTCACACTGATGGTGAATTACGCTGCAGGGAAACTGTTCATTTCTACATCCTGCTTTTCATCAGATTTTTAAAAAAATGGGAAAATGTCCAGATGCAGCCTTTTGATATTATTTCCTTTTAAATCTTTTGTTCCCTCTCTCATACTTTCCTTCTTCCGCTATTTTCTTCTATCATTTCTTTATTGTCCTTTGTTTGGATGTTTTTCCCCATCTTTTTCTCTTGCCTTTTTGTGTTTTTTGCTTTTGTTTGCTTTCTTTCTAGTTTCTGATTTTCTTTCGTTTTCATCTTCCAAAATTAATTTTTCCAGTCTGTCCTTTCATGCTCTATGTTCCCTTTTTTTTGGCTACTTTCTTCCTTTTTTCTTATTCCTTCTCTTATATTTTTTTCTTCTACATTCCTTAGCTCTTTCTTTTCATTGATTATTTTCTTTCTTTCCTACTTTTTTTTCTTTTCTTCTTACTTGTCCCACATGAGCTTGTGTTTGTATTTTTCTTTTTATTTTTTTACTGAGTTTATTTTTCTTTTTTTTTCATTGTTTTTTACTTTTATTTCACACATTTTTCTTTTCTCTTACATTTAGGCATTTGGCAGACGCCCTTATTTAGAGCAACTTAAAAAAAGTGCTTTGCAAGTTTCCGTCCCTGGATAGATCCCTACACTGGTTACTAGATTACTAACTTCTTCTCTTCTTTCCATTCTGTCCAACTTCTTTTGTCCCTTCATTCTTATATGTTTTTTCTTCTTCATTGTTTCTCAGTGGTTAAATCACAGCAGATTCACATTTCTCACTCGTGCCTTTATCCTCCGTCTCTCGTTTCTCGTCCGTCCGTCCATCACTCTGATATACGGCTCTGCATCCTCCACGTCACCTCCATCCACAAAATTGCTTATTGATCTGACGATCACTAAACGTATCACACTCCTCTTCCTCTTTCTCCTCCTCCTTTACTGTGCAAACACACACACACACACACACACACACTGTGAAGAACACGCTTCACTATTAGCTCTCTTTGCTTTCTCATGTAAATGTTTCTTCTTGTGCTCAGGTATTCAAGCTAGCAAACACACATCCACTGGACAGTAAAGAGCACCGTGCAGACCACAGGTCCAGAACTAACACCAGTCGTTATTATTAGACATTAATTAAATTTAATTTATTAAACTGTTGATAAATTATATTTTTTTCAGTAAACATAAAGAAATATTTATTTATTTATTTATTCATTTGACTTTTTTGGCTGTCCTATCATCTTTTGTCTTTTTGTCAGATTTTTTTTTAACCTTTTTGTTCATTGCTTTAACATTAACTCCACCCCTAACAAGTTTAAACACACCTCTACCCACTTTACACCTAACCCTAACCCTAACCCACCCCTAACCACTATAATCTGCCTCTACCCGCTTTAACTCCACCCCTAACCACTATAATCCTGCCTCTACCCATTTTAACCCCTAAATATCCAACCTCCTGTCTATAGCTACTTCAGCCCCACCTATACCATTCTATACCCACCTCTACTCACTTTAACCCCAACCCGTAACCACTATAATCTGCCTCTCCCCACTTTAACCCCACCCCTAACCACTATAATCTGCCTCTACCCACTTTAACCCGACCCCTAACCACTATAATCTGCCTCTACCCACTTTAACCCCACCCCTAACCACTTTAATCTGCCTCTACCCAATTTAACCCCACCCCTAACCACTATAATCTGCCTCTACCCAATTTAACCCCACCCCTAACCACTATAATCTGCCTCTACCCAATTTAACCCGACCCCTAACCACTATAATCCTGCCTCTACCCACTTTAACCCCACCCCTAACCACTTTAATCTGCCTCTACCCAATTTAACCCCACCCCTAACCACTATAATCTGCCTCTACCCAATTTAACCCCACCCCTAACCACTATAATCTGCCTCTACCCACTTTAACCCGACCCCTAACCACTATAATCCTGCCTCTACCCACTTTAACCCCACCCCTAACCACTTTAATCTGCCTCTACCCAATTTAACCCCACCCCTAACCACTATAATCTGCCTCTACCCAATTTAACCCCACCCCTAACCACTATAATCCTGCCTCTACCCAATTTAACCCGACCCCTAACCACTATAATCCTGCCTCTACCCACTTTAACCCAACCCCTTACCACTATAATCTGCCTCTACCCACTTTAACCCCACCCCTAACCACTATAATCTGCCTCTACCCACTTTAACCCCACACCTAATCACTATAATCTGCCTCTACCCACTTTAACCCCACCCCTAACCACTATAATCTGCCTCTACCCACTTTAACCCCACCCCTAACCACTATAATCTGCCTCTACCCACTTTAACCCCACCCCTAACCACTATAATCTGCCTCTACCCACTTTAACCCCACCCCTAACCACTATAATCTGCCTCTACCCAATTTAACCCGACCCCTAACCACTATAATCCTGCCTCTACCCACTTTAACCCCACCCCTAACCACTATAATCTGCCTCTACCCAATTTAACCCGACCCCTAACCACTATAATCCTGCCTCAACCCACTTTAACCCCACCCCTAACCACTATAATCTGCCTCTACCCACTTTAACCCCACCCCTAACCACTATAATCTGCCTCTACCCACTTTAACCCCACACCTAATCACTATAATCTGCCTCTACCCACTTTAACCCCACCCCTAACCACTATAATCTGCCTCTACCCACTTTAACCCCACCCCTAACCACTATAATCTGCCTCTACCCACTTTAACCCCACCCCTAACCACTATAATCTGCCTCTACCCACTTTAACCCCACCCCTAACCACTATAATCTGCCTCAACCCACTTTAACCCCACCCCTAACCACTATAATCTGCCTCTACCCACTTTAACCCCACCCCTAACCACTATAATCTGCCTCTACCCACTTTAACCCCACCCCTAACCACTATAATCTGCCTCTACCCACTTTAACCCCACCCCTAACCACTATAATCCTGCCTCTACCCACTTTAACCCCACCTCTAACCACTATAATCCTGCCTCTACCCGCTTTAACCCGACCCCTAACCACTATAATCCTGCCTCTACCCACTTTAACCCCACCCCTAACCACTTTAATCTGCCTCTACCCAATTTAACCCCACCCCTAACCACTATAATCTGCCTCTACCCAATTTAACCCCACCCCTAACCACTATAATCTGCCTCTACCCACTTTAACCCGACCCCTAACCACTATAATCCTGCCTCTACCCACTTTAACCCCACCCCTAACCATTTTAATCTGCCTCTACCCAATTTAACCCCACCCCTAACCACTATAATCTGCCTCTACCCAATTTAACCCCACCCCTAACCACTATAATCCTGCCTCTACCCAATTTAACCCGACCCCTAACCACTATAATCCTGCCTCTACCCACTTTAACCCGACCCCTTACCACTATAATCTGCCTCTACCCACTTTAACCCCACCCCTAACCACTATAATCTGCCTCTACCCACTTTAACCCCACACCTAATCACTATAATCTGCCTCTACCCACTTTAACCCCACCCCTAACCACTATAATCTGCCTCTACCCACTTTAACCCCACCCCTAACCACTATAATCTGCCTCTACCCACTTTAACCCCACCCCTAACCACTATAATCTGCCTCTACCCACTTTAACCCCACCCCTAACCACTATAATCTGCCTCTACCCAATTTAACCCGACCCCTAACCACTATAATCCTGCCTCTACCCACTTTAACCCCACCCCTAACCACTATAATCTGCCTCTACCCAATTTAACCCGACCCCTAACCACTATAATCCTGCCTCAACCCACTTTAACCCCACCCCTAACCACTATAATCTGCCTCTACCCACTTTAACCCCACCCCTAACCACTATAATCTGCCTCTACCCACTTTAACCCCACACCTAATCACTATAATCTGCCTCTACCCACTTTAACCCCACCCCTAACCACTATAATCTGCCTCTACCCACTTTAACCCCACCCCTAACCACTATAATCTGCCTCTACCCACTTTAACCCCACCCCTAACCACTATAATCTGCCTCTACCCACTTTAACCCCACCCCTAACCACTATAATCTGCCTCAACCCACTTTAACCCCACCCCTAACCACTATAATCTGCCTCTACCCACTTTAACCCCACCCCTAACCACTATAATCTGCCTCTACCCACTTTAACCCCACCCCTAACCACTATAATCTGCCTCTACCCACTTTAACCCCACCCCTAACCACTATAATCTGCCTCAACCCACTTTAACCCCACCCCTAACCACTATAATCTGCCTCTACCCACTTTAACCCCACCCCTAACCACTATAATCTGCCTCTACCCACTTTAACCCCACCCCTAACCACTATAATCTGCCTCTACCCACTTTAACCCCACCCCTAACCACTATAATCCTGCCTCTACCCACTTTAACCCCACCTCTAACCACTATAATCCTGCCTCTACCCGCTTTAACCCGACCCCTAACCACTATAATCCTGCCTCTACCCACTTTAACCCCACCCCTAACCACTTTAATCTGCCTCTACCCAATTTAACCCCACCCCTAACCACTATAATCTGCCTCTACCCAATTTAACCCCACCCCTAACCACTATAATCTGCCTCTACCCACTTTAACCCGACCCCTAACCACTATAATCCTGCCTCTACCCACTTTAACCCCACCCCTAACCACTTTAATCTGCCTCTACCCAATTTAACCCCACCCCTAACCACTATAATCTGCCTCTACCCAATTTAACCCCACCCCTAACCACTATAATCCTGCCTCTACCCAATTTAACCCGACCCCTAACCACTATAATCCTGCCTCTACCCACTTTAACCCGACCCCTTACCACTATAATCTGCCTCTACCCACTTTAACCCCACCCCTAACCACTATAATCTGCCTCTACCCACTTTAACCCCACACCTAATCACTATAATCTGCCTCTACCCACTTTAACCCCACCCCTAACCACTATAATCTGCCTCTACCCACTTTAACCCCACCCCTAACCACTATAATCTGCCTCTACCCACTTTAACCCCACCCCTAACCACTATAATCTGCCTCTACCCACTTTAACCCCACCCCTAACCACTATAATCTGCCTCTACCCAATTTAACCCGACCCCTAACCACTATAATCCTGCCTCTACCCACTTTAACCCCACCCCTAACCACTATAATCTGCCTCTACCCAATTTAACCCGACCCCTAACCACTATAATCCTGCCTCAACCCACTTTAACCCCACCCCTAACCACTATAATCTGCCTCTACCCACTTTAACCCCACCCCTAACCACTATAATCTGCCTCTACCCACTTTAACCCCACACCTAATCACTATAATCTGCCTCTACCCACTTTAACCCCACCCCTAACCACTATAATCTGCCTCTACCCACTTTAACCCCACCCCTAACCACTATAATCTGCCTCTACCCACTTTAACCCCACCCCTAACCACTATAATCTGCCTCTACCCACTTTAACCCCACCCCTAACCACTATAATCTGCCTCAACCCACTTTAACCCCACCCCTAACCACTATAATCTGCCTCTACCCACTTTAACCCCACCCCTAACCACTATAATCTGCCTCTACCCACTTTAACCCCACCCCTAACCACTATAATCTGCCTCTACCCACTTTAACCCCACCCCTAACCACTATAATCCTGCCTCTACCCACTTTAACCCCACCTCTAACCACTATAATCCTGCCTCTACCCACTTTAACCCGACCCCTAACCACTATAATCCTGCCTCTACCCACTTTAACCCCACCCCTAACCACTATAATCTGCCTCTACCCACTTTAACCCCACCCCTAATCACTATAATCCTGCCTCTACCTCATGCCTATGATAGCCTCAGATTGTTCTAGCTCATCCACATCAGAGTGCATGCCTGGATACTTTTCTGCTCACCACGGCTATGAAAAAGTGTTATTCGAGGAAGCATTTCCACCCCAGAGCCCTCACCTACATACTTGCAGGAATGACTAATAGGAACACCTGTACAATCAAAGTTTCACAGATGGCATATTTACAGTTGAAGGTGTTTGTGGTTACACACTCAGGTTCGTGTGAGTGAGAGTCTCCTCATGCTCCAGAGGAAACCCGTCCCACAGCTCAATCATGTTAAGCGTGACTGAAGACCAGAGACAGCGACCGAGCGTCAGTCGGAAAACACGCTGACCTTTCGCTCCTCGACCTCGAGCGGAGACGAGCGGCGCATTGATCTCCAGGAGCAGAGTTTTAGCGTGATAAATGTCACGTGTAATCGTATAAATCACTGATGCTCTTTCATCTCGCTGTGTTTATCTGATAAAGTGGACCAGAGGAGAAGCTTTTCTCAATCTGACCCCAGCGCACATGGACATTAATCTCACCCTGACCGATACACTGACACACACCAGCGTTAGCATTTAGCATGGTTCGCTAACACAGCAGCTGATTCCTGCTAACGCCTCAACACTAGTGAGTGCACGCAGTGAATTATTATTATTTTTTTTTTATTTATGCTGGCTTTCTAGTTCTGAGGGTTGATGCACACACACACACTTTTTTTTTTAACTTGTACTTATACACTTGTACTTTTCTTTCTAAATTTGATCATTTTAATTCTATTGCTTTTCTTTAAAATTTTACCTTCACTTTATTCCTACTCTTCTTGCTTTGCTTATTGTCTTCCCTATTTCTACATTTTTGCAGTGTACTGCTGCTTTTGCTTCTATGCTTTTCATTATGTATTTCAGATCTTTTCATATATTTATTCATTTTTATTATCCATCCATCCATCCATCCATCCATCCATTCATCGTGTACCCGGTAAGTATTCACAGCGCGTCACTTTTTCCACAATTTGTTATGTCACAGCCTTATTCTAAAATAAATTAAATTCATTTTTCCCTAAGAATTCTACACACAACACCCTATAATGACAACATGAAAAAAGTTTACTTGCAAATTTATTAAAATTACGATAAATTTTGAGAAAGCACATGTACATAAGTATTTAAAGCCTGGATAGAGGAGAACCTTCCAGAAGGAAGACCATCTCTGCAGCAATCCACCAATCAGCCCTACAGTATATGGTAGAGTGGCCAGAGAGTCTCATCAGACCTGAAGATTTTGTTTTTCATGGTCTGGGAGTCCCTTGGGTGCTTTTTGGCAAACTCCAGGCCAAAATTCACTGCCATGTGACTTTTACTAAGGAGTGGCTTCCGTCTGGCCACTCTACCATCTGGAGCTCTGGAGCTCTGACAGCAGTGACCATCGGGTTCTTGGTCACCTCCCTGACTAAGGCCCTTCTCCTCTGATCGCTCAGTTTAGATGGCCGGCCAGCTCAAGGAGTCCGGGTGGTTTTGAACTTCTTCTACTTACAGATGATGGAGGCCACTGTGCTCATTGGGACCTTCAGAGCAGCAGAAATTTTTCTGTAACCTTCCCCAGGTTTGTGCCTGGAGACAATCCTGTCTCGAAGGTCTACAGATAATTCCTTTGACTTCATGCTTGGTTTGTGCTCTGACATGAACTGTCAACTGTGGGACCTTATATAGACAGGTGTGTGCCTTTCCAAATCATGTCCAATCAACTGAATTTACCACGAGTGGACTCCAATTAAGCTGCAGAAACATCTCAAGGATGATCAGGGAAACAGGATGATCAGGGGAAACAGGATGCATCTAAGCTAAATTTTGAGCTTCATGTCAAAGGCTGTGAATACTTATGTACATGTGCTTTCTCAATTTTTTTAAATATATTTTAATATTTTATTTTATTAAAATAAAAAAAATATATTTATTTATGTCTTTCTTACTTTTTTCCTTCCTTATTTCAATTTCTTTGCTAATCTTCTGTATGCTAGTGATTAGACTCAGTAGAAGAAGCATTAGTTTGCAGGAACCCGCACTGTGTCAGTTCAGAACCGTTCCTATCAGAACCGTTCCTATCCACATATTTGTGGCACCACTAATTTTGTTTTAAATTAGTTTTTTTCCCAGGCTGTAAACATTTTTTTCTGTTGTAAAATTTTAACATGACATTTTAACAGAATGGTGCAAAATTATTCATTTTGTAATTTACTATCCAGTATCTTATTTTTCTATCTTGGGTAAGTCAAGCACTTCTGTTTTGGATTGGTTTCCAGTCAAACACCTTGCTAGCATACTTATACATGTCTTTAGGAAAAAAAAAAGCAGATAAAACAGAAAAATACAAAAGAATAAATAATGAACAGAGACTAGACGGAGGATAGGACGAGGCGGATCGTTTACGCGTTCCTCATCCCGACCTCTTTAACCCTGAAAGCGTGAAGAGAAAACAGGCTGCTTTTGGAACTTTTAAATGAGTTTAGTGTCTCGGCGTGTCTGTGGAAAGAGCAGCCATGACGGTTTGTCTCAATGAGCCACGCCGGACGCTAGCGCTTGTAGCTCTCTCAGCTATTAGCTAACGCTCCTGTCTCAGCGGCCAATTAGAGGCGAGTGTGAGACACTCTGTCCTCTAAAACATCTCTCTCAAATGTCACGTTGGTCATTAACATACACACACACACTTTTCTTTTTCCCTACAACCTCTCTTAATTTAGTTCTTTGATTTCTTTTTCTTTTTTCTTCCCTTTACTCTTCATGGCTCGCTCATCTTCTCCTTCTTATTTCTTTCTTTCTCATCTTTCTGTTCATCCCTCTTCATTTCTACCTTCTGGTCTATTGCTGCTTATGTTCATTAGTATTTTTTTTTTCTCAGAAATCTTTTTCTTTCTTTCTTTTTATCTTTCTTTCTTTCTTTCTTTCTTTCTTTCTTTCTTTTTTTCTTTCTTTTTCTTCCTCTTTTGATTCCACTTTCTTACATTCAGTCCCTCTTTTCTCTTTTTTAATGATGTTATTCCTTCCTTTATCTCACCATAATTTATTCTTTCTTTGTTTCGTTTCTCCTGTTTTGCATTTTTCTTTTTACCTTTGCTTTTAAGTTTACTTTTAATTATTTAATGCTTTTCAGTTTCTTTATTCCTTCCTTTCTCTATTTTCATCATTTACATTTCAAAATGTATTAAAAAAATTGTCTTCTTTTATAGTTTTTTTCCTTTTTTTGTCATGTTTTTTATTATTATTTCTTTTCACCAGGATTATTTATTTTGTATTTTTTTATTTTGCTTTTGTATATATATGTGTGTGTGTGTGTGTGTGTGTGTGTATATACAATATATATCCTTTTCCTTCCTTCTTTCCTTCCTTCCTTTCTTTTTTTAGCTTAATTTCCTTCATTTAGGATTCTCATCTCTTCTCTCTTTTGTTCTGTTACTTTTTTGTTCATCTCTAAATCCTTTCTTCAAAATGTCTATTTCTTTTTGTTTCCCTTTTTCTCCTTGTTTTCCTTCCTCTCTTACTCCCTCTGTCTCGTAATTGTCCGCAGCTTTACAGACGTCGTGCTGGGACAAGGAGTACGGTGCGGTTTTTGGGAGGGACGTGTCAGTGTGTCCAGCACTCCACCATTCATTAGCAGAATATTTGCGCATTATAAGCAGTAATTAGTGTGTGGAATGCAGAGGCAGTAAAAATAACCCATCTCTGGGTGCGCGCTGGTTGCGGGTCAGTCGCCTGGTGATAATTGGCCATTATGAGGATGCGGGTTTATTCTTAGGACCCTCAGCACACATTACAGACTGAAACGCTTGAAAGTGGAAATCTGCCTTAAACTTCTCTTCAGGCTGGACGTGAGCTTCACTTCACAGGTTTCTATTATCTCCTCAGACTGCTGGGGAAATCACTGACAGTCAGCCAATCAGGACGGGAGCTCTGAGCGCTGGAGCACACAGCTGTGATTAACTGCAACGATGGAACTGATTCTTTAAGCACACTTAATGGAGAGTTCTCTCAGAGTACAGCCAGGTCGAGCGCCCCATGACCTTCAGCTCGGCGCTCTGCGCACGGGGACGACCCGGCTGGAGCCCAGACGCCGTGTGACCTTGGCGTGTGGCTGTAATTAGATTGCAGGGTCATCCACCCAAAACACAACGCCCTGAAAGTTAGAACAACATTGATGAGATGATGCTGAGATAACGTTTAGTGAATGACATCAACACAACAACAGAATATTAACCATTTGTGCTGCTGTTTAAAACCCCTATAACTCAAGTGGCACAGACCTGTATCGGCAACACAACACAAATAAAAAAATTATTTGGTGTGTGTTAATGGGGAGGCTTCAGACTTCAAACTGTGTATTTGGGTTTTTGGATATGTCAGGTGGAACAAAAGTTATCATTATTTTTATAAAAGGTAAATTTGTGAATTGGGATGACGTCGCAAAAATCTGGAACTCTCAAAATGAGCTCATTATTATTATTTTGTAGGTCATGAAAAGGTCATGTTTGTGTAGTCGGTTAAAATAAAGTAAAACTAAAATAAAGTTCATCATATTGAAAATTTAGTGCTGAAAAAGGACATGTCACTCTACCCTGCAATCCTGAGCCCTGTATATGGTTATTAAAGATCAGCAAAACAAATAACGGCTAAAATCTGGCAGATCTGTACATCCATGACGTGGCCATGCTGTAAACATTAGAGTTTTTCTTCTTTTAACTGTTTCCTAATTAAACAATTTGGTAAATTGCAGTATTCCAGTAGTTTTGTATTAAGTTTCCCTCTCTTATATATATATATATATATATACATATATATATATATATATATATATATATATATATATATATATATAAATCTATGCATTGTATTGTTTATGATATTCTTTCTTTCTTTCTTTCTTGCTGGGATTAAATAATTACATCATCATTTACTACTAAGACTCAAGTGTCAGGGTGAAGCTTTTAAAATAAATTTAAACTAGGGGTAAAAAAAAGTTGTGATAAAAAATGGTTAGTAAAGTTGATTTTATTCCTGTAGCTCCACATCCGTAGTGGCTTTTATTAATGTTATGGCAACTTACCAATATTATTTTATTTATTAAAAACAATGCATTATATTTTTTAATAATAATAACTCTAATAATAATAATAATAATAATAATAATAATAATATACTTCTTCCTTTTTCTCTATTTCTTTCTTTCTTTTTTTCTTCATTTCTTTCTTTCACTTCTTACTTTCCCTTTTTCTTCCTTTCTTTCCTTGTTACTCAATTTTACAATTTCATTAAAAGTACCTGTGGTTGGACATCTATTAGCTCCGAGAAGATAAAATTTCAATTTCATTCACAACTGCTTGAAGTACACCAACAAAACACTCATCAGGGCGTGGCGAGGAGACTCAGCACAGTGGCATAGAAAGAGTGGCACAGGCGTACAGTACCAGAACACAAGCGTAAATGGCTCTAAGCTTCGCATAGACTTGACGCAGAAGCATCTTAGAATGCTGTTGGCCAACATAACATTATCAAAATAATTACTTTCGAAGCAAAAAAATAATACCAACATCCATAATGCTGCCACATTAACAAACCAAAAGTTCTTACTGAGATTAAATCAGGAATCAGAAAACGTTGTCCACAAAGTGACGTTTCTGTCCTGTTGTGTGTGTTGTAAAAGCTCATAAAATAAACTATGCCTGTGGAGATAAAGGAAAGCTGTAACTTTGTGTTTCAGGCTGTCAGTGTGTGTTTGTGAGAGTGTGTGTGGAAGTTCGATCAGAGGCAGCAGGTGTGTGTCGCCCCCTCTGTGTGCCTGCGTGTTGAATTCGGATCAGCAAAAATGTTCTAGGCTTCAGGAGGGCTTCAGCTCTATCGACCTAAAGAGCCTCCTCGATGCTGTTCTGTATAGGGATCATTTGGAAAAACAGTAAAAAAAATCTCTTGAAAACAACAACATCAAGCTGTAACTTTTCACCAGGGAGTTTGAGATCATCGTTTTATTACCACACCAGATTTTTTGAAGCTTTACAAACCAGGAATAATAATAAAAAAGTTTATTTGTGTTTTTGTTTTGCTTTGTATACATGGGATTGTCATCTGGTTACAGTGCTGTTGGAGGTGGAAGTTTGTGAGATCTGATTGTTAAGAGTGGTATGGGGTTGGGGGGGGGGGGGGGGGGGGACGAGCTGGAAAGATGATCTATTGATGGTCAATTAAATCGTCTCACCCTATCAAACCTAAGTGAACTGCTAGGATTTTATGATCTGCCCTGAAGTTGCAGGCTATTTGTTGGTGCCTTGTATAATAAAATAAAAAAACATGAGAGGGCAGAGCTTTTTCTTGCAAACAAGTACAGTTATAGAATAGCCTTTCAACACACGCCTTAGACACAGTCTCAGTCTGTAACTCTAGGCTGAAAAGTCTAGAGAAGGGCAAAGTCTAAGTTAATTATTTAATCAAGCATTTTTGTGAACAGATTAGCCTTAGGTAAAGGAGCAGATCTGGGGGACTCAGAGTGGGGAGCAGATCATGGACGTAGAGTATTATGGTGAACTGGTATATTTAGATGCTGTCCTCCCCACTCTTATGATCACTCAGGTTTGTTGATAGTCAGGTGATTGTTTGCGTTCCATCCCAGTTCCCCCTCATGTCTGTCTTTCCATATGGCTCTCCCTTTTAGCTATGCTGTCAAAGTTAGTCCAGCCAGAGCCCCAGTCATCCTGACCCCTCCTGCCCTCTGGACCTGTCTGACACATCCTTGTGTCTCACTTCGTGTAGAAGTTCTCATCACATGACTAATGCTTCCACTTAATAACCACAAAGATGGCTTGGATTGCATTGCACAGATTCACAATAATGGATTATGAAATTGCTTAAATTGTTTGAGGACAACAATTTGTGTTATCTGATTCCCTTTTTCGATCTCAGAGCATATAATATATAAACTGTTTATATTATATATAAATACATAGTTATGAATAAATAAATAAAATAAATAAGATTTTAGATTTAATTTTAACACAATTACACTTATTATATTTTGCCTTGGTAAATGTTATAAAATTATTTTTAAAGCTCTGTTGGTAGCTTGTTAACGGCATCACCCAAATGAGGAAGGGTTCTCTTTTGAGTCTGGTTTCTCTCAATCCTTCTTCCTCATGTTAATCTCATGGAGTTTTTTCTTGCTCCTGTTGCCTCTCATTTGCTCATTCAGGGTAGACATTATTGTAATTTATATCCAGTATCCGGTTTTATTCCTGTAAAGCTGCTTTGTCAACTATTAACAGTACTATACCAATAAAACTGAATTGAACTGAATTGCTCTGACTGGTTATAATGGTTGTGGGGTCTGACCTGATAGGTCACAGTCCCTCCTACATTATTCCGGCCACATTGATTATGGCAAGTAGGTGGGGGGACTAATCTGATTGGTTACAGTGATATAGGGGTAGGTGGCTGATCTGCTTTGTTACAATAGTTTTGGCATAAGAAACTGATCTTGAAGAAGTACTGGAGTTGGAGGGCAATGTGTAATGAACACAGCAATAAAGCTTTACAAATACCGACACTAAAGAAAATGTTTAGGCACCTATTTTTTTTTTTATTCAAATGTGACTGGTCACAGTGATTGGTGTGAGGGGACTGATCCAGTTGGTTGCGATGTGATCTTATTGGTGTGAACCTCACTGTAAAATAAATAAAGGAAAAGCCTCCATTTGCCATCTCTCATAAACATCTTTATTGTACAATATGACATAAACACGTTTCTTTAATAAAGAATCTATGATGAATCGTTTTTATAATGTTTTAAGATTAAATAGAATCTGTATTCTAATAAAAATACATGGCACACAGAATTATGGAAGTGCAAAAATAACAGACTTTCCATTGTGTTTGCATACAGTAAATAAATATAAACTCTGACAGTACTGTTACTACACTGAGACTAACACATTAAACATCAGACAGACACTAGTGACATTATGTAATCAGATATTTTATAGACATTAACATTATATTTCACACAATATTTAAAACTAAAACAGGACACATTGATACTGTATGCTGTAATTTACTATGTGCCATAGACATTAGAGCATAAAAATAAAGAAAGCTAGAAGTAAATACATATATATTTATTTGGAACATTGTAAAACATGTATAGTAAATAAATGAATGAATACAGTAGGCAAGGGTTTAAACAAACAAATGAAAGGACAAAAACATCTTATTTTTAAATGCATAATATGAGGGGTTAAAAAAAGTAAATACTGCCACAAGCTGAATTTTTGGGGTCCATCGCTCCTTGCAAATAGCGTGGCTACTTCCTGTTTCATGCAGATGAGAAAAATCTCTCAATTATGGCACAAATTCTTTTCATTTCTTATTTTCAATAAATGAAAGGGGGGAAAATCTGATTGCAAGACTAATTGCTTGGACCCCTAAAAACAAAAACAGTAGGGTGTCTTCAGTGCTTAGACGCTTTAATAAATAAGAAATAAGTAATGTTTATTTTGCATTGCATAATTACACAAAAAACTTAACATTTATTTAATAACTGCATGAGTACAAATATATAATAAATAAATATTGCTTTTAATTGTTCATATACAAATACATATTTGGGTAATTTATAATTTAAATAAATAAATAAATACATACATAAATAATAAAGAAAGAAAGATAATAAATAAATGACATTTTAATGACTTTAGATTTAATTTATACACATTTACTCTTACTATATTTTGGCTTTGATGGGAAATGTAATAAAAATAATTTATAAAGCTCTGTTGTAGGTTATGATAACTTGTTAATTTAAAACTATATATATATGTGGTATGGAATATTACCAATAGACATTTTAGAAACTTTCTTCTATATTTTATTTAACTATTTAAGTTACTGTTTTGATTTTGATATTTAATGGACAAAAATAAGTACTGTATTATACCATATATGGATATCTTTTCTAACTATAATATGCAGAAACATACATTTTGTCTAAATTATGATTGTTTTTTCTGTACATAACAGTTACAACATTTTGCAGAAACACACATACATATGGCATTATAAATAGTTTTACCTCTTAATTTATTGCTTTGTATTTTGTTTTGGTTTTATTTTATGGGCGACAAACAAAAATAGATTCATAATTGCACATATTACAATAAACTGCTGGATGTATGTTTAAACACACTGGGTTTATAGTCTTTATGATACACAGTGTAACTTCACAGAATCGTCCATGCAAATTGTCAGATTGTTCTCATTTTGGTTCAAGTACATGATAATAACATAACACTGTTTTCATTATCCAGCAAAAGTGTTATTTTGTCATTGCCATATTTACTTGATATTCTGACATGACTTTGCAAACTTTATTCACACTGAAAAAAAAAAGATACATTTTAAAATAAAAGTTCACATTTTGTTCATGGATTGTGGCACATAACTAGTGACCTTTTACATGTTTGGCAAAGTTATCTTTAGCATATGAGTTAACTTCAAAGAGTTCCATAATGTCTTCTGCAGGATTTGTGAAAATCACCAACAAAGTCTGCCTTTTAAAGACCTAAGAAACTACAAATGAACATGAAGAACTACAAATAAACACAATGTGAGAATTTTTGTGAACACAAACATGTTCATATACGTTTAACTGTATGTACAGTGTAGCAGACCCTGGAATCACAAGACCTTGGAAATATATGAAGCTAGAATGATCAGACATTAAAAATGTGGGCCTCTAGAAACACAGCACCTTGGAAACAAAGGCTCTTGAGAACATGCTTGATGAGCCTAACAACAAAAGACTTTAGAAACATAGGATCCTGAAAACACAGGACCTTGAAGGCACAAGACCGTAAACATATAACCCTTAAAATAAAGAACCTTGGAAACACAAGACTTTGGACAAATAGGACACTGGAAACATAGGACCCTAAAAACACCTAAAGTTGAATATGGAGGACTATTTAAACATGGTCCCCTTAATACACCACCCTTGGAGGATAGAATATTAGGTTTTGAAACATAGGCTTGGAAAAACAGGATCTTGGAAACCCAGAACCTTATGACCAAAGACCATGCGAAGCACGGTACCCTGAAAACAGCAGAAACATAGAACCCAGTTACATGAGAAACATGGAAGCCATGAATCAGAGCCCTGGTAACACAAAACCATGGAATGATGGGTCACTTAGAACCTTAGGAATATCAGTTTCCCATAAACAACTGGATCATGCAACGCGGAATACTGAGAACTGGGGCCTGGAAACTGGAAGCTGGAAACGCCAAACCCATAAAAGCAAGAGAACACCGTTTCCAGACCCCTCACCCATTAGCACTGAGCACCTAATCGATAAAAAAAGAATTCTGTGAAGATTCTGTCATGTGTGAACCTAAAATCATAGATCACTGGAAACATATTACGATGGCAACTTAGAACAATATCTTGGCAATATAATTTATACGCCTGGCGACCTAATTTACTAAGAAAAGTTTCGACTCCCTGAAAACATAAGGTCCTGAGAACATAAGGGCGTAGGGTCGACCGACGTACACACGTCCATCCCTGACTGAAGATGGTTTGACTTGTAATGTTTTTATTCTCCTGATTTTACAATCTTTGCCCTGGCTTGTGATAGGTTGTATGATACTCTCTCATGATGCTAGGTGGCAACAGTAAGCTATAGATCCCAGTGACCACATTGCAAATCAAAGAGTATTTGTACGATATAAACAGCAAGCACTTACACTTTGGTTTTGTTAACTAACTGGAGGTTTCGCACACTTTATACAGGCTCTAAATGACTTTCTTTTGCTTACGTTTATAATATAGTTAAGTTTCTCGGTTACTCAACAGAAGGTCGTCAGTTCAACCTCCAGCGCCGCCAACCTGCCTTTAACTCTATCTGCTCCAGGGGGCGCTGTATCATAGCTGACCCTGTGCTCTGACCCAGACTCCATAACAGGCTGGGGATTTTACTGCCATTTTGCTGTAATGTCCATGTGACGAATAAAGACTTGTTCTGTTTCTTCTACAGTGTAAAACAGGGACAGATTTAAGATGCGGCACGACTGAGTATCACAGTGTTCAGTCAATCACGATATCTACACACTGTTTCCAGTTGTTAAACGGAGAATTCTATCACACTACAGCGCAGGGCTGTGGATATTTGTTAAGGGAATAAATTGGCAATAAAAGTTTATGAGAACTAACCACGGCTTATAAAACTCTCACGCAAATCATTTTTAGTATTTTTTTTCACAATGAAGTGAGCATACACATTAAACACACACACACACACACACACACGCACACAAATCTATCTCATGCCGTAAAAAACTAAACACATATACAGGCTCTGTCTGGATTATTAGTACCCAGACACGTGCCCATATCTTTTTCATGATTTTCACAAATTGCTCTGATGATGAAACATTTAGGTTCACTTTACATTTAATATCACTTTAGGAATATATAAGCTATGTTTTGCTGTAATTGTCGGCATTTTCACCCTAAACAGCAGCATGATGCAGAAGTGAGCCGTGCAGAAAATCAGCTTGCTGTAGCCGCTACCGTGTTCGTAACTATCCCGTGAGTTTGCGTTCCTCGTAATAGTTGATTTTTATATTAGCACTGAAGCCTGCGCTAGCCCGCTATAGAGAACAGATTACAAGCCAGCTTGGAGAATCATCATATTTTAAGCTTTTAAATAAAATAATTTTAAAGACGTTAGCGTATATCTTTACATATCTTATCAGCTTGTCATGGATCACATCCTGGGCGTGGCTGGCTTTGCCCCACCCACTTTCTGACTGACAGCATTGCATCTGTTGCACAGCTCCCTCACATCTGTAAGGGCTTGCTCCAGAGCCTTCACCAGCACCAGAGATGACGTGGACACACACTCACGGAAACTGGACACGCAGAACAGGATGTGTTCAGCCTGAGGATTGTAACACGCCCCGTAACCATTAGCAACCACCGGGCCGTAACAGCAGAACATGTCTACTGTTGTAGGAACCTACGGGGGAGGAGAGAGGGTGTTGGTGCACAGTCAGTCATACAGAGTCCTGAGGCTCTCTAACTCTATAGCCATTTATTCTTTTTTTTTTTTAAAAAAAAAAACAGTTGGAATAAAAGGAATAAGGAGTAAAAAAAATATACATCATAAGTGAACCAGATGATAATTGAGACTCGCTCTTACCTGACTGGTGGAGAGGATGAACTGGTTGCTGAGGAGGTACGTCTCGTCTGTGAAAATCTCCGGAGTTTCCATCTTCAGCTCCTTGGCCATTTCCCGAAGGCCGAGCAGGTGATTATCTATTCCCAGTCCAGTAATGGCCTTAATGGGATCAGGGAGAGGACTTAGTGTAGGAGTAGCTACTGAAACACACTGTGCTGTTTATTTATGAGAATTAAAGGATGAGTCTATTAAATAAAGTGGTAGATTAAAGGTTAGCCTGATTGATATAACGCTACTTTAGGGATCATCATGTGCACTATAATACTAGTTTAAGGACTAACCAGTTTACTATAATACTAGTTAAAGGATTAGGCTGGTAAATAAAATGCTATTTTAACAGTGAAGTGTGTGAAATCGCACTAGTGTAATGAGCCTGTTCACACTAGTAGTGAAGAGAAGAGGAGAACAGTTCCATGTGCTGGTTTGTACAGGACCGTGACTGCGTACCTTCTTCGTGTACTGGGTCTGAGTGTCTACAGCCTTCCTCAGCCTCTCCATCTTCTCTGAGTCCTGAAAGAAAAAAAAACATCAACACACATCTCATGATTTTTTCCCCCCATTATAAACCTTTTTGGTGGCTTTTAATCACTTATGACAGTTATTAAGGAATTTTTTATATTTATAACTCTTGTGCTTGTCATAAAACATTATCAGTTCTATAGTAACAGCTCATTTACAGGGGCGCTAACGGAAGGAGTCTCCAGTGTCAGATAGTCCGAGACGAAGCTCTACCTAAAGAGGGTTTTTCAGTTAACAGTGATTCTGGTTCTGTTCTGCGTCAGACTGCAGCATTACGGGTTTGATTCCAGCATGATGCCCAGTCACCATCCATACACACTGAAAGGCCTTAGTGTGTGTTACGCACCGTGCTGCTGTCTAATCTCTAACGTGATTAGTGGCTGGTCTTACCAGAGGAGACGCGGCCGGTGGGACTCGTTTACCAGAGCGCCGTGATGGACGGAATTAGAAGCGAGAAGCAGTAATGGGGGGATAAGGAAGAAAAACGAGGCACCTGCACACACACTCCCTCATCTGTCATGGCTTCGGAGAAGTGCAGCGCCTCTGCGCTAGACGAGCGGATGTTGTCGACGCGGCCATGACGGAAGCAGCGAGTGGAGGCGCTTTCGTAGGTGGAGACCGGCCTCTTGGTGCATCTGAGAAAAAAAAAAAAACATACAGGAGCATAAATATAATTAGATTATTCTTAAATAACAAAGACGAGCATGAATAAAAATGTTTGCGAAGGGTTTTAGAAAGAACTGTACAGTAAGATAATAGTTTATGATCTTGTACCTATAGAAGGCCAGCTGTAGCGCCACCTGGATGTAAGCGTCAGGACTCATTTTCTGCTTCTTGATGAACTCCTTGCCATAACCTCTGAAGGTGAAAACCTCCATGTCCAGGTTTCTCACAAGCCTACACAGACAAGAGCTCAGTCCAGAGATATCCAGTGTTCGTTTAGTGTTTAGGGCTGCATTATATTGTGTTATATAGTGTGTATTGGTGTGTGTTGTTCTGTACTGATCTCACCTCTGAAGGTTGCTAGCGGAGGACGACAGCATGCTCAGGGTCTGAGAAGAACAATTCCAGGAGAGTCTTTGAGGAGCTGGGAGATCACTCGCACTCGACCTTTTCATCAGCTTACTGGGGCTCCTGCTCCTGATGGACAAAAATGAAGCCTAGAGTGGTGTGTTTTATGGGACTCTCTCACACTGCACACACTTAACTATGCTTAATGTTACTAAAGAATCAGGTTTAAAAAATGATCTAGGTGTAAGAACACTATGGAGTACAATAAGAGGTTGCGAGGAATATTAAATACATCAATATGACACTGTTAGTGAATTAAGAGCATTAATATGTATTTATAGAAACAATGATAAAATAAGTGGTGATTTAGTGTTAGCACCGTCACCCCACACCTCCCAGGTTGAGGTTAAAATCTTGTCCAAAGACATGCACAGTAGATTGACTGGTGTTTCCAAATCGAGTGCGTACTCGGGACGTGCGATCGTCCGCATCCAGGGTGTACCTTACGTGCCTCCTGCACCTTGATATATGTTACTAAGACTGTTTGGGTTGTTCTGCTTACATGTAATTCAGGAGGAATTCAGTACACTGGACCATGACGATCCCCTCAAATGGTGAGTGTTCACACACCACTCCACACACACCATCAGCACCAACGACAAACTGCAAGAGATGGAGATCCATGAAAAAAGTCCGTTCCTGTTCTCACTCACGTTAATGCAACAACAGTATAAGCAGCTTTCATATCAGGTGACGCACTCAGGATTACTCATGTTTGTCACGATCTATACACTTTAAATTAACACATTTAAAGTTTGTAGTCAGATTTATTGGGCCTACCTGCATGGACTTGTCGTACCAGCGGTTGGCGCCGTTCTTGTCATGGCCGCCGCCGTGCAGCATGAGTAACGCTCGGTTGGAGTCGGTGGGCTGAACCCCAGTCGGCTCATCCAGACACAGCACACACACACACCGCTCCATCAGCTCCAGAGACTCCCGGTTCACTGGGTCTGTTAATCACACACTGATATGTGAGAAAGTGTGTGTGTGAGTGTGTGTGAGTGTATATTAATAGACTGAATCTCTAATTTCCTCTTGGGATCAATAAAGGATTATCTTATGCTATTTTATCTTAATGTAAAATCTATCAGTGTGTCTGACTAAGCTAACATTAAAAACTAAACAGCCGACTCTGGCCAATTATGTTTAAAACCATTTTTAAATAGTCATTTTTTGAAATTAAAACAACAATTTTTGAATGGATAACCCTAACACAATATTGCAAATACAATCTCAAAACATCATCTGTTCCCATGACGTCCGAGCACGTCCACCGTCCCTAGTGGTTAGTTCCGCAGTTTCCAGTAAGGTTTAGAATTCCACTGGGAGATTGGTACGGACACAACAGCTTCCCACACGCAGTGTGTGTAGCTCATGTCACACATCTCTTACTGTTGTGATGTTACCTCCCTGTTTTATTTTATTTCAGAAATATTTCCATGAGGTGTGTCTTAGCTCCACTGTAATATGGGGTTTGCACTAGCTTCAACAATATGCCCCCTAGTGGCCACACAGTGCTTTCACCGCAGTGCCTGGAGTCCAAGTCTTGCTCAAGCCGTGGGTTTGGTGTATTAATACTATTTTAAAGTTGTTTGTGCAACATTGTGTTCTGGGCAGCTTATTCATCATGTCAGCTGGGGAATAAATCCAAAATGCAGCCTTCTCTGCAGGTTTTGTTTTTATTTTGTTTGTTTTTTTTGTTGAGAAAAATAACTTCAAATTACGAGTTTGAAAACGTCCTAATAGATCTACAATGCAGAGTGCAATCACACATACTGTAGTCTTAAAATACACTGTATAGTTAATACTTGTTTTACTAAAAACTGCGCTTTCCAAAACGAGGGACGCCAAATCAGGCAGTCATTGCTTTTTCACAGCTTTTATGGTTTAAATTTCATGAAGCAGTTCTGCATTTTATCGGCGGAATACGTTGCTTGAGCCTTCATTCAAAGGGCACCAAAACATCATCTTCAATCCCAATAAAAAGAGCTAATGAGCCGGTCAACACACTGGCTGAGTGAGTTATGATTGACAGTCCTTCGATACCCCCTCTAAGCCCCGCCCCTTCCCCATCTCACATAAGACATACTTCAGCATGTGTTCTTCTCTCGAATCGATTTCCCTGCTTGAGCGATCATACTTAGCTAACATCGTTATGTTTCTCCTACACGCCGCTTTTTAAAATGACTAATTCTTCCTTGTCATGTAAAATAAAACAACTGAATACAACTCAGATTTAATTTCTGTTTTTTTTAACCTAAACAAGACCGCAAAGTCAGTAAATTTCCACACCAAAGCCTGATTAGTGTGACCTCTGACCTTTAAGCAGCATGTCTCTAGCTTTAGCCCACTCGGTCCGGCCATCAGAGGTGAAGAGGCCGATGGGGGGATGTTTCTCCTCCACCTTCTCCGCCATTTTACTGATCCTGACCAGCTGGGTAAGAACATCGCTCTCGTTCAGCCTCCCGGATTTCTCCATCAGATTTAACACAAAGAACTGAAGAGAGAAGCGGAGACTCATAACATTATCCTTGATTATAAATAATAATAATAATAAGAAGAAGAAATACTGCAGCACCATTTGCACAAATCTAACAGAAACTATAAATGTACTAATCACTCTTAGAACCCAAATTAATTATTTTTGTCTAACAGCATATTGCGAAGGTTTTTATTCCCCTTATACCATACAGTTATTAATACATGACACATCATACTCTTATCTGTTTATAGGTACTGTACATTTAATGATGTGAAAAAAGTTCATTCTAAACCCGACACACATTACTCTTGGTCAATTCTTCAATTTTTCCATAAGCAGCAAATGAAGTCTGGTTTGACTGAATGACGCAGAAGTCCGTTTCAGAAAACAACTTAAGTAAAGATGTTGTGATTATGATTATTTCCTTTTGCGTCAGAAACTGATCATAATGATGCTCCTTCACCAAATCATCTCTCTCTCTATCTCTCTCTCTCTCTCTCTTTTACTATTAAATGAAATAAGTCTGTTTAGAAACGCACAGTTACTCTGTCTAATGTCCTGTAAAGGATTAAAGGCAAGATGGCATGGATTCGTCAGGTAAAGTCCACTGGGACTGGTTAGTGTGTGTGTGTTGGGGTTACACTCTCGCCAGTGCTGACGGTTCAAGCCAGACAAAGTGGCAGATCCAATCAGGACTAATCAAGTTAGCCAGCTGCAGCTCCATCGCCAAGAGCTCATTAGCAGCATAACAACTGTTCCAGGTACAGGATTCTCTCAGTAACACCCCTCCACCCCTCCACCCCCAAGAGTACCACTGGTACACCAAATGACTGCGCAAAAACCCGCCAGAGTAACTCTCACACACCATGAGCCATGGGTGGGAAATAAATGCTAACCAAAAGAGCATTTCTGACCAGTAGCAGTGTTTATGTGTGTTAACACGTTTCAGCATAGATGATGGTGAGCTGGGGTGTAAAAGGTGTGTTTGATGGGGTTGTTATTTTATTAATGTGGACTTTATAGGCAGCACTGTATGGTTTAGGATATGGTTTGTAGGGCATATAGTGAATATGGTGTGGTTTGGGACAGAGCCACGCTGATTTAATGGTGTTTCTTTGGCCCATAGTGAATATGGTGTGGTTTGGGACAGAGCCACGCTGATTTAATGGTGTTTCTTTGGCCCATAGTAAATAGGGTGTGGTTTAAGACACACCCACACCGACAGAGTGGCGTTTCTACATTTACAGCATTTGGCAGACTCCCTTATCTAGATTTTTTAAATAAGGTATGGTTTGGGACACGCCCACACTTATTTAATGTTGTTTCTGTGGCATATAGTGAAGAAGGTGTGGTTTGGGAAAATTTTTTTTGTGTGTGTAATGAATCTTGGTGTAAATTGAGGCAGGCCCACAGTGATGCTGTTAGTGTGGTCTAACCAGTTTAATCATCATCATCATCATCATCATCATAATAACCTGGTTGTTGCAGGCCACTATAACGTGCCCGGGGTTGGGTGTTTTCTCGGCTCCGGAGCTTCTCGGTGTAATCAGTGAGTCTTTTTTCAGTCCAGGTCGTCTATACGATGTAAAGAGATGGTAATACTGCTCCATACACAGCTCACTGCCAGCCTGCTGACCTCGAGCATAATCCAGGGGTAGAGCCCTCCTGAACACACACCAAACACATACACAGTTTAAAAATTACACTCACACTTTATCTAACACATTTCCACCAATCCGCCCCAAACATTCCCTTTGAGAGGAAATGTTAGAGCATTTAGAGCAAGCTAAATCTTGCGCGGTGGCCGTAAGTACGGCTCATCATGATTCACCTGCGAACATTTTTTCCGTGGTGGCGTCTGTAAAGATTTTTTCAGCTTTTAGGTTTTACTTTACAAACTCCAGCCATGCAAACGTTGATCTTTTAACTCATTTCAGTAGCTCTGATTTGCACGGGGGAGGAACAGCATACAGTACCTGTCCAGCATGGCTTTGTACTCCATCACTCCTGAGACGATATGAGCAGCAAATCTGTAGGAAGAAGAGAAAATCAGACACACTGACCTCAATACTGTAGTATAAGGAAGAGAGATGGCAAAATATTATATTAATGGTGTGTGTACGGCGGGGTGAGGCCTCATGTACACTAGGAATAATCACAAGCACATAAGCTGATCATGAGTCTCTCTCTCTCTTACACACACACACACACACACACACACACAGAAAAACACACTGTCTATTGTGGCTCAGAAATGAGACAGTAATATAATTACACACTGAAGATGTATGGATTGGAGAGATGTTTTGTTCCTCACTGCTGCTTTCTGAGAAATTTTTTACACACACACACACACACACACACACACACACACACACACGCTTTTTACATTCGCAAACAGTCCATGCAGATCTTTTCCCTCTTTCTATATATGTGTGTATGTGTGTGTGTGTGTGTGTGTGTGTGTGTGTGTGTGTGTGTGTGAACTCTCTCGTCCAGATCCCCCGTAAATGCACTATGTCTGAGGATGAGGTTGGCTCACACACTCCGTGTCCAGATCACACACACACCTCCATTGTGCTTGCAGACGGAGACAGTGCTGTATGTTGTGCCCGCTGTGCCGAGTTTTATAGAAAGTTTTATTTTATTCCGTTTTATTTTTTATTAAATAAATGTGTTACAGAGATCAGTGTGTGCTGTTATGAATGAGGTTTAGTGTTTGAATTAAAGTTTCAATTTTCTACTTTTATTTTTTATTTGCAAACTCTCATCGTAGTGTCAGCACCTTATAAATGGGAGAAATAAGGATAAAAAAAGAAAAAACTTTACTGTCTCTCTCTCACACACACACACACTCTCACACACACACACACACACACACACACACACACACCCTGAGGCACTGTGTGTTAACAACATCAAATTCTTCTGCCTCACTGAGATTAAATAAATAATAAATGAATAAAGGTTAAAAAAAAGAGGTTTATCGTTCATCAGCAGAGAATAAAATGAGCAAAGTTTATTATTTTTATTATTTTATTCATTATTTATAACTTTTTTTTTAATCTAAAACCTGGTCTCTGTCAGGATCCCGTTCCAGATCCAGTGTTCCAGATTTCTGATTAGTCAGAAGCTGTTGATTAATTCTCAGCTCATTCACAAGCATGTGCACACGATTTAATTACTACTGTAACATCATGTTTATTAACCGTATAATTACATTTTCACACAATTATTATAATTTCATAATTGTCTCGTAGCAGCATACCTGAGGGAGTCGTCTCGGTCCCTGAAGTCCTGCTTGGGAAACACCAGGACGGGACTGGAGTTGACAGGGAGTGCGAGTCTGTTGTTCAGGTACATGTCCTCCAGCCAGTAATCATAAACCTGCAACGTACACACACCGGTTTATAGCCATGAACATTATATAGAAAGCAGAAAGATGAGTGAGTTCCCATCATCAAGTGAAGAACTTAGTCTTAAAGTGATTAAACAGGAGGAAAAGTCAGTAACCAGTCAGTTCCCTCCAGCTGAATGCAGGATTAAGACGTATTTCATTTAGGTAAAGAATAAACATAAGACAATGTTAAAGCAGTGTTGGTGGACGTTACTGTTTAAAATAACTTATTTCATTACAAAATTACTGTCTTTAAAAAGTTCATTAGTTAATTCAGTTACATTACAGCGTTACTTTCTGATAAAAGTAACTAGTTCAGTACTTTTCCTTTGCAGAAAATGAAAACTCCTTTGTGATTCCTCATGCATGTTGTTTTAGTCACAACGTTTATAATTATTCTACCATCATCACTCAGTGAAGTTCAACTCATATTCTGTTAACTACTAATACCCCCATCTCACCTACTAATACCCCTCTCTCACCTACTAATACCCCTATCTCACCTACTAATACCCCTATCTCACCTACTAATACCCCATCTCACCTACTGATACCCCTATCTCACCTACTAATACCCCCATCTCACCTACTAATACCCCTCTCTCACCTACTAATACCCCCATCTCACCTACTAATACTCCTCTCTCACCTACTAATACCCCCATCTCACCTACTAATACTCCTCTCTCACCTACTAATACCCCCATCTCACCTACTAATACCCCTATCTCACCTACTAATACCCCTCTCTCACCTACTAATACCCCTATCTCACCTACTAATACCCCTACCTCACCTACTAATACCCCATCTCACCTACTGATACCCCTATCTCACCTACTAATACCCCCATCTCACCTACTAATACCCCTCTCTCACCTACTAATACCCCTATCTTACCTACTAATACTCCTCTCTCACCTACTAATACCCCCATCTCACCTACTAATACTCCTCTCTCACCTACTAATACCCCCATCTCACCTACTAATACCCCTATCTCACCTACTAATACCCCTATCTCACCTACTAATACCCCCATCTCACCTACTAATACCCCATCTCACCTACTAATACTCCTCTCTCACCTACTAATACCCCATCTCACCTACTAATACCCCCATCTCACCTACTAATACCCCTATCTCACCTACTAATACCCCATCTCACCTACTGATACCCCCATCTCACCTACTAATCCCCCAATCTCACCTACTGATACCCCCATCTCACCTACTAATACCCCCATCTCACCTACTAATACCCCAATCTCACCTACTGATACCCCCATCTCACCTACTAATACCCCCATCTCACCTACTAATACCCCAATCTCACCTACTGATACCCCCATCTCACCTACTAATACCCCCATCTCACCTACTAATACCCCAATCTCACCTACTGATACCCCCATCTCACCTACTAATACCCCTCTCTCACCTACCGATACCCCATCTCACCTACTAATACCCCAATCTCACCTACTGATACCCCTATCTCACCTACTGATACCCCTATCTCACCTACTAATACCCCAATCTCACCTACTGATACCCCCATCTCACCTACTAATACCCCTCTCTCACCTACCAATACCCCATCTCACCTACCAATACCCCATCTCACCTACTAATACCCCTATTATGAGATTAGATAACATTGTGATTAGATTTCCATCTTTCCGCGCGTTGGTCCTCGTATTGTCAAACCACATAGGTGAGATAGGGGTATAACAGTAGGGCGGGGGGGGTGGGGGGGGGGGGGGTTATAGGGGCGGGGCTTATAGGACAACTTTTACACACACACACACACACACAATAACAGATTGGGAATGACTGCTGTCTGGCTCACGGATTACATAAATTGTCTGAATAACGGATTACATAAAAAAAAAAAAATAACTGAGTTAACCTAGCGCGTTACTAACGCATTACTTTACTCGTTGCATCAAAAAGGTAATCTAAGTACTTTAACGCGTTACGTCCACCATTTAAGTGCTTTGTAACGCGTTACACCCAACACTGATCCCAAGTTACACCCCAGTGAACTGCTAACAGGCTCAGGGGCACCCAAGTCTCACCCATGCCTGCGGGGATCAAAGGACCAGCCTGTCCGGTTTGATCCCACAGAAAATATAATACAGAATAAATCACAAAAAATAGTAAATTGTGACCACAATAGAAAGGCAACAGAACACCCAGTGCACCACAACTCACCATGCCTCGGACCCACCAGGCAAAGTGCACAAGGCCACCAACCCGGCCTTCAAACTCCCCAGATCTCAATCTAATCAATTTTCCATAGGATGCACTGGACAAAATCATTCCAATCAATGGAGGCCTCACCCGACAACCCACAGCCCCCAAGGGACACGATGCCAACGTCCTGTTTCCAGACACCACAGCACGCCCCCAGAGGCCCTGCCGAGGCACATACCGAGAGGCTAGAGCTGCCCAGGTGGTACAAGGGAAACGCTAAACCTAGGTGGTTTTAATGTTATGGCTGATCGCTGGAACTAATTAATAAACTGCTTCTCGCCAGCAGTAAAATAAAATGGTGGACAGGCCACGCCCACAAACAACAACAGTACCAGTTTTATATTTCCACAAAAGACCAATTATACGCGACTCAATTGACTTGTCAGTTGCTAGTGTGATGTGATGAAAAATTCTAAATGTGCCTTATGTGTGTGATAAAGGAGGAGTTTCAGTCTAGGATTGTCCTTTTTGCTACATGACACATCATACATTGTGTGTGTGTATGTGTGTGTGTGTGTGTGTGTGTGTGTGTGTGTGTGTGTGTTCTTGCGAGACATAGGGAATTTGTTATGCCCTGCCATATACTGTAAAAGTGCCTGTAATAAACAGACGATGCTCCTTTGGGGAAACCTGTTGCAACAATTTTTTTTGCTTTAAGTAAAACTGTTGTTCTCACTCAGAGAGCGCTCTGATGACTGATCTTTTTACTAAATAGCATTTCCACCACAGTGAACATGGATTAAGGGCTTCTCAGGACTTTTTCTGATAAGTATTTTTAAGGCTTCCAGAAGAAAGAACTTTTGTCTTCTTACACCAGAATGAGAATTTTTTTTCTCAAAAAAAGTATTACAAGCTGTTATAGAATATTTTGTTCATCGTTTTTTTGATTCACAGGGATGTTAAACAGCACAAATGCCACAGTTTATCCCTCCAGTGTGTTTTGCTTATATCAGTCTGAATGATGTGGGGTTTTGCAAAACGCTATAACTCCACCTCTCACAGGAGAATTCATGGTGCAGATGAATTTGTGGTTATAGAAGCATGCAATAAGTGTTGGTTGAGTTTTAATAAAAAAGAACAGAACATATAACAGATATAACAAGATGTACAAAACAT
This sequence comes from Clarias gariepinus, assembly GCF_024256425.1. Lineage (NCBI taxonomy): Eukaryota > Metazoa > Chordata > Actinopteri > Siluriformes > Clariidae > Clarias > Clarias gariepinus. The sequence goes on from NC_071113.1 coordinate 30,670,675, forward strand.
ATTTAGGGACTTTCAACCTTGTACGCCTGTAGACAATAATTTGCCAAAATGGTGTTTATCTCATTTTGCTTTCAAACTCTGCATTTATCCACATATATATTTGATATACATCAGTGTAAATGTTTTGTTCTGTACAGGATCTGTGTGTGTGTGTGTGTGTGTGTGTGTGTGTGTGTGTGTTATTTTATATTTTATACCCAGTTCTCGGTCTTCTCTCTCCTCTCCATCAGTTTCTTCTGGAGGATCTCTCCTGTTCCTCCTGGTTTGCCGAACTTCTCCACTATGGCTTTGGTTTTTTGGAACTGGGCCTCAGGAACGAGGTGTTTTACACACTTCAGGTATGCAGACAGGGTTTGCTGAAGGTCCGGTACGGGTAATTTAGGGAGGACCTAGGGGAAATTCAATTATACAAATAATATACAAATATACAAATATACAAATAATATACAAATAATACAGCCTAAACTGTTAATTCATAAGATTATGTTAATTTAACAAAATTCATAGGATGATGAATTGATCAGCATTTTATTTTTCTCCTTCACAAGTTAAAATCATCCAAAGTATAAAAACAACCCGAGATCTCCAAGCTTTCATGGTCAAAGTCTTTAATAAAATGTTAAAATGTCACTAAATGTTCCTCAGTCCTAATTCAGTTTGTTAATTTGTCAATTATTCCCAAAAGGACATGAGCTAGGTAAAGAAAGGCTCCACTGAGTGTTCTTCAGTCTGTTCAGAAGGATTAGATGGCAAAATGTGGTCAGGGAATGCTGTTGTGTTTCCTCCTTTACTGTATTGATGAGAAGTGGGTGTGGTATAAACACACACTATAGTCAAGGCTTGGCTCTGGAGGTTAAAAAAAACATCTCATTGGGACCAAAAAACAAGGGCATAATAAGCTATGACCTTTTCTTTAGGCGTTCTGACAATAGGAGTGAGAGACAATGGGAATTTAATCATTCTGTTAAAGTGCACCATGGAACGTTCAGACAAAACAGGTCAAGGACATTTGGTTGGACAGCAGAATGAATGATGTACAGAAAAATATCAGTGGAAGAGTGAAGCGATAAAATAAATATGTCCGTAAATAATGACCCACCACCTGCGAGAGGAACTGATGGTGTCGGGTGTGCTGGCATTTGGTTGGCCCTTGGCCTTCACAGACCAGACCCAAGCAGAGGAAGCTGACTCTGGTGACGTGGAACGTCACTTTTCTGTGACTTCTCTTTAGCACTTATTTTTTTATTGAGAGTTAGTTTATTTTCATTGAGAGAGTTCATGACCATGTTATTCAGAAAGAACCGGAGCTTGTGCGGGAGGTGGAGTGCTATCAGTTAGATCTGGTCGGGCCTATCTCCATGCACAGCCACGGCTCTGGATCTGTACTACTAGATAGGGGTTGGACTTTGTTCTTCTTGCCCAGGGAACCAGGATGTGAGGTGCCAGACAGGAATGGAAATACTCACGAGTCCCTGGCTGAGTGCCACGATATTGGAGTTTACTCTACTGGACAAGAGGGTCGCCTTCCTGTTCCTGAGGGCCATTACAGGGGAGGACTCTTACTGTTGTCTGTGCTTATGCACCAAACAGCAGTTCAGAGTATTCTGCTTTCTTGGAGACTCTGAATGGAGTTCTTGTTGGGTACCGGGGATTCCATAGTCCTGCTGGGGGACTTCAATGCCCATGTAGCCAATGATGGAGATACTTGAAGGGGCATGATTGGGAGGAACGGCCTCCTCTGTCTAAACCCAAGCAGTGGATTTCTGTGATAGTCATGGATTGTCAATAACAAATTTCATGTTCGAGCATAAGGATGCTCATAAGTGTACTTGGTACCAGAGCACCTAAGGCCAAGAATCATTTATTCATTCTGTGATAGTATCATCTGACCTGTGGCCGTATGTCTTGGACACTCGAGAGGGGTGGGAGGGGCAGAGCACCATCTGGTTCTGAGTTGGATCAGGTGGCAGGGGAAGCACCTGGACAGACGTGGTAAGTCCAAACAAATAGTGCTGGTGAATTAGGAATGTCTAGGGTTAGCCCCTGTCCAATGGACTTTTAACTCGCACCTCCAGCAGAGCTTTTTCAGCATCACTGTGGAAGCTGGAGAAATAGAATCAGTCTGGTCAATTCTTAAAGCTTCTTTCGCTAAAGCTGCACCTGTGAGCTGTGGTCTTAAAGTTCTGGGTGCTTCAAGGGGTGGTAACCCCAAACAGCATGGTGAAGACCTGTGGTTAGGGAACCTGTACAACTGAAAAAGAAGGCCATCAGGGATAAGTTATCCTGGGGAACTGTTGAGGCAGTTGCAAGGTATTGACTGGCGATGTCAGTACCTTGATGTTAGCCTCAGCAGTGCTTTTGAAAAACCACCAAGCAATTTAGGAGGGGAAAATAGAGTGGAAAAAGCACTTTGAGAAATTCCTGAATCCAACTAATCCATCCCCTGTTGCAGAGACATATTAGATAATGGGGGAGTTGACATCAATCTCCCTGAACAGGGTCATTGAGGTAGTGGAACAACTCAGCAGATGTGTGTGCCAACTACAGGTGCATCACACTACTCAGCCTCCCTGGAAAAGTGTACTCTAAGGTGCTGGAAAGGAGGGTTCGGTCGATTGTCGAGGAACAATGTGGATTCCATTCTGGTTGTGGAACAACAGACCAGATTTTTACTTTTGCAGGAATCCTGGAGGAGACTTGGGAATATGCCCACCCAGACTACATGTGTTTTGTGGAGAAGGCATATGATCAGGTCCTCCAGGATTTTCTGTGAAAGGTACTGCAGGAGTCTGAGGTGAGAAGGTCACTTCTCAGAGCCATCCAATCCCTTTACACCCAAAGTGAGAGCTATGTTTGGGTTTTTGGCAGTAAGTCAGACTTGTTTCCAGTGGGTGTTGGCCTCCACCAGGGCTGTGCTCTGTTACCAATCCTGTTTGTAATTTTCATGGACAGGATATAAAGGCACAGCCTTGGAGAAGAGGGTATTCAGTTTGGTGGGCTAAGGATCTGCTTTTTGCAGATGATGTGGTCCTGATGTCATCATCAGTTTGTGGCCTGCAGTGCTTGCTGGATCGGTTTGCAGCTGAGTGTGAAACAACAAGGATGAGGATCAGCACCTCAAAATCTGTGGCCATGGTTCTTAGCAGAAAACTGATGGATTGTCTACTCCAGGTAGAGAGTGAGTCGTCATACCAAGTGAAGGAGTTTAGGTATCTTGGGGTCTTGTTTACGAGTAATGTACCATTGGAACATGAGGTTGGTTTAAGAACCGGAGCAGCGAGGGCAATATTGCAGTCAATTTAACACACTGTTGTGAGAAAAGAGAGTTGAGCCAAAAGGCAAAGCTCTCAATCTACCATCTAGCCGATCTTCACCTATAGTCATGAGTGTTGGGTCATGAGAGAAAGTACAAGATTGCGAATACAAGCAGCCAAAATTACTTTTGTCAGAAGGGTAGCTGGCTTTTCTCTTAGAGATAGGTTGAAAAACTCAGTCATCTGTGAGACACTTAGAGTAGAACCGCTGCTCTTTTGTGTGGAAAGGAGTCAGTTTAGGTGGTTCGGGCATCTAGTAAGGATCTCACCAGCATCCCTAGGAGGGTATTCTTGACACGGCCAGCTGGAAGAAGGCCACAGGGCAGACCAAGGACAAGATGGAGAGATAATAATATCCTCACAGTGGCCTGGAAAGGCCTCGGGATGACCCAGTCAGAGGTATCTAAGGTGGCTGGGGAATGAAAAGTTTGAGGATTGATTTTGCTCCAAACTGGCATGATGTCATTATGCAGTCACTGCAGATTTGTCGGCTGCACATCCATGATGCGAATCTCCAGTTCCACCACAACCTAAAGGTGTGTTATTGAAGGGAGATGAGGAGACGGTGGAGGCCGTGTGAGTATAGTGACCTCATTGTCATGTTCAAGAAACCAGTGTGAGATGATTTTAGCTTTGTGACATGGTGCGTTATCCTGTGCTCATAAAGAGGATGGATACAGTCAGCAACAATACTCAGGCAGGCTGTGGTGTTTAAACCATGCTCAGTTGGTACTAATGGGCCCAAAGTGTGCCAAGTAACAGTATCTCCCCCACACCATTACATTATCACTACTGTACCAGTTTAAGCCAAATTCTGATTTTGGTGAGCCCATGTGAACTGTAGCCTCAGTTTCCTGCTTGTTGCTAACAGGATCATCACCCTGTGTGGTCTTGAAGGTTCAATGTGTTGTGCTCTTCAGCATACCTCGGTTGTAATGAGATGTTACGAGTCACTGTTGTTGGCATTTTCATGCAGAGAACTACCCTCACTGGGGATTTTCCCTAGAACAGGTATAAACCCTAGAGATGGATGTGTGTAAAAATCCCAGTAGATCAGCAGTTTGGGAAAAACTCAAAAAGCCTGTCTGGCACCAACAACCATGCCACACTTAAAGTCACTTAAATCACCTTCCTTTCCCATCTGATGCTCTCATGGAACTTCAGGAGATTGCCTTGACCGTGACTAAATGCCTAGATGCTGCCATGTGATTGGCTGATTAGACATTTGTGGTAACGAGCAGGTGAACAGGTGTATCTACTTGCCTGGTGAGTGTATATACACTGAATTCATATCTAAATCTTCTTCTTCTTGATATAATAATAATAATATTTATTATTATTATTATTATTATTAACTAACTATTGTTTGCTGACATATTTATGTACATATAGTCATGCAAGGGAAAAATAAAAAAATAAACAAATAAATAAAAAATGTAATCATTTGTCATTTTTTATTTAAAATTATATAATAATCTGTATTAAGGGCCAGGTTTGTTTGTTTGTTTGTTTGTTCATTTGGTTAAGCCCAGCGTGCAAAATATTTGAAAATATCTGATAAAATTTTATGTCAAAATAATCTATCTATTCATCTACTTAGTCAATTAGATTACATTTATAACATTTATATAGAGAGACAGGGTGGCACAGTGGTGTAGTGGTTAGCACTGTTGCCTTGCACCTCCAGGGTCCGGGTTCGATTTCCGTCTCTGTGTGCATGGAGTTTGCATGTTCTCCTTGTGTTTTTCCTGCAGGTACTCCGGTTTTCTTACACAGTCTTAAGACCTGCAAGATTAGGCTACTGTAGTTCCCAAATTGCCTATTGTGTGTGTGTATGTGTGTGCCCAGGGATGAATTGGCACCTTGTCCAGGGTGTACCCCGCCGTGTGCCCTAAGCCCCCTGGGATAGGCTCCAGGTCCCAAGCGACCCTGAATACAGGATAAAGCGGTGTAAACGATGGGTGAGTGAGATAAATATTATGTGTTCTATTTAAGTATGTAGCGCCTTTCCAACACTTAAGGTCATTTGACGCATACATAACGTTTATACCTAAACAAAATAGCAAAAAGGCTTTAAGGTGTAAAAGAAGACAAAGTAGAGTAAAATGTAAAATATAGATGTGTGTTTATTCACGAGCAGAAAGTCATGGAGCTGCCTGATGGCACATTATCACTTCATTTTTTAGTTAACTATAAATACTGTATTCAATGCAAGTGTTAAGGTAATTATATGAATCTCTCTAATACTTAAATTAGACGATGTATGAATTAGAAATAACTCTCAGTATCATGAAGTTCATATCACTGTACGCTTTGTTTGCCATGAGGAAGAATTCTCTCACGAAAAGTTGTCTCTTAAAAATCTGTATAATGTGTATAATTAGACAGGTACATTATATTTATAAATAAATGCATTATAGTGCAAAAGAGGAAACCAGTGACTCTCTGTACTGGGTGTGTTTAGAAATCTAGGAGTTGGATGTGATATATAATATACCCGCTGCTAAGTGTGTATTACTGGGAATCACACTAACATATGAAAATGTCATAAACATCTGTATGAGCGACTGTTTTATACAACATCTGCAATGCTAATAATTTATTATGTATATGGTAAAAAGGCTTGATGGCTTAGAAGGAAGCACTGGTTCCTCAGACCTCCAGGGGGGATTGGATCTCGTCCCTGCTCCGTGTGCTTTCAGTGCTCCGGTTCGTTCTCGCAGCACACGCAGTCATGCACTTACTTATGTTTCCAAATTGTTCACTTTGTGTGTGTGTGTGTGTGTGTGTGTGTGTGTGTGTGTGTGTGTGTGTGTGTGTGTGAGTGTTTGCACGCCACGCAGAGTGTACATTATCGTGTGCTATGATTTCCCTGTGATAGACTCCAGGGCTCCTGAATCCCTCCACTGGATTAATATCTTTTTTTTGATACAGGATTACATTTGCACTTGCCCTCGCCCCATGGGAGAAACCCCGATGCCGCGTTACGAGCCGTTCCGTTACGAGCCGTTCCGTTACTCTGTTAGCTCAAATGAGGTTTGTTAGAGGACTGAGAGATAGAGCCGTCATTAATGCAAGAGCGAGGACTGAAATCGATGAAATCTTATTCCGAGCCAAAACCAGAGCAATGAAATACTTAACAAATAAAACAAAGCAGCATTAATATAATCAGAGTTGCATTTTATTTATCATAACAGCACATAAAGAAGTGTTTCCACCACAGCACTATTTCTACATTAACAACTTTTTCTTTGTAAAAGAACACGTTCTATTTATAGAATTGACTGGGAAACCAGCTAGTACAGTAGTTCGTGTCATCACTAGAAACATCACTGATGTTCACTCATCAGCCTCTCTTTATTTTCTCTCTTGAAGGTAATACGGTGAAGAAGCGTAAAACCCTCTCTCCTGAATAGGGAGACTTTCTGACTGTTACAAGACACTAACACTGGTGACTCCTTCCATACATGTTGCCATCTCACAGAGAATTCATTTGCACTACCTCAATTCCGCACTGTGTATCGCTCGCCGCTGCCTTGTTGTATAGTCCTTAGCTAGCTTTGTTAATTTATGTTGCATTTCGCACCTTGGTCCAGGAGAAACATTGTTTGATTTCACTGTGTACTGAACTGTATAAAGCCCATGTGACTTGACCTGACATAAAATGTCTCCTCATTTATCAACAATTACATGTGTTTTGTAAACGGTTTATTGTCAGCTGAACATGAGCTGTACACGTCTCTGAGAATCATCAGTCTAACCCAACTGAATACTGTAACCATAACAGGACAAAATTAAGATGAGAAAAAAAAAAAAACAGACAGTTTATAGGGTTTACTGAACAGATGGTGTCTGAAATGTTGTTGTTGATGATGATGATGATGGTGATGATGATGATGATGATGATGATGATGATTATATTATGCTTACATTGCTGTCCCTGGATGGTTCTCTCTCCAGCACAGGCATCCTCTCTCTCTAATCCAGATGCTGAACAAATGATCTTCATGACACATGGAAAGAGAGAGAGAGAGAGAGAGAGAGAGAGAGAGAGAGGGAAAATATCATAAGTATTTATCATACTTTTAATCTCATACATTCTATAATATCATGATGCACTTCTTTTCAACACATCCAGTAGTGCTGAAGCATCTCAAAAAAATACCAAAATAATAATAAGGTAGATAAATACACACTATAAAGACAGGTCTAAAGAAATAAATATAAGTTAATGATGGAGATAGTTAAGTACGTTGCAGGCAGGCTAGGCATAAATGTTTATGAGTAACGCTACAGCATAAAACATCTTTGGAAAAATCGTGATAAACACATAAATATATATATATACAATTACAGATTTGAACTGGGGTGTTCAAACTTTTGCACACGGCTGTGAAGATACATGTATACTGCCTATATTTTACAGGGTTCTGGCTTTTCGCTCTTTTTTTCTTACACAATTATTTTTAATTGTCTAATCATTAATACTATTTATATAATATCTGTAATGTTTAATCTCATGCTGTAGTATGCTGTAATATAATATTCCAATTTTTTTGCAGTTTATGTTTAGTTATTAAAGATAATTTGCTTCATAATGCGAAGTGAAACTTGAGATAAGATGTGCATTAGGGAGGATGAGTTAGTGCAGAAAGTGATGGGTTGTGCATAAACGGAGGATTTATATCATCGTACATTAGTGCCATGCAATGACTTTAAAACCAGCAATTATATGAATAATATATATATTGAATTATAGAGCATGTAATTTAATGGTTATATATATATATATATATATATATATATATATATATATATATATATATGCAAGTTATTTAATAATAATAATAATAATAATAATAATATACAGTACAGTATGTCCAAGAAATGCACCAGATATGCATGCATGATATTAGAAAAAAAAACATCTTTATTCTTTTACTTACTCCTGTATTTCACAATACATCACTTCTATAATATTTTTCGGACACGCTATTTAATATAATAGCACGATATTTACTCGATAAGCATTTATTCTGCATTAATTGATGATATATTTTCTTGCATTAATTACCTGTGGAGTGAGATCAGAAGTTCCCGTGCGCGCGCTCCTCGCAGCCGAGCATCCTCGCGCTGCTCTTTCCGCGCGCGCCGTGACTTTTTTTCTCTCTTCTGATCGCCCCTCAGGCTCTCGTCCGAAACCACGCCCCCTCGGCTAATAGGACGCGCAGTCATTGGTCAGTTATTCCACTGAACGAGTTCTGACGCGCTCTGATTGGTCAGTGTGACTGCGTTCTGACTGACAAGCTGAGAGACTGAAAGCATCCTTTAGCAAAAAGGACACACAAACATTTTATTAATCATTTACATAAAGTAATTATTTATAATGTATTATTATTTATAAACCATTTACATAATTTGCATAAACTTTATTAATTTGTTTCAGTAAGCAGCGAATGTCTTTGACTAAAAACTAATTTATTAATTAAATATTGTATAGATTTACTTAATTAAAGTGAATGAATGTATCTAATCATTTACATCCTCATAGGTTTGAAATGTAAATTATGTTTTAACTTAATTCTTAAGAGTCTTTATTTAAGTTAAAGAATAATACATTAAGTACAAAAACAATAAATGAGTCTAACCAGTTCATCTGGTTTATTCTGTAATCCATTTCACTTTTATGATCATATGATTAATGTTAGTTCATGTAATCATAATTTAATTTTATTTATTCATTTATTTATTAACTTATTAAAGAAGAGTGTTTTTGTTTGTTCTGTACTTTCCTTGTTAAACCCAATACAACAATCCAAACAGTGTGATCTTTAAAGATGTTTATTATCAAAATTATCATCATAAATGAGAATAGTTCATTCATTCTGTTTAACAGCTTACATTCTTACCTTTACACATTTTTTTCAACATTTCAGTTTCATGTATTTGATCATATTGACATATTCACACGCCACCAATTTACATCGATTTACATATATGTACATGTGTCATATTATAGTTTAGTATTTAAAACATGTTCTTTTGATTTAATTAGACTAAAATAGGCTTACATATTGTTAAAGCTCCAGTGTATTATATACAACAAATACAATCACTTCTGGGGTTTGTTTTTACATAAAAATAAGCTACTATTTTTAATATTGAAACATATGTGAAATATATGTTGTGTTTTTTTATACATATAATTTCTATACATTTAAAAGAAAGCAGCTTAGTAATATTAATGAATTACGACTCATTGTATGATTTAATACAGTTATTACACATTTTCATGAAAACTTCACAGTACAAGCAGCAGTGTGGATATAAAATCCTGTGTCATCCAAAAAGAAATACTTCCATTTTCCATGACTTAATTACACACTGTGGGGAATTTTGGCTCTGTCTATTCCAAAGAAGCCTCACTGAAATGTTAGCATTAGAACGATGTTTAATTATAATTAACCAGTTACCTTTTTGGGATAATAAATGTGCCAGAAATGCCTTAAAATCCCATGATCATTAAATACATATATTTTCTTGGTTCTATAAAGAGCTGCCATAACATGCCGAATGTGTAACTCTAAAGTGTTCTGCAGTTTGTCCCTCTGGGGAAGCTCTTGTCTAGAGCCATCTTTAATAGTAGTGTCCTTTAAGCAATGTAAGAACAACATAGAGCCTTAAAGAGCCTAATACTACATTGATAATTAAATAATAAAAAAATCTCAATTAGTTCTTACTTTCTACTAAACGTTTCAGTGTGGCCTCTTTAAATACCTCCAAGAACTAAAACAAAAGTGAATTAAATATATGGTAATATATTTTAATGTGTATGGGAAATAACCTGCTCTAGCACCTTTATATCTAAGAGATGTTAAGTGTATTCTGGTCCTGACGACTCCTCCTCAGAGAATGATCTCGAGCCGAACCCATCCTCTATGGGCAGAGCACTGGTTGAAGTGTTGATGTCTGTGTTTGTGGCAGTGCTCAGTCCTTTCCTTTTCAGCTTGCGCTCCTCCATTTTGATGGTGTCGTAGAGTCCTGTGGGACCCTCCTCCAGCAGCACATTCCTCTCGGAGTAGGACGGCTTCATCTGGCAGACGTTTCGCAGCACGAGCAGAGCGGGAGCGTAAAGCATGTTGATGAGTCCCATGCCCAAATTAAGCTGGACAAACCCCAGATTATGGACGATCTGTCCAGCCACGATGGGTCCCATGGCATATGCCACGCAGTAGGAGATGTCTGCAATGGCATACACACTGCCGTAAACAGACACGTGACGTACGTCAACCAGGAAGGCTAGTGTGGGTAACAGTGCTGTGTCGACGAGCGCGATCCCGAAGCAGATACCACACAGCGGCACCATGAGCTGTCCAAAGGTCTTGCAGGCAGGCACGGTGCATGAGCTAGCGCCGATGATCACCATGCCTAAAGCACCGTAGAACCACTGCAGTTGTGGGTACTTGGCCGCCAGTTTGACTGTCACAAACACGCCAAGAACGTGCGGGAAGAAGGATGGCAGCCATGTCAGACCCATCTCCCATTTGGTGGAGTGCATCGTGGTCTCCATCCAGTTGGCCACTGTGGGCTCGAGGAAGGCCAAAGGCACATTGCAGACCGTAAGTGCTCCCGCCACCACGGCGATATATGGGTCCACCATGAGCCGGTGGATGGGAGTGCCAATGGGCATGTTCTCCCGTGTCCGGTTTGAAAAGGGTTTGATCACAGTAAGCAGCAGGAACCCATCGATCAGGCACACACATGCCAACACGACAAATGGTACACGCTTACCGAAAAACTCATACATCACTCCACCGAACGGTGGCGCCACGAGGCTACCGAACGATATGAACGCCAGGGCGACACCGAGTGCACGACTGCGTTCCCCCTCCTCCGTGTACTTGTCAGCAATCATGGCGATGCCTGATGTGTCTGCGAACGCCGAACCAAGACCCTGTAAGCTGCGTGCCACAAACAACGTGACATAGTTCTCAGCGAACGCGAATACGGTGGTGGACAAAAACATGACCGTCAGCCCAATCAGCAGAGGGATATCGTAACCCACCCGGTCGATAAACGTCCCCGATAAAGGGTTGACAAAAAGCTGGACGATGGCCTTGGAGGCAAACAGGACTCCTATCTTCACGTCCAGGTTCTCCTTGGTGGAGCTCTCACTGTGTGTCTCCGCCTCATTGGCTTTCTCCAGGTCGGCCAGGTAGTCTGGGATGATGGGGACGATCACCATGTAGAGCATGTTGTCTAAGAGCAGAGCGAGACACACGATCACGAGGATGATCCTGCGCTGGCGCTCGGGCTCGTGCACCGCGCCGCCCAGCTGCCTCGTGCGTTCGGAAAGTTTCTGCGCAGCGGATCGGGCCAGACCGAGAGAACCTCCGGAGTCCTCCATGCCTGAGAGTCTAGGGCGGGGAAAATATCGCTCCTCTCTCCTGCGCTGGGGTGTATTTATTTATCTCTCTCTCTCTCTCCCTCTCTCTCTCTCTCTTCACGCGCAGCTCTCAGCTCATCCAGCGCTTATTTTCCATCTCCTCTCACTTTCATCCGGACTAGTTGCCTCCTTCGGGCGTTGTCTTTTTCTTCTTCCTCCTCTTCTCTCTCTCTTTATTTATTCTTGTTGGTCTTTTCACTCCCTTTGATTTCCGTCGGTCTCTTCTCCTCCTCCCGTCCTGCCATCAGTGCGCGAGCTCCGAGTGTTCACATGGACTCTCTCTCTCTCTCTCTAAGATCTATAAATGGATTCACATTGACCAATCAGAAGTGGAAAAAGAAGTACCGAGTATCACACCCACGTCCTTCACAATGGGTGCGTGTGTGTGTGTGTGTGTGTGTGTGTGTGGAGAGAGAGAGAGAGAGAGACTTACAATAAAAGACAGTCATAAAAAACCTTATTTACTTGTATTTAGAACGTTTTCATATTAAGCCGCATAATGCAAAAAAAAAAAAAAATAATAATAATAATAATGTAGGGTCTGGATCAATAATGTGTAAAAAAAAAATATAACATTAAATTAAAGATAAATAACCGATGTTGTTGATATTATTATTATTATTATTATTATTATTGAAAAAACATTCAAATATAAGATTCATAAATATAACATAGCTGATGTGTTCATTTCACATTTATAAAAACAAATAAAAACGTTATACAGCCAAATAAATGCAGGTGTACTAAAGAAAAATTAATTAAATAACTGAAAAGAAAATAATTGAGCGCATCACAGTGATGGACAGTGTTGGGGTAAAAGATAAAAAGGCTAAATAAATTATTAATAAATTAAAATTCACGTTCACAAAATATTAACTTAGTCAATAGTTAATAAGCAGACTGTATATCTGTATCAGTGAAGGCTTAACACATTAAAAACATTAAATAACAAACTGCACTGAAAATATTATATTTCCCCACATTCTCTTATGGAACTGGATAATTTGCTTATTAATTCTGCATTAAACGTTTAATATAATGAAGTTGTTAAAGTACAACAAATAAGCCGAAAATTAACTGCTCCACATTACAGCGTGATGATGCGATGTTACACAGTGTGGAGACACTGCCATCTAGTGTTCACTTTATTACTGTGCACAACATCAGCAACATCAGGCTGAGTGCAGACAACTGGATCCTTACTGATGATCGGACTATTAATTACAGATGTTCATTTACAGATGTGTATTATTTTTGTTATAATTACAAAGTAATAAATCTCATTATAGGACTCAAATTGGCACGGTGGTGTAGTGGTTAGCACTGTCACCTTACACCTTCAGGGTCTGGGTTCGATTCCCGGCCTGGCTCGATTCCCGTCTCTGTGTGCATGGAGTTTGCATGTTCTCCCTGTGCTTAGTGGGTTTCCTCCGGGTACTCGCTTTCCTCCAACAGTCCAAAGATATGTAGGTTAGGCTAATTGGCATTCCCAAATTTTCTCGTAGTGTGTAAATGTGTGTGCCCTGCGATGGATTGGCGCCCTGCCTTGTGCCCTAAGCCTCCTGGGATAGGCTCCAGGCCCCCGCGACCCTGAATACAGTATAAAGTGGTGTAGAAGATGAGTGTGTGAGTGATGAAAGGATTCAAATTTAAGACTTAATTTGTTTTTAATATTAACAAAAACATTATTTTTTCTTTGTGCTGATCTGTGCAATAAAAACGTGTTGTTTACATCTGACTATTATTTTTGCTAATAAAATAAATGAATATAAATGTAAACTTGATGGCCAATAATAATAAATAAATATTATAAAATAAATAAATAAACAAAAACAAAATATGGACATAACTTTCTAATTAAATTTACATGTAATATAAATAATTTGTCTTGTTTTTATTTATTTAAATGTATGAGTTCTATGTTGTGGTGCAGTGCAGTTTCATGAAGGTAATTGAAACAAAAACTTAAATCAATACAAACACACCTGGTTCCTCATCTGTGCTCCATCTTAAAATGTTGATTTTCTTTTCATTAAAAATGTATCTTAGATATAATCTTATTTAAAAATATAAAGTATATCTGTAGTTGATTGATTTTTTTATTTGTACCAGGGCCTGGTTTCTCGATAACGCACACTATTCGCGCGCTAAGAAGACTCTTAAGATTTATCTTACGTTAAGTGATAACTTTCCTAAGTGTATTTCTCGAACTGTCCTTTAGGAGTCTTCTTAAGTCGCTGCCTCTTACGTCCGACGTTACAAGGTGCTGTCTACAGTGAAGGTCCTGAATTATCTGACATCAGTTGCTCAGGAATTGATTTTTGACTCCTTTTGCATGACAGCGTTAAGAAAGACGGCACTTTCTATGCAAATTAAACATTGCACTAAATTATTTTAATAGCGTTCATTTCGACACGGGTTAACTTATCAATAGCATGGGATAATAGACAAATATATAAATTAAATCACCAAACTGTTGCTAATATTTTCATGTAACCTGTGGCGGTGAAACTAACCGAGTATACAATCATAGTTGATTGACAAACAGCTGACAACACTCTTCACCAGCTTTAGAAACAATGTGAAGCATGTCAGTGGTTGGGGTTGTATAGCGCACTTATGGAATGAATACGATGAGATGACAGAGTGGAGGTTTAATACCCCTACAGTATCTCATCTACACGGCTTTCCGCGGTCGCTGTAAGTACAGTTCATCATGATTCAGTGCGAGTTTTGGTGCCGTGATTACGTTTCCATTTTACCACGCAAAAAAAAAATAAACATGTTTAACATGCGAAAGCTTGCGGACCTTGCAGATCTTCGCGGAACGTCGGACGGGCACTCGAGGCAGCTCACGGTGTCTAATACCCCTATCTCACCTACAGTATGTGCTTTGACTCACAGTGAGATGCACCGTGAGCTGCCGCGATTGCCCGCTCTGAATCATGATCAACCCTACTTACGGCCACAGCGCGAGACCGCGCAGGTGAGATAGGGGTATACAGCATTACAATCACTCAGAAAAATGAAAAGATGCGGGGTTTAAAACTCCCATGTTTATTTTCTCATTTAACTCAATCAAATTTCATCATAAAATAAAATGTGTCAAAAGAAAAGTTCATCCAGTTATGGATAATGGCTAATGTCAATGAAACATATTTTAAACACAAAGCAGCGAGCAGCTGGACATCGGGACGTGGAGCGTAAGTACGACGCGTTGGCCTGGCAAGTGCGGTCTGAGCAGATCAAGAAGCTCCATAATCTGTTGCCTTGGAAGGCGAAACTTTTTTTTTTTTTATATCCACCTTAGGCAAAATATAAAAAGGGATGAAGTTTTCCCTAAAGAAAAGATGTACATGAACCGCGGACGGCGCCGTCTTCAGTTTAGCACAACAACACGCTGTATCGCTACAAATTGTTTGCCACCTGTTCAATATTTAAAAGTGATTGCCAATTTTAATGCATTAGTCACATTATGAAATAGGCTAATTAAAAGTCACTCTATTAGTTCTGATATAAAATAAAATAAAATTCTTAAAAAGGCGTACAGTATATACCATCATTAATATGACTTTGATAACGTGCCATAATGTGCTTCCATACGCCGCTGATTTATAAAGACTGCTGCTCAGTAGCGCCGACTAGTGTCTGGAGCTGAAACTACGCTAAGAGTGAGTTAAGGTTGGTCCAGACCAACCTTACGAACGTGTGACTTACCTAAGAGATACTTAGCGTAAGAAAATTTCGGGAAAAGCGCCATAACGTCAAGAGAGAGGTTAAGGTGCAACTTAAGAACTACTTATCGATAAGACGCTTTCGAGAAACCGGGCCCTGATTAATAGGTGTTGATTGTTCACTCGTGGTGTGTGACTCTTTAAGGTCTCCACTAGAGGACACCAAAGACCTAAAAACAACTGGAAAAAAAAAAAAAACACGCTTAGTCATATGGACAAAATGGATTCATTATCTTCCCCAAGGTTTTTTTTTTTTTTTGGAAGTTTCCAGCTAGTTAATCAGCATCACCCCCAACCTACAATACCAGTCAAAGGTTTGACCACTTCTGCATGGTCTTTTCTGATTTATAGTTTTTTTACATTATAAAACAATACTGAAGGCGTTTATTATCCAAAACACACAATAATCTCCTTTGAAATGTTGATATTGAGATGTATATCTGCTGCTTCTGCTCTGTAAAGCTTCATAACGGCTCTAATCTGAGGTGCTGGTGATTTCTGAGGCTGGTGACTCTAAATGAACTCCTCCTCTGCAGCAGAGCTCAGGTTTGGTCTTGTTTTCCTGGGAAGGTCTTCATGAGAGACAGTTTCATCATCATGGAGCTCGATGGGTTTCGCAAATGCACTCGACACAGAACTGTTTTTGTGAGACCTGTTCTAGAAAGACTGACCTCTGTGTCTTAAAATAACAACCGACTGTTGATGTTTTTACTTAATTACATAATTACATAATTCCATATGTCCGTTTCATACTGTACAGGTCAGGAGCTTAATGTTCACACCAAACATCAAAACAAGCTAAATGTTGCACCTCTGACTTTTCTGGTAGCACAATTGTTGGCTTGTTGTTTATATAGAATAGTGAAAAAAGGACAATCATCCATTTCTGTAGGTGGAAACACGAGAATGGTCATACGGGTTAAAGCTGACCCATGACTATGGCAACTCAAATAATCACTCTTTACAATCATGATACACAGAAAAGCATTTCAGCAGGCAAAGCTTATCAGTTTTTGAGTGAGATGAACTAAGCAGTAGAAAACCACATTAGGTTCCATCTCAAGAACAGAAATCCGAGGCTATCATCCGCACTAATTCACTAAAACTAGACAGCTGTAGTCAGGGCATTTTTCCAAGATGAGAAGATCATTACAGGACAACAGTAGAACCTAACGATTAGTTATATAATCCTACCTGATCAAATCTCCCCTTTGGACCTGAATCATCATGCTACTGTACATGTGAAAGAACACATACAGTATGGAATGATGTAGAAAACAGAAAAGCGTTAGAATATGTTTTATATTGTAGATTGTCCAAAGTAGCTACATTTAGCTTTGATGCTAGCTTGGCACACACATGGCATTCTCTTATCAGATTCCAGGTAATAGAATAGTTGGAATTCAGTTCACAGGAACGTCTTGTCAAGAGTTAATCTCTGAGATTTCTTGCCTTCTTGATGTGCTTTGGACCATCAGTTGTCTTGTGCGGAGGAAGTGTGCGTACAGAGTCGCTGTTGTTAGTGCTTCAACTACTGTACAAATCCATATTATTAAACACACTCAGTTATGTAAAGAGAAAAGACACTCCATCATTACTAAAGAAATGAAGATCGGTGTGTTAGGTAAGGGTGCTGTGATAAAACAGGCTCTCATGAGGACTACCACAGGAAAAAAAAGACCAAGGGCTACCTCTGCTGCAGAGGATAAGTTCATTAAAATAACCATCGTCAGGAACCACCTGCTGATTTACAGCATCTCAGGTTAGTGCCCCAAATAAATACTTCTCTGAGTTTAAATGGCGGACATCCACTGTTCAGAGGAGGATGGACACGAGGAATGGACATTAGATCAATAGAAAACTGTCCTTTGGTCTGAGAAGTCTAAATGTAAGATTTTTGGTTCTTTGGATTTTTTGGTGGACTGCCGTGTCTTTGAGTGAACAGATTATTCCTGAATGTGTGGTTCCCACTGTAAAGCATGGAGGAGGAGGAGGTGTGATGGTGTGCAGTGCTCTGCTGGTGACACTGTTGGTGACTTAGTCAAAATTGAGGAGACATTTAACCAGCACGGCTACCACAGCATTTAGCAGAGACATGTCTGGTCTGCACATATTGAAATCATCATTTGTTTTCCAACAGGAAAGTGACCTCAAACACACCTCAAAGTGATGTGCTATTTGTCCAAGAAGGAGAGCGATGGAACACTGATGACCTGGCCTTAACACTCACCTGATCTAATTCTGACAGCTTTTTCTTTTCCTGTTGTCATCCAAGCAAAAGGTGGCTTACTTCAAAGAATCAAAAATACTGTATAAAACATATTTTGGGTTATTGAACAAGTTTTTGTTGACTACATGATTCCATAATTGTTGTCATATTAATGTCATATACTATTAATATACGATATACAGTACCATATATTGTTATACCAATAAAAAAACATTGAATGAGAAGGTGTGTCCAGACTTTTGACTGGTACTGTAGGCACATTAGGTTTGCGCTGTTATATTAGGGTTACATTAGGAGTAAGGTTTGTATCTTTAAGGTGTGTACCTGTCTGTGTGTGTTTTTCTGGATAAATCCTCAGTTTAAAACTTCTTGTTGTCTGTAATGCATTAAAGCAGTGAGCTATTACGTAAATATGAACTAATCCAGATTACGTGTTCTCTGTAATCCTTTAAAATAATTTCTGTACAAAACCCATTGTGGAAATGTGCAGCGCTATAACAGAGTCTTAAAACACTGTGTGTGTGTGTGTGTGCGTGTGTGTGTGTGCGCGCGCATGTGTATGTGTTCGAAAGACTGATTGATGGCTGAAAAAGCTTTTGTCCTTGAATAATCTGTATAATGTATAACACACACTTAGACACACAAACTTTGTGTGTGTGTGTGTGTGTGTGCTTGAGGATGTAAGATCACAGTGTGTGATGTGTAAAACACACAGTCACATGACCACTGAAACACACTATAATTTATTATTTTGTTACAGCTGTGTAAAGATGTCCAACTCTAACACTGACTGTAAGAGATGTTAGATGTGACTGGTAAAAGTATTTTAGATTAATTCAATCAGATTTTGGATTAACGTGGATTATAATTAATCTGATTAATCTGCTGCAGTATGACCTCGGCTTGTGCTTTTAAATGTTCTGTTTGTTTCAGGATGATGAGGCCGCTTTTGAAGACGCAAGTCACTTACTGCACACAACACTTTTACATTTTTTTAATTTATTAATTTATTTATTTTTAATGTATTGATTGTGTGTGATCTTTTCTTTTGGCATGGTGAAGCACTTTGGTCAACCATGGTTGTTTTTTAAACGTGCTATGGCCGATGGGCCGAGTGACACACACACACACACACACACACACACACACACACACACACACACTGAGTCAATCGTAAAACCTGGCCAATGTGAGCTGTGACTATATGGTGCAGTTCCCCTGATCCGTTTCCTTTAACCAGCAGCAGAGGAGCGGAGAAGAGAGGGGTGGTGTTCCAACTTTGGATGGATTGCAATGTTTTTTCTTTTTATTTAATCTCATTAACCTCTAAAACAAACACTAATATATTTCTATGATCATTTCTTCACCAGATGCACACACTGTAGATCTGACCCAAATATACACCTGACTAATAGGCATACCGCTCTTATGCAGGTAGAGAATCTCACCCAATGCAAAAGTTAAAAACAATTTAATATCAGGTCATGCACGAATAAAAAACAGAAAGATCAATCAGAAGGCAATTAAATGAGTTAAGGGCAGCGTGTAAATATAAAAACAGCTCTTATTATTCTTCTGTCTCTGCATCATGTTCGATATCTCTACCCGGCTCACGCCCCTGATATTATCACTTCCTGGTTTACTTACACACACACACACACACACACACACACACACATGCAGAAGATAAATATAAGAAAGGCATTGAATTCAAATATAAAATTAAAGGGCACCTTCTATATCTTTTTTATTTTTTATTTTTTTTACATTTTTGTCTAAAAATGTACTTGAACACAGCTTTAACCTTTCTGCTCGTTATGATGTCATTTCAAGAAGGAAGAGGAAAAAAGGGCGTGTGTGTTTGGATCAGTTTGCATGACCCCTCCTCTTGCTCTACACCTGGGCACCATTTTCAGAGAAGTGTTCTCTCCTGCTTTCTTATTGGCTAGAAAAATGTACTTCCGCGGTATGGGGGGGGGGGGGGACTTAGAGGGGGGCAGTATCTCATATGCGTTTAAAGCAACAGACAGTAAAACGGGAGTAAAACAGAAGGAATTTCACGCATCTCTGTATTTTTTCCCCTAATATTTATGTTAATTTTTCTAAACGTAGCCTGATGATTCCACTCTCCTCCTGACTGAGAACCCAAACACACAAGTGAACTTTTACTTCTTCTTCTCCTGCTGTCTCTGTCCAGTCAGGAACTCCCAGATTCCCCCTCTGTAAAACTCGTTACCGTACGCGTACAGCAAAGCGTTGAAGATTGGAGACAGTTTAGCGAGAACAGGGAGGACCTACAGTACAGGAAAAACATAGGTATTAAAAAAAATATATATTTTTACCTGTTTAAGACTATAAATCATATTGCCAAAAGTATTCACTCCCCTGCCCTTACATGCATAAGAACTTTTTCAATTTTTCATTCACACAGTTTAATATGATGTTGCAGCTTTACTGTATGTTCGCCCCCTTGGCAGGTATAAGAGCTTCAACTCTTCTTAGAAGGCTTTCCACAAAGTTACGGAGTGTGTTTATGGGAATTTTTCACCATTCTTCCTTCTTCCTTCCGCATTTCTAAGGTCAGACACTGATATTGGACGAGAAGGCGTGGCTCGCAGTCTCCGCCCTAATTCATCCCAGAGCTATCCTATCAGGTCGAGGTCTTTCAAAAGCCCCAAGTTCATATGCACGTGAAGGGAGTTTTGGCAATATAGTGATAAAAATATTCAAATATAATTTATACCAAAGATTCTAGAGAGCTCCACTCCACTTTATGACCTTTGGTTCATAATAATGTTAAACTAAACTCATTGTTAAATAAACGTTTGTGTGTTGTAGTCTGGTTGCAGCTTGGCTTCACTTCAGGCTCATACCATTGAGATACTTGCATTACTATCAAAAGCGAAAAAAAAAATAAAAATTGTGCTTGCTTTTGACTCAAAACATTGTGCATTTAAGTTATTTTAAATAAAGTCCTTCTACCTGCTGCTTCACTACACTGGGGTTTAAGGTTCCCTCATTTGCTAAATTCCACTTTACCCATTGCATCGTAGAAGCAGTGTCTCAGTCTCTCTGAAGAACTACACATATTTTGCAACCTTCAATTTTCCATTATTATGTTTGCATTATACAACTGCTGCTGTTGTTGTTGTTGTTGTTGTTTGTGTGTGTTAAAGGTTCCTGTACCATTCTGAGTTTAGGTGACACGCCCTTGGTGTCTTCGAAGCAGGCGTACAAACACATGATCACGTATGGACCCCAGCAGAAAAGCAGCATCTTTACAGGCAAACCTGTATTAAACTACACACACACACACACACACACACACACACACACACACACACACACACACACACACACACACTCAAGGATGAGCCTGCGGTGCCGACTATCTTGTCACCAGTTCACTGATGTATAACTGATAATCAGTGTTGATTGACAGGTTATGACTGATTGGTGTATACATAAAATTAAAGCCTAAATTCAGCATTACCTTTATTTAATTACATATTAATTTTGAAACATGTATGAGGATGAGATTATCTTAAAATGATTGATTTATGTTAATGTGCAGCATCTCAGTAAATGTTTGAAATGTTCTTACTTTGAAGTTGTGGATCTTTTTGAAGTAAGTGTAGATGGAGGAGTAGGAGGAGTATATGATGAGAAGAGGTAAGGCCAGGTACAGCATGATGAGGGAGAGTGTGTAGGTGATGTAGCCTCTAAATACCATATAAAAAGGTTACAAACATCACTGTTACAGCTACCAATGAACTCAAAGGGATAGAACAGATGTTATAAGAGTTTTACAAAATTATTTGAAAAGCAAAACATTCTGAATGGAAATCCTGCATCAGAGTAAACATGTTTTTTTTTTTATTAAGTTACTAAACCAGCAGCATAAATTACCAAACCCAGTGCATGGATTAAACAACCTGGATATTTTTATCATCTTGACTCTTAGCTTGTAATCAAAACCTCATAGATTGGATGATGTCTTTGTGGAGGTCTTTGAAGGTAAGAACTCACTGCTGCTGGCTCATTCTGTGCTTATGTTGCAGATGAAACTATTGTAATTTGTGTGGATAATGTGTGATAAAATTACTTGTTTTACCATATTGCTCATTATGGTTATACACTATCGAGTATACACTCGATGAAAAGGGGGCCATGGGCTATAATCCTGACATTGTTTATCTTTAGTATAATACATGTCCAACCTTCCACCCATCCATCAATCTAGGAACCTCTGTAGTCCAACTAGGGATTATGGATGTCAATGGTAATCATTGTATTTATTCCCAGTTTTACAACTGTGGTGGAACCTCCAGTCAACATTTACACACCACGGCCAAGTTGGAAACGCCAATTAGCTTAACCCGCATGTCTTTGGACTGTGGGAGGAAACTCACCAAGCATGGAAAGAACATGCAAACTCCGCTCACACCTGAGATGGGACTCGAACCCGGACACTGGAGATGCAAGCTGATGTCTAACACACGTCTAACAGTTGTTACTGTTCAGTAGACCTTCTAAACACGCCTCACAGTTGGCTCGTACCGATATGGACCGTTTCCACATCACTGTCTCTTGAGTAACTATCGGTTTCTGAATCAAACGTGTCCATTAAACTTGAACTCCTACTCGTCACTGTCTACCATGTTGTTGAGAACCTATAATGACATCACATCCTCAAAGTGGCACTCTGGTATTTTCCGGAGATATTTCTGTTCCTCCAAACAAGCACAACATTAGTGAGGTCACTGATGGTACTGTGTGTACCTGTCTCCTCGGGTGTAGTCGACAGTGCAGCCTACATGCATGGGCTCAAAGTCGAACACGCCCCATCCTATGAAGGGTAGCGGCAAAGCAGCCCACAGCACCGCCAAACCCCACATGATGGAGGTCATGGTCAGAGACGTGCTCCAGAACATCTTCTGCTCTGAAACATACACACGCACGTACACACACACACACACAGACACGGAGAACTCAACCTTCACACTCGTTTCAATCTTATCATATTTCATGATTCCAGGTCATGTCATGTTAAAATTGATAATTTAAAAAAAAACATGTGCTTTCTGTTAACTCACTGGTGCAGTACATGTGATATCGGTCCCACGCTACAGCACCAAGAAAACTAATTCCAGCCAAGATGGACACCATTCCCTGAAAACCATGGATCTGGCAACCCTCGGGACCAAATGGCCAGTACCTACAACAAAAGAGATTAGGATTATTTCAAGCAATTTCAGATAAAGGTTATGCTTTGATCAAACACATGCAATATTAATCAAATACCGATTCGATTAACAATACATTACAAATTAAACACATAAATAAATGTCTAAAATATTGTGAAGTTTAGTATCTGTGTGGTATTAGTTGATTGTCCTTTGGAAGTGAAGTAGAGTGTGTATGTGCAGTTGTTTGAAGAGACTCCAGAGCAACAATTGTCTGCCTGTCAAAACCACAGAGCACTGAATATCATCCAGCTGCAGTGTGTTGGTGGAATCTCACACTCACGTTAACGCAGTAATGAAAGATTGAAACACAACACAGATGGATCAGAGCCGAATCAGATCGACACCCTCGATCTTGTCCCTGAGTGTGACGTGTACCTGAGTGTGATGTGTCCCTGAGTGTGACGTGTCCCTGAGTGTGACGTGTCTCTGAGTGTGACGTGTCCCTGAGTGTGACGTGTCCCTGAGTGTGACGGGTACCTGAGTGTGACGTGTCCCTGAGTGTGATGTGTCCCTGAGTGTGACGTGTCCCTGAGTGTGACGTGTCTCTGAGTGTGACGTGTCCCTGAGTGTGACGGGTCCCTGAGTTTGACGGGTACCTGAGTTTGACGGGTACCTGAGTGTGACGTGTTCCTGAGTGTCACGTGTACCTGAGGTAGCTGGCGTACGCTGATGTCAGACCGTTACAGCTCAGTCCGAGATCAGCAAGCGCCAGACTGAAGACAAAGAAATTACTGGGAGTCCTGAGCTGTTTTACATTCAGGAACGCCAGTGTGGATATGAAGTTCAAGAAGAAACCAAGCAGACCTGAACACACACACACACACACACATGCACACATACACTATGACTACTATCGATTACATTATTGTTCATGTGACATGTGTTGACACTCAAAAGTCTAAAGAAGTACCTTTAAGTTTTCACTCTTTTTACATTTATTTCTTGTTTAAACAAACTATCAAATAGAATAAGAGTTAGTGTTAGTGTCAAAAACGAAATAAATATTGGCACCTACCACCGACCAGCAGCACCGAGCCAAACACAAACATGTCAAAATCACTGAAGCCCTCAGGTAACATGAGAGACGTCATTTTGAGGGTAACTTATCAATAACAGCTCACCTCCTTCAGTCGAGTCGGAAATGAGTAGGTTTTTAAAAAACAGTGTGATTTTATATCCCAATTCACGTGAAAGACCATGAGAGTGTGAGAGGTGTTAGAGTGAATAATGCCTGAAGGAATGTCTTAATACACTGCTGAAGAGGGGGAGAGAGAGTTTACAAGTTTCACAATACACAATAGCTGAAAAACACACTCAACACACTCTGCACTACTTGTCTGTATCTTCATTCATCCATCCTATCTATCTATCTATCCATTGGATTTCTTTGTTCATCCACCCTCCCTGCCACAAGGTTTTTTATTTATTTATTTTTATTGTGTGTGTGTGTGTTTGTGTGTGTGTGTGTGTGGGGGGGGTAATCTGAGTACTGAAGGAACTGATATGTCTTAAGTTAATGTTTGCAGATGCCAGAAAAGAGTCTAGATGCATGTCTTCCTTAATCTCTGGGAGATGGTGGGACCAGCTGAGCAGTGCTGGAGGATTGGAGGGAACGTGGTGCTGTACATTGTGTGATTAGAGCTGAAAGGTAAGTGGGTGCTGGGACATTTTAAGCTTTATAGGCAAGTATCAGGATTTTGAATTTGATGGGCAGCTACAGGAAGCCAGTGCAGGAAGCGGAGAATGGGGTGGTGTAGGAGAATGACAGAGGCAGACCTGCCAGAAGTGAGTTGCAGTAGTCAAGTCTTAAAATAAGGAGGGTCTAAACAAGGACATAAGTAGCCTCTGTTAAAAGAAATGGGTGGATTCTTCTGATGTTGTAAAGAAAAAATCAACGAGAGCAAGTAAGGTTGGTAAGATGTGAGGAAAATGTCAGATGATTGTCCAGTTTTACCCAAAGATTGCGGGCGGTGGCCGAGGGAGTGATCTGATTGTTGTCCAGGGAGATTATAAGGTCTTGACCTGGGGATGAATCATCGCGGATGAATAGCCTCTGGGTGGAAACCTGAGTGTCTGAAGGAGGAAAGGAGAGAATAAGTTGGGTGTCATCTGCATAACAATGGTATGAAAAGCAGTGTGAGGATATGACCCTGCCAATTTAATTTAAATCAATTCAATTTTATTTGTATAGCACTTTTACAAATTGTCATTGTCGTAAAGCAGCTTTACACAATCAAAATAATTATTTAAGTTTGTATGTAATGTGAATGTGTATGAATTAAAATGGTCAGATTGTCCCTGATAAGCAAGCAGAGGGCGACAGTGGCAAGAAAAAACTCCCTGAGATGGCAATAGGAAGAAATCTTGAGAGGAACCAGACTCAACAGGGAACCCATCCTCATCTGGGTGAGAACGGAAAGCAGGGATTGATCTGCATTCATACTGTGTCTTACCAAGAGATCAGGTATAGTAGAAGAACAGAAGAGGACCAAGTACTGAACCCTGTGGGACACCAGTAGAGAGTCTGCATGGGGCAGAAGTAAATCTCCTCTGTCTCATCTCATACAACCTATCTTCAATCTGAAACTGAAGCAAACCATTGCCATGCCATGCCACAGACTCCAAAGCTTGCAAGAACAGACAGGAGAATCCCACTGTTCACTGTGTCATAGGCAGCTGAGAGGTCCAGGAGGATGAGGACAAATGACAACCCAGCTGATCTAGCAGCATGAAGCCTCTTGGTGAACGACAAAAGGGCGGTCTCTGTGGAATGAGCTGCTTTGAATCCAGATTAGTTTCGATCATTGAGGTTATTTTGTGAGAGATGGAGAAACATTTGGTTGTAAACAGTTCTTTCAAGAATGCTACTACAATAAATTGTGTAGTATAGCTTATTTATAAGGCTTCATTGGCACCTGCAAGCATACCATGTGAGAGAGCATCCCCACTAGATCTTGGTAATCAGACTTGAGAGTTGAGTGAAGCCAGCTTAGTGTTTGTTTTCTGCCTCATATTGGCTAATGAGAGTCAACCTTTAGTTCTTGCTTTCATATTTAGTTGTGTGGGTCTGGGTTGTGATTTGTAATGGTCAATCTCAGTTTCCTTTTTACTATATTTCCATATAAATTTTATATACCCCCCATCTTATTAAGTCTATTATTGTAGTAGCATCACATAAAATGTGTGAGATGAGTCCCATCTCTTGCCCGTAAATCATTTGTTCCAGTAGCCCATTTATTATCAGATTGTCCTAATTCCCCAACATCTGGCATAGACCTTGTTAATCTGATTGACATCTGGGCTGGCAAGGCTCTCTTCGGTCATAGGTAAGCTATACATGAAATGTTTTGACCAGTGGTGGCCGGTGCAAGTTTTGTATTTTTTTGCGCAAACAAAATTAAAATTAAACTTTGGCTGCTAAGTGAGCAGCAGTCGATCTGGTCCGAGCTCTTTAACTCTTTTTTTTTCTTTGTCCGATCGCCTTGCGAAAGGGTATTTCAGCAAATAAATTACAGAATCTCCTCTCATATTTAGCTGCTTCCACATCGATCATTATTCACTACATTAACTAACAATCCGCTGACCGTTAATAAGACTTGTTGAGAATGGTTCAATCACATGAGCCCAAATATTTAAAAACAATATTGATTTGCTAAGAACAAAAGTGGGAGGTTTTAGGGCGCACATTGCTGCACCCCAAGGATGATTAAAAAAAAAAATACAATTAGAGCTCAGCCTCTAATCACCTGATTTTTAAAAATATAGGGGCCTACATATAGACACTTGTTTGTCCAGTGCCCCGTGTACACGAAAAGTTTCCTTTTTCCCTTGAACGTAATACAGTTCAGATTTTTAACTATTGTCGGACTATTGTGACTAAATGACTTCATTTCCTTATTAAAATAAATCATTATTATGTTAAATAATTACATGTTAAAGTAGCATTCTTCTCTGCCTAACTTTAAGGGGGCGGCGCCCCTTATTGACCAGCCGCCACTGGTTTTGACTGCAAAAACAAATAGTAGTTTTGTGATTCAGGTTTTTAGGGAGAAAAAAAAGAATTACAGTACAAATCATCACAGAATAATGATTCTCAGAGATGATTACACTGTGCAACAACAGTAATGGGCTAAGTAATGAGTAAACCTCCTTTTTCATGGCTTCAACATTCTACAAAAAATCCACAAAATGTAATCAGTTTACTCACAACAGCTGCTATTGTCCCTAAGGTTAGTTCTTTGATTATGCATTTAGCTCTTTATGGATGTGTTTAAATATTCCAAAAGAAGAATATTTAAATATAGTTTTAGTGATGCATGTGTGCCAGAGAAAAATTATTTGCCAGAAAGGTGTGTTCTTTTTCTCCTCTTATAAGTTAACACTTTGATTAAAACAATCTCTTGTTTATTTATAAAATAGTCTTGCATTGACATTACATCTGCATAATATATACATTAGCAATATGAACATGTTGTTAAATACTGTATGTGGCATGCAACTAAGGAAAAATAATTTTATTCCAATGCCATTATTTTGTGTTCTGAACATATGATTTTTACTTTTGGGAAGAATTTATACACATCCATTAAAGCAAAGATAAATCCTGGCTATTTTTAAATCCTGAAACTGTTTAGGTGATAAAGGTTAAGCCTGGCATGTGTACATGTTGCACATTTTCAGCAGAACTCGACTCGGGGCCGCAGTAATCCCGATTCAGTGCTACTTACAGAGTGGTGATTAGCACCGAGGATTTTGGGTAACAACAAATGCTGGTCATGGGAATGGCAGATGTCTTAGTGGAGCTTGGAAAGGGCTAAAAGTACATCTGGGATTACTTACCATCCTACTGTAAACACTTTATCATTTAAAAATCACTGACAGTGCAGCTGCAAAATATAGGTTTATATCATTGCACTTGTTATTGTTTCTATAGCAACCACTGATTCACAGGGCTGTGTACAATGGACGCCTTGCAAAAGCGAGATCTTTAATTATGTAACATGTAAGGAAGGAGTCTCCAGTGTCAGTGCTTTGTACCAGTCAAAGGTAAAGCTGTAACTTAATGTTTTTTTTACTTCTCTGTGGGTTTATAACCTACAGTAAGAGAGCACAGAGACTAATTTATTTTATCAGTATAAAAGGAAACTATGAATATATGGGAGAAATTATAACTTTTTGAGCTAAGCCACTTAGTACCGTAAAGAGCCTCTGAGTACAAATGTCTCTCTCAAGAATCTTCATCTAAAAAACTGAAATTTTCCCTCGGCATTTTCAGCATACGAACAAACTGAGCCAAACACTGGCTAAATGTTGTGTGTATGTCTGGGAGCTGTTCAAAATGTATCAGTAGAAAAGCCAAGCAAAGCAAGTTTACATATTGTTTTGTGTGCTTTTTTTATTTTTATTTAGTAAAGACACAGTATCAGTTCGAATTTTATTGAAGATGGTGCAAGAAGAAAAAGGGAGCCACTTTCAGTTTGGTTTTTAAAGCAACCTGTGCCAGGGGGGATCATTAATTAAGATTACTGTAAGTGAGGTGTAATCTCTATTTATTTTATATTTTACTTCATTTACATGTCTTTTCTAAATGTTTTGATTGTTTTTATATACAAAAATATGATACAGTGTTCTGGTATGTGGAAAAAAGTTGAAGTGTAAACAAAGAAACAAAGCTTCTAGTTTTAGTGATTATTAGATAGATAGATAGATAGATAGATAGATAGATAGATAGACACGCCTGTATGGATGTTGATTATACCAGTAAGAGACAAGCACTAAGACCCAGCAGGGGAGACGATTACCCACAATTCCGCAGCGCAAGAGAGAAAAAAAACGTTGGCTCAGGTGTGAAAACGTGATGCTCGGCGTCAAAACAAGAAGCGCATGCGTAATAGTGAATTTGCAGATTTCCTCTCAAACCTAGTCGTTTCTGTAGACAAAGTGTTAATTGCTGGAGATTTTAATATTCATTTTGAAAACCCAGAAGACCCTCTGAGAACAGCATTTATGTCTATACTGGACTCGGTAGGAGTAAATCAGTGTGTAGTAGGACCCACTCATAAAGCAGGTCACACTTTAGATTTAATAATATTATTTGGATTAAGTATAAGAAATTTATTCACAATACCACTATCTGAAGTTATCTCAGATCACTATCTTGTCTCAATTCAAGTGTGTCACAGTAATAATGTACACACAGCGCCGCGCTACCGTATAAAACGTACATTCACATCAACTACCAAACAGAGTTTTATCAGTAATCTCCCAGAGTTCCCAACTTCGATTAGATCACCGTCTGACCCCACAGAACTCGATCAGGCGACTGAATATTTAGAGTCGACATTTCGCTATACCCTAGATAATGTAGCTCCAGTCAAAAGAAAAATTATTAGAGATAAAAAACTTGCTCCCTGGTATAACGATCACACGCGCACTTTAAAACAGACCGCTCGGAAATTAGAACGTAAATGGCGTCAAACTAAATTACTAGTATTTCAAATAGCATGGAAGGAGAGCATCCTGAACTATAGAAAAGCTCTTAGTGTAGCTAGATCAACATATCTCGCCACTCTTATAGAAAATAACAAAAATAATCCTAGATTCTTATTTAATGCTGTAGCCAAATTAACCAGAAATAAGACCACTGCAGAAATCTCCACAACAACATCATGCAATAGTGAGGACTTCATGAACTTTTTTAATAATAAAATTGTAAATATTAGGCATAAAATTGAGGTTTGAAACCGAACAATGTAATTGATGCAGATGTTAATCTAGCCATGTCAGATCAGAACCTAGAATACTTTACTCCCCTTGAAGAGAATGAACTAATTTCACTCATCTCTTCTTCAAATTCATCAACCTGTATATTAGATCCTGTACCGACACATTTTTTTAAACAGATAGTACCAGCAATAATAGAACCCCTGTTGAGAATAATTAATTCTTCACTCAGCATTGGATATGTTCCAAAATCTTTTAAATTAGCAGTTATCAAACCAATAATTAAGAAACCTGACCTCGACCCCTGTCAGCTGTCCAGTTACAGACCAATATCAAACATCCCCTTTATCTCTAAGATCCTGGAAAAGATAGTAGCGGAGCAGCTATGCTCATATATACATAGAAATGGCATACATGAACTGTATCAGTCAGGATTTAGGCCTCATCACAGTACAGAGACAGCGCTCGTTAAAGTAGTAAATGACATTCTATTGGCCTCTGATCAGGGTTGTGTAACTATGCTTGTATTACTTGACCTCAGTGCAGCTTTTGACACTGTTGATCACGCTATTCTTCTTCACAGATTAGAAAATGTAGTGGGAATTAAGGGTACAGCCCTCTCCTGGCTCAGATCCTATCTGACCCATCGTTATCAGTATGTAGACTTAAATGGTGATTATTCTGCATGTTCTCTAGTGGAGTTCGGCGTTCCGCAGGGTTCAGTTTTAGGTCCACTGCTTTTTTCCCTTTACATGCTTCCTCTGGGCAACATAATCCGTAAGCATGGTATTAGTTTTCATTGTTATGCTGACGATACACAGTTATATGTCTCAGCAAAACCTGATGAGAAAAAACAGCTTACTAAAATTGAGCAATGTGTGCAGGACATAAGAAATTGGATGCTAATTAACTTCCTTCTGCTAAATCCGGATAAGACAGAAGTTCTAGTCATAGGACCGCATACAGCTAGGAGTAAAATTTTAGATCACACCGTAACTTTAGATGGCCTTTCTGTTCCATCAAATGCAACAGTGAAAGACCTTGGTGTGATTATTGATTCCAGCCTTTCATTTGAAGCACATGTAGATAATATTACCAGGATAGCATTCTTTCACCTCAGAAATATTGCCAGAATAAGAAATTTATTGTCGCTAAACGACGCAGAAAAACTAGTTCATGCTTTTATCACCTCTAGGTTGGACTATTGTAATGCCTTACTGTCTGGTTGTTCAGCTAGATGCATAAATAAGCTTCAGCTAGTCCAGAATGCAGCAGCGAGAGTCCTCACCAGAACCAGAAGATATGAGCACATCACCCCTATCTTATCTTCACTCCATTGGCTCCCTGTGAAATTTCGCATTGATTTTAAAATACTACTCTTGACATATAAAGCATTAAATGGTCTCGCGCCGCAGTACCTGAGCGAACTGCTAGTGTCTTACGATCCGCCACGCCTACTTCGATCAAAGGATGCAGGCTGCTTGTCAGTACCGCGTATTATGAAAAATACAGCTGGGGGCAGAGCTTTTTCTTACAAAGCCCCAAAGTTATGGAATAGTCTTTCAAATAATGTTCGGGACTCAGACACAGTCTCAGTGTTTAAGTCCAGGCTAAAAACCTATTTATTTAGCCAAGCATTTTTATAAATAGATTTGCCATAGGTAAAGGAGCAGATCTGGGGGACTCATGGACGTAGAGTATTATGGTG
Organism: Clarias gariepinus; assembly: GCF_024256425.1. Lineage (NCBI taxonomy): Eukaryota > Metazoa > Chordata > Actinopteri > Siluriformes > Clariidae > Clarias > Clarias gariepinus. Next base: position 30,702,079 of record NC_071113.1, read on the forward strand.
AACTGGTATGTTTGGATGCTGTCTTCCTCACTCTCATTGATCACTCAGGTTTGCTGACGGTGAGGTGATTGTTTGCTTTACATGTCAGGAAGCCCTCATGTTTGTGTTTCCTTCTGGCTCTCCCTTTTAGTTATGCTGTCATAGTTAGTCCTGCCGGAGTCTCTGCTTGCACTCTACAGTTAATATACATTCACATTATACATTGTGTGACTGTGACCATACCTAACAGCCATCTCTCCTCTTCTTCTCTTTCCCCCCCTCTTTCTCTTTCCTCTCTCCTCCTGTCTCCCCCTTTCACTCTTTCTCTCTCTCTGTCGAGCTACACATGTCGTTCCTGAGCTGCCAGTGATCCAGACTCCCTCTGCCCTCCGGACCTGTCTGACCCATCCTGGTGCCCCGCTTCTGGCTGAAGATCTCGTCACATGGATGCCCCGTGTGTCTCTCTGGGATGCGTCTGGTGTCTGGGAATGATTCTCTCTACCTAGAAAATGGTTCTGGCCTTGACTGGTGTTGGCAACTGTTTCTCTGGGGACTTGACAGTTCGATAGTTCATGACTGGAACTTCTTACAAGTCTACCTGGGTCTTCAATAACTACCTGGACTCCATATATCACCTATTATAGCTGAACTGCCTCCCACCCTACACACTGTATAAATGCAGATCATTTACTGCTTTCTGTTTCACCCAAATGAGGATGGGTTCCCTGTTGAGTCTGGTTCCTCTCAAGGTTTCTTCCTATTACCATCTCAGGGAGTTTTTCCTTGCCACTGTCGCCCTCGGCTTGCTCACCAGGGACAAACTGACCATTTTGATTCATACAAATTCACATTTCATACAAACCTAAATAATTCTTTTGACTATGTAAAGCTGCTTTGCGGCAATGAAAATTGCTAAAAGCGCTTTACAAATAAAATTGAATTGAATTGAATTAATACATGATACTCGTAAACCAATGCTCATTTTCAAGTCAAAATTTATAAAAAAAAATTGCTCGTCTTGCGGAACACTTGTAAACTGCGTTACTCATAATAAGAGTTTCCACTGTAAAAGGAAAAAATAAATAAATATAATAAAAATTCAAATTAAAAATAAAATAGAATAAAATGAAATATAAAATATGTAAAAATTAGATGAATATGTGCAAATAGGTAAATGAGGGTGGATTGACTAGTGCAAATTGAGATGTATAACTGATATACAGCAATTGAAAGGGACAGCAGTGCAAAAAGTGTCTGGTGCAAGACTGAGATAATATACATTATGCTATTTAATTACCTAAATGTAAACTCGAATGGTCACTCAGCACAACAGCACTCTATAAGGATGGACAGAGCTGGTTGTATTTTGTGAGAAGGCTCAGGTCTTTTAACATCTGCAACACGATTCTTTGGATGTTTTATGAAACCGTTGTGGCGAGCGTAATTTTTAATGCAGTGGTCTGTTGGGGCTGCAACATTCAATTCAATTCAATTCAATTTTATTTGTATAGCGCTTTTAGCAATTTTCATTGCCGCAAAGCAGCTTTACACAATCATAAGAATTATTTAGGTTTGTATGAAATGTGAATTTGTATGAATCAAAATAATCAGTTTGTCCCTGATGAACAAGCCGAGAGCGACAGTGGCAAGGAAAAACCCCCTGAGATGGTAATAGGAAGAAACCTTGAGAGGAACCAGACTCAACAGGGAACCCATCCTCATTTGGGTGAAACAGAAAGCAGTAAATGATCTGCATTTATACAGTGTGTAGGGTGGGAGGCAGTTCAGCTATAATAGCTGATATATGGAGTCCAGGTAGTTATTGAAGACCCAGGTAGACTTGTAAGAAGTTCCAGTCCTGAACTATCGAACTGTCAAGTCCCCAGAGAAACAGTTGCCAACACCAGTCAAGACCAGAACCGTCTTCTAGGTAGAGAGAAACATTCCCAGACACCAGACGCATCTCAGAGAGACACACGGGGCATCCATGTGACGAGATCTTCAGCCAGAAGCGGGGCACCAGGATGGGTCAGACAGGTCCGGAGGGCAGAGGGAGTCTGGATCACTGGCAGCTCAGGAACGACATGTGTAGCTCGACAGAGAGAGAGAAAGAGTGAAAGGGGGAGACAGGAGGAGAGAAGAAAGAGAAAGAGGGGGGAGAGAAGAAGAGGAGAGATGGCAGTTTGGTATGGTCACAGTCACACAGTGTATAATGTGAATGTATATTAACTGTAAAGTGCAAGCAGAGACTCCAGCAGAACTTACTATGACGGCATAACTAAAAGGGAGAGCCAGAAGGAAACACAGACATGAGGGCTTCCTGAGATGTAAAGCAAACAATCACCTCACCGTCAGCAAACCTGAGTGATCAATGAGAGTGAGGAAGACAGCATCCAAACATACCAGTTCACCATAATACTCTACGTCCATGAGTCCCCCAGATCTGCTCCTTTACCTAAGGCAAATCTAATTACAAAACTGCTTGGCTAAATAAATAGGTTCTTAGTCTAGACTTAAACACTGAGACTGTGTCTGAGTCCTGAACATTAATTGTAAAACTATCCCATAACTTTAAGCATTTGTAAGAAAAAGCTCCGCCCCTGTTGTAGTTTCCATAGTACTGTATGCGGTACTGACAAGCGGCCTGCATCCTTTGATCGAAGTAGGCGTGGCGGTTCGTAAGACACTAGCAGTTTGCTCAGGTACTGCGGCGCGAGACCATTTAATGCTTTATATGTCAAGAGTAGTATTTTAAAATCAATGCGAAATTTCACAGGGAGCCAATGGAGTGCAGATAAGATAGGGGTGATGTGCTCATATCTTCTGGTTCTAGTGAGGACTCTCGCTGCTGCATTCTGGACTAGCTGAAGCTTATTTATTGCATCTAGTTGAACAACCAGAAAGTAAGGCATTACAATAGTCCAACCTAGAGGTGATAAAAGCATAAACTAGTTTTTCTGCGTCGTTTAGCGACAATAAATTTCTTATCTTGGCATGAACATGAAAGTGTCAGAGAGAAATAGACTGGAAATAGGCATTAAAAGGGCCGGATTTGTGCTAGGCATGGAGCTTGACTCTGTGGATGTAGTAGCGAAGAGAGCGGATTCTGTCTAAAATACAATTATTCTGGAACAATCCTTCTCACCCACGACCAGTGTTCTCTCCAACCAGAGGAGCAAATTCAGCCTGAGACTGATTACTACCAAGTTTGTCTCTAACCCTAACCCTAACCCTAGCCTCATACGCCATCTTGTTCAGTTTTATTAGTCATGCACTAATAATATTTCCATCATCATTAAAAACCAAGCTTCATATTCAACCATCCAATCAGATCATCAGGACGTTACTGTATGTGTTCATCCTGTATATAAACAAAAGACCAACATGCAGCCTATGAGCTTCCAGGAAGGAATTAATCACGTAAATGAAAATACTCACGTCCTTTCCCTAATCCTCCTCTATCCCTGTTATCTGGGGATTTAGAGCAGCAGCAGCAGCAGCAGCATGGACATGGACGACTGAGACAGAGACACCACAATGTTGCTGCTCCTCTCACATGGACATGACCAGACATCTCTCCTACGTTTTTGTTCTTCTTTCTTAACTTGAGCTGGTCATTAGGACAGTGCCAAAATGGTCATCTCTCTGTGTTTGTGTTTTGGTCTGGCCTTTTTTAGTGGACTTCCTGTCCTGAACAGCGCCTGTCCAGCACAGTGTAACTGTTTCTACCACAAACTCAGTGACGGATCCAAGGCCCGGTAAGAAACCCAATTCGAATGTACATCAACGGTGCAGGTTTTTAATCTTGTCTAAAATAAGTACAAGAGTACCTCGAGTGCTCTTTAATCTTTTCTGTACGTTGGACATCACAGTGCAGGCTAGTCTAATTCCTGAACATTTAAACAGTGCACTAAGTATAATGGTAGAAAAAACAATCATGTAAAGCTAAAATATGGACAGAATGATAAACAGCTGGAATTTTTGGTCCAAATGTCCTAAAAGTGGGGTGGTGTAATGAAGCAGAGAAAAACCTAAGTGTTTGAGTCCCTGAAATGTTTATTTCTTTTTTTACGACTTCGAATTGCCAACAAGTTGTTGTTGTTTTTTTTTTTTTTTTCATTTTTTAAAGACCAATGTCGTACTGCTAAACAATACAGAGAACTGACACTGGAGACTCCTTCCAGAAATCTTGCTCAAACTAAACGTCTCTGAGGTACAAAACCTAACCTCATTTGTAAATTATTGTTATAATAAATTGTTTAATAATTTTTTTTAAATGCGCAACAGCACACATATGTCTGGCTGCTGTCTCCCAAATATATAAAGTCAGAAATATGTACTAGCATGGACAATGTTTGCTAATTGGGAATATATTACAAAGACGTCAGGCTTTAACCCAAAATTCCCTCCTGATCATGTTTGGGTGATGAATCAAAGTGGTAGCGCTTGGTTCTTCTGTAGATCGGCTTTGTTAACTATCAACGTTAGTTAGTTACGTTAGACCTTTCAGACTGCAAATACTTTACTATTCAACATGAAAAACAACATTGATATCCAAAATTAAAGTCAGACTAAGTGGCATAAAATAAAAAAAATAAAAACTTGTGACTGTTTAACAGATATTAGAACATTCAATCCGCAAGTGATTGGTTCAGGTTCTACAGAGGATGTCCCAACCCAACCATTCCACAGGACTTTGGGACTGGCACGGAGGATGCCCTGCATCTCCATCGAACCCTTGACCCTGGAGGTGCGAGGCCACAGTGATAACCGCTGCACCACCAGGGTGCCATCTTGGCATAAAATCACTACTGTAATTTATTCAAGCCAAGCTCATTTACTTTTCCCGTCTTCTTCCTCATGTTGCAAGAAATTAACTGGCCGCCACCTGAACAGATACGGCAGTAGCTGCTTGCAGTAGTGGCCCAACCCAAAGCTGACTTAGCTGAGACATTTGATAAGCTGGAAAATAATGGAAAACATTATAAGTAACTAGACCAGACTAGTGCCACTCTGAGGCCAATCATGGTGAAATGGATGTGTGCTATATGGGTCTTGATCATACTCTAATAATTGTAACCTTCCTTTGTGTTTTGTTTAATTTATTTATCATCTTTCTTTCAGGAGTGTACTGTGCAGTGATCCTGAGCTCACCTCTGTCCCCACCAACTTCCCCACTGATGTTTCAAAGCTTCAAATTGAAAAGACTGACATTACCCAAATCTCCAGTGAGGCCTTTATCACCCTCAGAAATCTTGAATTCCTCTGGATGTCCTTCAACTCTCTTTCCGAGCTCCATGTGGACAGTTTCCGGGGCCTAAGTGTGCTCAATGAGCTCCGCCTCGAGGGTAATTTCCTCACCTCTTTCCCATGGGAGAGTTTAACCGACATGCCCAGTCTCCGGCTCCTGGATTTGCACAACAACAAGATCACTAGCATCCCAGTCGATGCAGTCGTCTATATTAAAAACATTACATACCTTGATTTGTCCAGTAACAGCCTCACTACAGTGCCACCGGAAGTGCTGCTGATGTGGTTCTCAGCAAAACCTACACAGGAGGCTGAGAACTCTAAGCTGATTTTGGGTAATATATAATTATATTTCATATTTTCCCGGGATTTCAGTAATAATTTTGCTAATTCATATTAGTATTGATACCTATTTGCTCTTTTAAATTCCTCAGGCCTCCACGATAACCCATGGCAGTGTGACTGTCGCTTGTTTGACCTGGTCCAGTTCCAGAAGTCTCCGTCCTCTTCATTAGCCTTCATTGATGCTCACCTGCGCTGTTCGGCGCCTGAGAGCTTTTCAGGTGTACTCTTCTTGAATGTGGAGATACGGAGGTGCCAGGTACCACGGGTCCACACAGCAGTGGCTAAGGTCCGCAGCTGGATAGGGAACAATGTCCTGCTCCGTTGTGGCACTGTTGGAGTACCGATGCCTGAGCTTACATGGTCCCGGGCTGATGGAAATGCCATCAATGGTACAGGTGAGTGTAATATCTCATGATTAGCTAAAATAATCCCAATGAATTTCTATTAGGACAGCATTCTGAGTCAAGAAGTAGAGTCCAAAAGATCCTCACATTTAGAGTCAGAGTACATGCCTGCTGAAGCTGAATGTTACTTTTTCTTTGTTTTGCCATCAAATTTGATATGATTTACCATAAAAGCAAAGTACAATTAAACGATGAAAGTAAAAAGTCTAATATGAAGACATATCACACAGTATCTCTGTATCTTAATCACTATTTTTATTTTTTGCTCCTGCACACAACTTAGTAAAGCCATGACAGTATTATGGAAGGTCACGAATTTTAAAGGTCCCATGTTTTTCTTTTCCTTTAACCCCGTCTCAGAACTCTTCTGAATGTCTAATCATGACTAAAATGTCACTAGTATGTGCCCTTTAAAGGACAAATTCACTAAAATGTTTTTATTTTATAGCCAGAACTTTATTTTTTACGTACATAATTATGACGGATTATGGTTACATTAAATGCTTCTCAAGTATAAATGGGTTTTAAAAAAGGCATTCTTGGCTCCTTTGTAGGATTCTACACAGATCCTTTAAGGATTCTCCCTGAGGGACAGAATAATTAATTGAATAATTAATAAAAAATGATTAATAATCATTTTTAAGTTAATCGTCTTGTAGTGTTGTGATTGATGACACTCATCCTAATGGCCAGAGATAATTTGGGGGTTTCCTAACATGAAGTACAACTATAAATCCAGATGATATCAGTAAACAGTTCCAAAATATATGCCTATATGTCTGCTAATTAACAAATTGTTACTATCATTCCACTTTACAGTTCGCAAAGAGGTTTCAACTGAAGGCATCACCTGGTCCGTCCTCAGCATCCCTGCCGTGTCCTCTCATGACTCAGGAAAATATGTCTGCAGAGCCACTAATTTTGTGGGCAGCGCCAACGCCATCATCTCTCTTGTTATTCATGAAACACGGCAGATTAGTGAGGGAACTATTAGGAAAACTGTCAGTAAGCAGAACGTAAGCTTTGGACGATCCGGATATCAAGAGAAACTCATCACCAGAAACATTCCTCCAACCTCAATTTCTGTAGCTGTTCCCATCATTGAAATGTTTAATGACTCAAAATCCACAGGATCATCAAAAATCGAGAACTTTAGCAGTTCTCATGGAGTCTTAACTGGCAAAACTACAGCAAACAGCTTAGAAACCAATATGGATGAGAATGTGCTGAGTAATTTGGAAGGGAACGCTTCCTCCCTCCAGCAAGGTCCAGAGAGAAGAGTGGTACGTTCCGTCAAAGTCATTGGAGACACCGATCACACTGTGTCGATTAACTGGCGAGCGCCGTCTGCAACCAACAACACATGGTTTAGTGTTCTTTATGCTGTATTCGGTGAGAGAGACATGAGACGCATCAACGTCAGTCCTGGAAAGCACCGGATCACCATCGAAGGCCTGGTTCCGAAAACCAAGTACATCGCCTGTGTATGTGTGAAGGGCCTAATCCCGAAGAAGGAGCAGTGTGTGATCTTCTCAACTGATGAGGCAGCAAGTGCTAGTGGCACTCAGAAGCTTATCAACGTGGTGGTGATCACAGTGGCATGTGTCATCGCAGTGCCTCTAACCTTGATTGTTTGCTGTGGGGCTCTGAAACGACGACTCCAGAAGCTCATGGGAAGGAAAACGAAAGACAATCAGGACTCCTATGTGACCTTTGAGACTCTCACGCCAGGTGGCAAGGCTAAAGGGATGGAAGGGGAGTACCTCACCCACCTCAACCAAGACGAGTCCAACCGCCTTCTCTCAGCTCGCTCCAGTGTCGATTCGGAGGCCGTGAACAGAACGGAGGGACACCCTAATGAGTATTACTGCTAAACTCATACAGGTGAAATAAAGACAACATCAGTCATTCATTCACTCACTGATCTCCTGCATCTGTTTCATCCTGGTCAGGAGATCTGGAGACTATTCCAGGAAAACTGGGGAGAGTATACCTTAGTCCATTGAATTTGGTTAAAAGAAGCATTTTTACCACCTGGCTGGGATACACGTGATTTGGGCATAAACAAGCAAGACACCTTTTCCCTGCAAATCCATGAGGCAAAACTATGTGTCTTTGTTTTTACTTTTGATTCTAAACAATACATACACTAAATGACTTAAAGTTTGTGCACCCTGGGCTTTAAAAGCATTAGAGAACAGAAATAAACTCATTACTTGTGTGTCCTCGATTCTTGCTTGTCTTTTTTTCACAATGTTTATGCACAAACCTAGAAGTGTATAATTTCTCTCGTTTTGTATTTCTGTGCTTTTTCCATGTTAGTTCATTTATTGTGCCGTCATTCCAGATGTTCTTTGTAAATAAATATTTATTTCTTAAATGCAATAAATGTTTTACATAAACTTGTAAGACATCTGATTCTGAATTTCTGCTAAAAAAGTTTAATTATTTTCTGAAACCTTTTTTTTTTTTCAAGGTGGGGGTTTATATGAGAAATTAGAACTTGATCCAAGCAAAATATATTTTTTTCTACAGGGTGTTACGTATATAAAGAACAACAATCACAGAACATTGCACCATTTTTTTCTAATGAGCTCTTGTAAGTTCATCTGTTGTAGTTATCATCACAATTTTTTCCCCTAAGTGATGAAAAATGTACCTACTTGCACCACCTCAAACCATCTTACATCATCTCACAGCCATCTCATGTCAACTAATGCCATCTCACAGCTATCTCATCTCATGTTATCTCATATCATCTCATGTTATCTCACACCACACCATCTCCTGCTGAGAGGTTTATAAAGGATTAGTCTTGTCTGCTGTACTGTTACAGGTGGTACACAATATGGGATTCATTAATCTGACCATTAACACTTTTCTGATACTGAATAGATGATCAGCTGACCCTGATACCCATCTCATAATAATTCTTTAAAAACTACCATTAAAAACACAAAGCAGGTTTGGGTAAAGAACACAACTAAAACCATTCGTATTTGGGTAAACTCTTAAAAATATCTATAAACATAAATGCATAATATAGTATAATAAGCATAAACATAAACTACAGTGGTCTTTTTGTATGTCTTTTCTCACATAGACTTCCAGTTCAAATATAATAATAATAAGAAGAAGAAGAGGAAGAAGAAGTCCAATCTGTTCAATTAATTACAGAATCTATTTTATCTCTTCAGATAATGCAATTTTTTTTTTTGCTGATGTCAGACCAGTAGCTGTTATTTCTAAAATGAAAAAGGTTCTCATTTAGTCAAGAAAACAGGCTGTATTCTGTCTCTCTCAAAGCTATAAGAAGGGACTTATTACTAGCGTTAACTGAAGTGAAGCTAATCCTTTGTGTGACGTCAGACCCAGTGCTAATCTGAAGCTGAAACAGGGTCGGCGATGTTGTCTCCATTAGTGACGTCAAATCAGTCAGAGGGGTGGAGTTGAGTATCTACAGTAACATTCATAAAAAACAAATAGATAAAATGATATAAAATCTGTATATTAACACAGGAACCAGCTCTTTATTCTGGTAGTCTGATTCTTGATAAGAAGTTATTAATTTAAAGTTTATTTGAAAGTCAAAATATGCAAATAGGGTTTATTTATTATTCAGTTTGAACAATTTCCCAGTAAAAAGAGAAAGTAAAGTTCCCATTCTGAAACATATGAAGCATGGGACATTTATCCTAATATATTATTTTAGGCATGTTTAGCAATTCTGTTGCTAATATGCTGGCTAATACTGTATTTTTTATTATTTCTGTTTGACATGATGTTATATAACTGTTATTATTAGTCTTAGCAAAGTTATAAAACAAATCTTTAACGTTGCTGAGGGTGACGTTACTGAGATTAATATGAAAATGTTTATATTGTAGCGTTTTTACGCCGAGAAGAATGCTGGAGAGACGAGTGAGCTTATTTGCTACCCAATGCAATGGCTGGGAGTACTTTATTTAGCACACAGCCGGTATGGCATGAGCAGCACCTTCACTCAGGAGCCTACCTCTAATTCAGCGTCAGCCTGAATTAGAGCACATTTCACACGTTACACCCCTCAACACACACACAACAGGGCCGAAGTCACTAACCCAAACACCTTTCCCCATCATGGTGAACACACCGACATTCCCGCATAGCATGCTGGTCGTCAGCCGCCGCCCCGCCCACGCCACAATATGTACAGGTCTGTACACTAACTGTATGGTGTTATCCATTATACATACTATGATTTTAAATAATGACTAAGTATTCCAATCCAATATTCAAAACATTTCTCCGATATTCTGGGTTGCATTCTAGTCTTAGCAGAGTATAAATTAAGAGAACATATTTTTTAAAGGTTATACTGAAATTCATGTTTGCCACCCTTTACCTCCTGGAGGGTTGCATCAAGCGGATTAGGCACAAGGAGCTTAAGTGCAGCAAGCACTTGGACATGTCCTGTAGACCAGCCCGATCGTCACACCAGCCTCCACCAGCACCGCCAGCATGTTCTCCACAACGCTTAAAGCAATCTTACTTTTTAATCAGTTCTATTCAGCCTGGAGTTTCTGCGTGACCGGGTGCTCGTGCACTGAAGATGGCGCCGGACGGTGAGTCGGATATTGACTAACATGACTCTGTAGATGAAGATTAATCTGTCTGCATTAACTAATAAGTTAGGAATAACACACAGCAGATCAACAACAAGGTGGAGTGATGAAGCGGAATCATCTCTCATGTCCTGAACTTAGTTACAGCTTCACATCAGACTGTTGCAACTAACACTGAAGACTCATTTAAATTAAAATGTTTATTTGATATCATGAAGGTCCCTATGAATGAGCTGTTGATATAGAAGCAGTAACGTATCGGAACATGTGCATTTATATAAGAGCTGCTGTTATATAAAATTAATTAACACCTCACTTATCTCAGTGATACAAGATGAAAGAGAAATTAATCAGCTCTAATTAAGCAGCATTACTAAACAATTAAACATATTTCTTTCTCTCTTTCAGATCATTATTATGTATGGAACCTGCCTTAGGATCCATTCCCGAGAATCTCCCTGGAGATTTGACCAAAATCCGAATTGAAAATTCGCACCTCACAGAAATACCCCAAAGGGCTTTTTACACAGCCAGTGCATTGGAGTCGCTGTGGCTGAACTTTAACACCATCACGCTGATGCACATTAAGAGCCTTGAAGGCCTGTCTAACCTGACCGAACTCCGACTGGAGGGAAATAAACTAAGAACAATTCCGTGGATGGCTTTTGCGGAAACACCCAAACTTAAAATCTTGGATCTGAAGCACAACCGTTTGGACGTGCTGCCAGAATTCGCCTTACGCCACCTTCCCACACTGACCTATTTGGATTTATCCTTCAATCAGCTTACAGTGATATCCCCGGATGTTTTTCTCAACTGTCCTCGCTATCAGGTACAAAAGCACAGCAGGAGGAAGGAGAGTGATGCTAATGTTGTATTAGCGTTGCATGATAACCACTGGCTATGCGACTGCAGGCTCAAAGGCTTTGTTGACTTTGTCAAATCCATCAGTCCACCCATCATTTTGATGAACTCGTACCTATCCTGTTCTGGTCCTAAATCTAAAGCCGGGAAGTTTTTTCATGAAGTTGAACTGAGGAATTGTCTGAAGCCAGAGATTTCGATGCCTGATACTAACGTCACGGTGGCGCTAGGTTCAAATACAACTCTGAGGTGTTTTGTGAAGGCGAGGCCTGACGCAGTGGTTCGGTGGAGCTACAGTCTAAAAGTCATCAGAAGATTCACAGGTAAAGGTGAAGGGTGGAGAAATATTGCTAATACACAATATTTGGCAAGTCAAGAGCTCAACAAGTTTTTCAAACTCCAGTTGTCAAGTTTGGGAATCCTACACCTATTGGTGCCTCATATTCCTGTTCTTGGCTGACAGAAATGGACCCTGATGAGGTCTTCAGCTGTTGTAGGCAGTCCACCTCACGGGTTGTTCCAAGACACATTTCTGTTCACAACTGTAAAGAGTGATTATTTGAGTTATAATGTAGACTTATTGTCTGCTTGATATGGTCTGATCTGGCACTCTCCCTCTGAGGTTTCCCACCAACATAGAAATATTGTAAGAATGATGTTTCCGCACCATTCTATGTAAACTCTCGAGTTTTTGATGTGTGAAAATCCCAGGACTTGCTCAAACCAGGTCATTTGGAACTGCTACTGCCACATAATTGACACTTTACTGATGAGTGACACATCACTGATATAGTATTTCCTGTTTGTATTCAGACTCTGCTTCTGATTTGTTGGTAATGAGAAAACCTGTTCCTCTTTAACTATGGAATACCTCTTTGATTGACTATATAGTTACGACATAAACTGGCTGGCCAAAAAGTCACAGTGATTTCAATAACTTTTCAATTACAATTACAGGACTTTGATTACACCATGCAAACCATCCACTCATGGATTTATTTTCATTAAATCAAAATACTTACTTAAAAAATAACGAACCATGTAGAGAAATAACATACAGTACTTATATAGGAGAGTGTCCTCTAGAGGGTTGCAGTCGAATTGTAATACTCACTCCACAATGTATAGATCTCCATGTTCATTTTATGGGCATGAAGCATGAGCATGAGGTGAGATAATGGAACTGAGAATGAACATGAACATGGACATAAAATGTGGTGTTGCCCTGTCACATGGTGGAGGGAGGCAGGAGCCTGACGGAACAAGGGTTGATGATCTTGGTGATTGTAAATGGCCCAATGTATTAAGGAGATAGTTCGCGAGAGAGGGTGGTCGGAAGAGCTTACAATACACCTTCCAAAATTAAGAGATCAAATGTGGACCTTGATCTGACACAATTTTAAGTTCTGATCAAATAACACCTGGACCAGGTGAGTCTGTCATTCTTAAACGAGGTATGTGGGGAGTAGGAGCATTCGTTTGGGAGCCTTTCTGAAATATAGTCCTTCCAGCCATACTAGAGGGCCACTCCTTTCACCAGACAGATCTTATGCAGATGGCCAGACTATCCGCAGTAGAAGCAGACTCCTTTTAACTGGTGGCGCTGTCGCTCCTCAGGTGAAATGCAGGTTCTGTCCAGCATACATAAAGTCCCCTCATTAGCACTTTGAGATTTGTTCAGAAATGTAAAATGCTTTATGAATAAAATGCATCATCATCATCATCATTATTACATTGGTTCTTCCTGCTCAGTTTATTGTGGTGGAGGAAATGCATAAGTCTCTTGGGTGGTGTCGTCCTGGTTGGTCTCCAGAGGCAAACGCGTGAGTCCACCTGACCGAGCCAGTGTCCAAAACTCATGGGCTAAATCTGGCAAAGGTTTAACTGCTTGTTCCTTACTTCTCTGGTGTAACAAGAGTGATTAAACAGCCTCCTCATCTCCCTGGAAAAATTCTTAAAGTTGGAGCAGCAGGGGTCATGGGCCTCCCAAAGCATGGTTCAATTCAATTCAATTCAATTCAATTCAATTCAATTCAATTCAATTCAATTCAATTCAATTCAGTTCAGTTCAATTCAATTCAATTCAATTCAATTCAATTCAGTTGTATTTGTATAGCTTTTTTAACAATTGACATTGTCACAATGCAGCTTTACAAAATCAAAAGAATTATTTAAGTTTGTATGGTACTTTACTCCTGAACCCTTCCTGAAAGGAATGTTATAACATACTGTACGCTACCTTTAACTATTTTAAGGATAAGGTGAAGGCCTGTAGCTAAAAAAGCGAAGAGCACAGGGAGAGAAAGGAGCAACATGTGTCTGGAACCCTCCCATAAGTAGATAGGGCAGGGAAGCAGAGTTCTTGTTGCATGTCAGTGTTTGTGCCATGAGCAGGTGAATCTTTTAAAATCTTAAAGATAACAATTTGAAACATTTTGTCTTCTTGTCATCATACACCTTTTCTTTTTCTGTAGTTTCTCAGTCTCAGATGAATGAAGATACAATCATCTCAGCTTTAGTGATTCCATCTGTACGATCATCTGATCACGGACTCTACAAATGCAGTGCCAGCAACTTCGTTGGAAATTCCTCTGTTAGCATCCAGCTCAACATCTTGTTCTCCAACGCTTCATTTGTGATGTCCCCAGACCTTCCTTTGCCCTCGGTTAACGAAAACATTTTCATCGATATACGAATCGCCAAGCAGACTGTGTACGGTATAACCATCGAGTGGTATGCGGCGACAGAAAACCCTTCAGAAACATGGTTCACTGTCCATTTCGGTCGTTACAATTCTTCAAAAAAAGAGGCTCTGTACATCGGCCCAGGCATCAACAAGTACTCCATGAACGATCTCGAACCGGCTACAAAATATGAGGTGTGCGTGTCACAAAAGAATCAGCCACCCCGTCCCGAGCAGTGTATTGTTTTCGTCACAGGAAGCAGTACCAATGAACTGGAGCAACGTGAACGACTTATCCACATCATTGTCATCGTATGCGCCATGGTTCTAGCGGTTCCTGCAGGCATGTTCGCCTGCACCACCAACACCAGGATTAGCTGCTTGGATCGCTGCGCTGAGGTCTGCAGTAGAAATCGGGAAAAGAGAGAAGCAAAGGACTCACAGGAAAATGACAGGCAGGGGACGTTCGACAGTCTCCAGGCGGCCAGTGACGAAGGACTCTACAGAGATTCGGGAAAAGAGAAGAAATGGAGACGCCGCTCGGAAGATAAAGTGCAGAAGGGTAACAGCGCACAGCTCTACTAACCAGCGTGGTGATTTTACGGTGTGATTTTACACAAACTGACTCAAGTTTAAAGTTGTAAAGAGTCCAGTTACAGAGTACTGAACCAAACGCTAATGACCCTCTTAATGGGCATGGCCTAATATTCTAAAAAGGACTCTTTTATAGGACATTATAAGCAAAGTATTTTATGAAGTTCTTACATCCACCAACACACCCGATCAGTGCGCTTGTTGCGCTTGCTTGATTATCTTTTACTTGCTAGCTTATGTTGGTGAAACATCTGCCTCATTATTGGTGAGAAAGCTCAACCCAATATTAGTCCCACCCACTTTCCCACTAACAGACAGGACGATGTAGATCTTTGGAGAACTGTGTGACACATAAAGAAGTGCTGAATTTGAATAAATAGTTAATTAAAGTTAAAAGGAAAGTCATAAACTTAATGTTTTTCTTGTTGCTTGTTTTTGTTTATTTATGTTTATTATATCTCTTTGTGCTAAAACATGATGTCGCTCTATAGACTGGGTTTTATTTCCATAAAAACCTTCATAATAAAGTTGGAGGCTTTTGGATTTTATATGTAAGAAAATTTTTAAATTATATCATATTTAATCTACTATTTAATAAACACTTGTTTTTGATTTCTGAGTGATAAACAGCCACTTTATGAGTTTGCAAATTTATTTAAACCAAAATAAAGATAAGATAAAATAAAATTTTCGATCAATATGAAGAGTTTAAATATATGCTAAGCACCAGAGCCAAAACAAATACTGTTACAACAAACCAGTCATAATGAATAAATCAGTTATAATCTGCATGGAAACGTCCGGATGTCTTCCTTATAAAGCTTTCGTAAGTTCCTTTGGAATTATTTATAAATACGAGTGATGTAGTGCATTATTATTATTATTATTATTACTCATTCACTCTCTCACTCATCATCTATACCGCTTTATGCTGTATACAGGGTCGCGGGATTATTATTATTATTATTATTATTACATAAACTGACATGAAGATGTTTAGTATAAAATCCTACTAAGATAAATGAGCTTAAAATATAAAGAAAGGAAAATAAAGCTGTGATGTGTCTAATATCTGATGTTGTCCGTAAAGTCTGCAATTTTCTTTGAGTTTTATTTATTTCGTCATACATCAATGACAGTGTACAGCGTAAATACATCTTTAGACCTCTGCCACAATTCTGCCTTCAAGCTACAAAGGTGGTGGAGTAATACTGTACGTCCTTTAATGGAGAATGCACACATTATTTTCTAGCTATGTTAGCCTTCAAAGCTCCAGCACAGCTTTAGCCCTACTTTTACGCTAACGTTTACAAACGTTTACGCTAAATAACAAAACAAAGGATGATCGGTTTAAGCTCAACACTGTAAAGCAACAGATCCAAACAATTAGCCTGAACAATTCATCAGAACAGGAACAGGAACTTTAGCTCCATAGCTAATAGATGCACAAATGTAAGAAAAACAATGATTTATTTTTATACTTTATACACAAAACATAATTAAAGGTGTTTAAAGACATTATGAAGAAACATACAGTAGAGCTGTAAGAAAATAACAGACATCGTTGATGCCTCTGGTGAGTGTACAGAATGTAGCTAGTACAGTTAGCCCAGAGTGCACTGTTAGCCCAGTTTGCTAATTTGAGCAATCTTTGAAACATGTTAGCAAACCTGAGCATTTATCTGTGCGAATTAGCACTTTATTTAAATTCTATTTAAATCCTGTACTTAGCTTCACTATTTGGTTACTGCTGCTGTGGTAATATAGCGGGAAAAAACATTGAGACACCAAACATGTGTATGCTAATATAATAAGGATTGTAAGAGGGAAGACTTTGAGTCCAACTAGCGCTTTATGGTTCAAATAAATACCGCAGCAGGTTCATAGGAAAGCTTAAAATAAAGTTCATACCAAAGTGCAAATAAATAAAACAATACAAAAATATGTACAATCGCGAATTTTCGTCTTTTTCTAATCTTAAAATTAGCGCAGAAGAGCTTAAGAGTCAGAACTGGTCTAAACACACTCTGACGCACACAAACATCATAAAATGAAATATCCTTACTTTAATGTGTCTTCCTTGTAAATTCTACAGATATAACTACTGAAATCCTGAACCGTACACCTGAACCTTTGGACGCTATTTACACACATCTCACCTTTACTTTATTATTATTATTATTATTATTATTATTATTATCAGTACTAATATTAGCATATAAATATTTCATCATGCATCATCGTTTATAAAAAGCAGAGGCAGAACGTTACTCCGGACCAGCTGCCACCAGAGATTTGACCCCCTCGGTTATAATCTCATGCTTTAAATTATCTCTGAGAAACATTAGCAAAGCATTCTATGCTAATCTGGTGGCTTCAGTACTAAGGATCTATGCTAGCATGTTTGCTAACCCAGTGATTTCAGCAGTAGTAGCCTTGATTAGCCTCGATGATCTTCTGCTCCAGCCTCCTCTTCAGCTCAGACACCAGAGCCGAGCTGATATTTCCTTCTCTCTTCTTACTCTGCTGGTCTACTGTATCTCTGCTACTGATGGAGCTGTTGCTTGAGGTCTGGGAGCTTAAGGATCCTGAGACGGTTGGAATGGCACCGTGATGCTTACTCATCCTGGGGTTGTAACTTGGTGGAGGTGGAGGCAAAATCGGTGCACATGGCGGTGGAGGTTTGGACCAAGATTTGTCGCTCTTTTTGTTGCTCTCAACATCGTGAACAGTCAGGAACCTGTCGGGATTTTGCGAGTTCCCAAACGTGAAATTCCACTGCCGAGGTTCCCCACGCCTGCGGCGGATGACGCGGCGGGATGGTCCAATCCTATTGGACTTTGTGTTGCGCAGGTACATTGCGGTGGAGATCACCACGGTGACCATCACCATCACGCTAATGACCCCAGCTGCCACACCCAAAGCCTTTGCCGGATTGTCTCTGCTCTGCATTAAAAATGACGTCACGGGCCCCGAGAGCTGATTCTGAAACAAAGCAGAAAAATGACTGAAGCACTACACCTTGTGTTTTATTCTTTACAGTTCTTTTGTCTAGAAGATTTCATGCAAATCAAACATGAAGCCTGATTTTTCTTACTGCTTCAGTGATGTCGATATGGACGACAGCGGTCGTCATGAATGAAGGAGAACCCTGATCTCGCGCCTGGACCACCACTGACCACTTGCAGTCGTGCTGTTTGGTGATGTTCTGGACCATTTCCAGGGACTTGATGAATGGCTTCAGCTTGATCTCGCCCGTTCGAGTGTTGATGTCAAAAACATTTTCCGGCTCAGCCTTCGTTATGGAGTACTCAATGACATTGTTGGGTTCCTCTGCATCATCATCCACCGCCTAAACACAGGAAGGCATTTATCAAAAGAACTACAAAGCTAAGCCATGAATGCAAATATTATTTATGGCTATCTACATAAGCATAGCTGTGTTAAAGTGTTATCATGTAAAAACTAAACTTAATTGCATTGTGCTCTTATTGAAGGTTCTGTCAAGGGAGATTCCATGTCATAAATTATTGTTGCATTGTGGGGAACACAGAACCTCTCAGTAATCTGCAGGCAGGAACAACACCAATCTCTAGCTTGATAACGAAGCGTACAGGCGTATGTTCGGTTAGTTTAAACATCTTAATATAGTTTCAATAAAGAGCAAACCTCTATCTTCACAGGAGCGCCGATGATCATGGTCTTCTCCAGGAAGTTCTCGTTAAATTCTGGAGAATGATCGTTCTCATCTAGAACCGTGACAAAGACCTCGGCCAGGCTGTACTTCCCCTCGCCGTCTTCTGCCTTCACGTAGAAATTATACTTTGACTTCACCTCCGCGTCCAGAGACGCCCACGGCTGAGTGTAGATGACCCCTGAGGTGGGGTGGATGAGGAACCTGTGATACATGTGGTCAGAATCATTTGATTGATCATGTTTATGCTCAGAGCTATCAAATGGTACACTCAGGTCTTCATAATGTGTTTAAAGTAGAACACCAACAGAGGATTTCATTATCAAACAGGGCGCTGGGTATATTTGATATTTTGTGGCACTTGTCCCTAAACATGTCCAATCTGATCAATTACTGTATATTTTATTAAAATTGTTGATTGTGCATCAGACCTTTTTTTATTTTACCCATTAATCTATTTAAGTGCTAAAGAATTTTGTGCAGGTCCTTAAATTCCTTTTTTAACCTTACACAAAGTCAGTACAATTCTCCCTGTGCCTGGAGCCAGGACTCAGCTGGTGAGAATTAACGAGCCGCCTAGAAACCTGCGAACTTTCACACGTCTCTCATTGCACTTTTAACGTCAGGCCAGGGAGCGAGGCATACATTAGCGGGTTTTTACATTTTCTGCACACTTCCTGCTCTCGTCAGAGTCTCACTCTCTGTCTCTCTCTCCTTCTCTCTCTTACCTGCTGTCACATCTCATCACATCACATGTTAATTAGACCCTGACTCACACTGCCAGGCTATTTTTACTCGTCCAATCGGATTACAGGATTATCTCTCTGCTTCACTCCTGTCTCTGAGTTAAGCCGCGCCTGTGTCCCAAATCACTCCATACTCACTATATAGGGCAGTATATATATTTATGTATATATACACACAATACAGAACTCCCACAATGCACCATGTGGTTTAAGGATCATATAGAACCTATATAAAGTGTATGTTGTATAAAGTCACTTATTGGCATATAAAGGGAGTTTAGAGTTACAATACAGTACAGAAGGGATAACGTTCTAGTTGTTTTGGTGATCTAGAAGACACTTACAGGATGTTTACAGTAAAAATACAATCAGCCATGAGACACATGATATTCAGCGCTTTGCCCTGTCAGTTCAGGGAATCAATAGACATATGGAAACATGGATATCAGCAGGGTGCCATTATATTTGAACAGAACTTACAGATCAGCTCCTGAGCCATACATGGAGTATTTCACTTCTCCCCAAAGCCCAGAATCAGGATCAGATGCCTGAAAGATAATAATATCCATCAATAAAGTTAGCATAGAGAAAGAGCTTTAACACTATTAACACTGTAAACCATACAGTACTATTGTGTACTGATGTGCATCTGCATATGACTGTCCGATCTACACTGCCTAATTTCTACTGTCCAATTTTAACTGTCTAATCTCCACCCTTCAGTTTATAATAAATAATCTCTATCATGCAATCTATATAACTTCATTTCTACCTAAGGCCTAAATTCTAATGTCCAATCTTTACCGTCCAATACTCTGCAATCTGTGCTAACTGATTTCTAATGTCCGATCTCAGCTGTTTAATCACTATTAATACATATTCTCTGTCCATTTTCTATCATACAATTTTTACTGCCTTATTTCTCCTGTCCAATCACTACTCTTCAATATCTACTGTCCAATCTTTACTGCATAATATATACTGTTCAGTCTCTACTGCTTAATGTGACTGCACAAGTAACATTAATTTTTGCTGCACAAACTATATTTTTACTGTCCAATCTATACTGTAACTTTTACTAGCTAATTTTCCATGTCTATTCCCTATTGTTCAAGCTCTACTGCCTAATTTCGACTGTAAAACCCTACTACGTGATTGTCACTGTACTGTACAGTCACTACAAACTGATTTTTCAGTGTTAAGATGTTTTTTTAATCTTAAAATTAAATTGTTAAAATGTCCAGTCTCTATTGTCCAATCTTTAGTAAGTGATTTCTACTGTCCGATCTCCACTATTACATCTCTACTGCCTAATTTCTAAAATCCAGTCCCAAGCTCCACTGTTTAAGCTCTACCAACTGATTTTTACTGTAAATCTGTTCAATGCTTATTGCTTAATGTCCAATCTGTACTATCTATTCTCAATTGTTCAGTCTCTACTGTTCATTCTCTACTGTCTAATCTCAACTCAAATGATCTTTCATTACAATTACATTGGATTTTCTCTATTTAATTTCTACATACTTTTCACTTCTTTCTAATCTCTAATGTCCAATCTGTTCTGTCTACTTCCACTGTTTTATCTCTAAGGTACAATCTAGTCTGTCTAATCTCCATTTCCAATTTTGACTTTCTAGTTCACATTCATATCTCCATTATGCAAACCTGATGGTCCTATCTCCACCTTTTTATTTATCTTTAATTTAATAAAACAGCTCTCAACCCTTACAGAAAGTGAGCCGCATGTCACATGACTAAATGTCTTTTCCTTGTAGCCCAGTGATCCTGCTGAGGAAGAAAGTTCTGCTTCATTACACAGCAGCAGTGTCAGAGTTTTTCATTCTAAGAAAAACCTGTGTTTGACATTGATTTTACACATTAAAGCGTGTTTGTACTATTTAAGGCTAGTCGTCTGGCATCAGCTCTAATGAATACAGAACTTTAATTAGAGTCTGAATCATCAGCACGGTGACGCAGCCAGACTGGAAGTGATGGCCGTCCTGCCGTCCTGAGACTTAATTAACATGCATTTATTAATCACATTGCTGAAGACAGGACCTCTGAAAACTGGACACGTTTCATGAGATAACATGAGAGAAGTTCATCATTTCGCAAATCTGGTGTGTAAAAAAAAACGTAATTAAATATCTATCACAATTTTGTGGGTTTGTTTCTGAGATACAGTATACTTGTAATGTTGTTATTATTATTATTATTATTATTATTATTATTATTATTATTATTTTGTGCTATGGTAGATTTTATTCTAACAACCCTTTCAATTTTAAAGGCAAAAAATAGAACATTCACAATCACTACAATCTCTCCATGTCTGAATAAATAAATAAATAAATAAATAAATAGAACATTAATGTTCCTTAAATTCAACATAATTGTTTATTTTTATCCTAGAATCTTTAACTATTGCCATCAGAGAGTGTGAACCAATCAGAAGGCTGACAAAAGGATTTTAATGTAATTTTTAGATATTTTTATAACAATCACCTCAAATTAATGTGTATTTAATAACTGTTTATTTTTGAAGTTGCTAGGAGCAAGGCCTGTACTATAAGTTACAGCTTTGAGATCTAAAAAAAAAAACAAATCCCCAAATACAAATTTCGAAACCTTTTATTTGAAATGCAGATTTCTATGTAAGAGAGTTGATTAAAGGGATGTTTATAAAGTTCAAATATCTGATTATAATATTTCAATTATTTTGTCGACTTCTAAACTCCATATGTTAACTTATATTACCATATGGAGCATAATATTATTACATAATATTACTACTTTAACCTGTTTTATTCATAACCATAATGTAATTGAATGAAGCATTTAGGTAATGTTTCAGGTGGGACATTTAAGAAGTTTTTATGCAAACGAGTAGGACAAACTTAGATATATGAGGAACATTACATGTGTAAAATTCTATTCACATTTGCAAACAAAATGTTGCATTAGATTAAACACAATCTGAAGAAAACAAACACAAGATTTGTTTCTTTTTTTTTTTTAATGCAGGGGGCACTTATTTCTGGTTACTGCTTATAACAGGAAGCTGGAATTACAGTAAGTCTTGGGGCACTCACAGTGATGGATGCGACGGTGGATCCTCCAGGCGAGTTCTCCGGGACCCTGGCGATGTAAAACTCAGAGGAGAACCTGGGCGTGTTGTCGTTTACGTCCAGGAGGTGGATGATGATGTCCGCTGTGGCACTGAAACGCTCCGGGGTGTCGATTTCCACCGCTAACAACTGACAACAACAATAAAAACAATGAATAACAACAAGAATAAAATGAACATTCTGTTTTTGGAATAATGTTTTAATTTACAGCAAATTCTGGGACATTTTTAAATAGTATTCATAAAATATTCTGATTAATAAAGGTTTTCACACATTTTCAGAAAACATCATTTTATTTATAACACCACTGTCTCTCTGTTTTTTAACTATTATTTTAGAATAATAATGAAGCCATTACCACTATGAAACTACACAAACACAGAAATTATGCACATAATAAAGAAGTGTTAAATCCAATTTATGATATCTTTAAAAAAAAAAAAAACTTCGCTCAGAGTATTCCTGATGAAGCTCTGCACACACAATTTTTAATTTCCATTATGATGTTCTGCTATTAAATCTAGTTGGTCAGGAGGTGTTGGTTAATTTCATGTTGTAATAAATTAAGGATTCTGTGCTGTAGTAA
Source organism: Clarias gariepinus (assembly GCF_024256425.1). Taxonomy (NCBI): domain Eukaryota; kingdom Metazoa; phylum Chordata; class Actinopteri; order Siluriformes; family Clariidae; genus Clarias; species Clarias gariepinus. The sequence goes on from NC_071113.1 coordinate 30,724,956, forward strand.
CGTTTTACTTTTTTTTGTACCTTAAAGGTTAAAAGCGAGTGTTTCTCATAGTCGATGGCACTCGAGTTCTCTACGATGATGGTGACTTGGGCTTCGTTCAGGACAGTTTGAGGGACGACACGGAGGACACGCCCTGGTCCAACCAGTCTGAGTCTGAACTTAGCGTTCGCTCCCTGGGGGACAGAAAATACAATTAAAAAAAATAATAATAAACAGTTCCTCTGGGGAATAAAAAGAAAGAGAGAAAATGCTAAACATGTTATAATCTTGAAAATGTTTATCCTATAATGATGTGTTCTGCTTCATCAGATCCCCATGTGTGCATATGTGCGTGTGTGTGTGTGTGTGTGTGTGTCAAGCCATTTCATACTTATAATATAGCCAGAACACATTCTTGTCATGTTATTATGTATTATCTAAAAAACATAACAATATGAATTAGATTATTTTCCTATAACTGCACATCTTAATTGTCTGCACAATAACAAACATTAAACAATCACTTGAATAATCATTTGAATAATCATTTGCACAATTTGCACACCCATTGCATTTAAACACACACTTCTGACTTACTCAAGCATATTGCAGACTTTTTAATAGATTTTGTGGAATTTGCACACTACGTGGCCTGTTTACAATATATATACAGTATACTGTGTACATATATACAGTGGTGTGAAAAACTTTCCTGATTTCTTATTCTTTTGCATGTTTGTCACACTTAAATGTTTCTGATCATCAAAAACCGTTAACTATTAGTCAAAGATAACATAATTGAACACAAAATGCAGTTTTTAAATGATGTTTTTTATTATTTAGGGAGAAATAAAATCCAAACCTACATGGCCCTGTGTAAAAAAGTGGTTGCCCCCCTTGTTAAAAAATAACTTAACTGTGGTTTATCACACCTGAGTTCAATTTCTGTAGTCACCCCCAGGCCTGATTACTGCCACACCTGTTTCAATCAAGAAATCACTTAAATAGGAGCTACCTGACACAGAGAAGTAGACCAAAAGCACCTCAAAAGCTAGACATCATGCCAAGATCCAAAGAAATTCAGGAACAAATGAGAACAAAAGTAATTGAGATCTATCAGTCTGGTAAAGATTATAAAGCCATTTCTAAAGCTTTGGGACTCCAGCGAACCACAGTGAGAGCCATTATCCACAAATGGCAAAAACATGGAACAGTGGTGAACCTTCCCAGGAGTGGCCGGCCGACCAAAATTACCCCAAGAGCGCAGAGACAACTCATCCGAGAGGCCACAAAAGACCCCAGGACAACATCTAAAGAACTGCAGGCCTCACTTGCCTCAATTAAGGTCAGTGTTCACGACTCCACCATAAGAAAGAGACTGGGCAAAAACGGCCTGCATGGCAGATTTCCAAGGCGCAAACCACTTTTAAGCAAAAAGAACATTAAGGCTCGTCTCAATTTTGCTGAAAAAACATCTCAATGATTGGCAAGTCTTTTGGTAAAATACCTTGTGGACCGATGAGACAAAAGTTGAACTTTTTGGAAGGTGCGTGACCCGTTACATCTGGCGTAAAAGTAACACAGCATTTTAGAAAAAGAACATCATACCAACAGTAAAATATGGTGGTGGTAGTGTGATGGTCTGAGGGTTGTTTTGCTGCTTCAGGACCTGGAAGGCTTGCTGTGATAGATGGAACCATGAATTCTACTGTCTACCAAAAAATCCTGAAGGAGAATGTCCGGCCATCTGTTCGTCAACTCAAGCTGAAGCGATCTTGGGTGCTGCAGCAGGACAATGACCCAAAACACACCAGCAAATCCACCTCTGAATGGCTGAAGAAAAACTAAATGAAGACTTTGGAGTGGCCTAGTCAAAGTCCTGACCTGAATCCTATTGAGATGTTGTGGCATGACCTTAAAAAGGCGGTTCATGCTAGAAAACCCTCAAATAAAGCTGAATTACAACAATTCTGCAAAGATGAGTGGGCCAAAATTCCTCCAGAGCGCTGTAAAAAAGACTGCAGTTGATTGCAGTTATTGCTGCTAAGGGTGGCCCAAACAGTTATTAGGTTCAGGGGGCAATTACTTTTTCACACAGGGATTTTTTTTCTCCCTAAATAATAAAAACCATCATTTAAAAACTGCATTTTGTGTTCAATTATGTTATCTTTGACTAATAGTTAAATGTGTTTGATGAGCAGAAACATTTTGTGTGACAAACATGCAAAAGAATAAGAAATCAGAAAGGGGGCAAATAGTTTTTCACACCACTGTATATATACACACACTATATATTATATATATTTGATAGGTTTTTGATATTCTACTATGTTCATATTTTCATACTTTGTTTTTAATTCTATGTTTAATGTAGCTTTTTTTATCTTCTATATACATATATTTATTTTATAATTTTCTCCTTATTTACCTCGTCTGAGATAATATACCTCACTCTTTACAGTTACCTGCCTAGCTTAGTGCTAACAAAAGACATTTTTCCTACATTGTAGCGAAAAGGGACACTGGTCGAGAATGACATAATTCTTGCTGTTCGCTTGAAGTTACAAAATCATAAAACAAAAAAATTTATAAGGATGACTCAGTAAAAAAAAAAAGATGTGTTTGGTTTAATTTGTTTCTTATGTCGGTGTAAAGTAAGTATCTTATTGTATAAAAACTGTCTAATGCTGCCACAGATTACAAAGTCTATAATTTATGATTTTAAAGAGTCTGTGATGTGATCAGGCTTGACTGAAAAGCTTGTGATACCGTAACCAAACAATGTCTCGACATAACGTCTTACGACCACAACCTTCTGCTAAGCTGAATTTGGAGTAAATGTGACTTCTGTTCATTATACCATGAAACGGTGTTAAGCATTCCTATTTGAAATCTGCACCACCCTATTTTTTTTTTTAACCTACAGTTTAAACAAGAGACACTCACTCTGCCAGAGTATAAAACCTGAAGATGATATTAAACACACAATCCTGCACTCGGCTCCATGTTTCGCTTGCAGCTGTGAATTTTATCACCATCTTCAGCACTGCCATGTTGCAATAGTGACATTTTTATATTTTTACACCTTCTGAGGAGCCAAACAGAAACCTGTGTTCTATAGATATTTACACACAGCATACAGCTCCAAGAGCACACATTATTATCCGCGTTATACTGCATATTTATATATCACTGTATGTACCTTTATATAATATATAACTATATTATAGAAAGGTACATAATGCATAGAAGATAATAAATCAAAGCGGGCTGAGAACTGAGTCTTGAGGAACACCTCAGAGGAGTTATCACTTAATATGTGTTTTAAGTTTTAAGTTAGGTGAAGGCACATTATTATTAATTTTATACAAAAAATGAAAGATTTTCAAAATTGGCTTCATGACTGAAGAAGCTTAAAGTCTCTCATCACTTTCTGCATTTAATAGTATCTTAAAATGAAGTTTTATTTACATGTTTTACAAATATAATTAACTTATTTTATGGAATTTTGTGAATATGAAAGATTTGGTTATGGGCATAAAATCGGATAGAAAGATAAAGATAAAGATAAATTAAGTAAAAAATTTAATAACTAAAAAAGCATTCAGTGCCACTCCACTCCCCTTCTTTAGTTAAATAATTTCTTCCCACTTGTTTGGATCTCTATTTTCAGCTCTGCATGTCAGCTGTGTTTCTGACTTAAATATTATAATTTGCTCTAGTCATGTGACTGAGTGAACCTTTTGTAAAACAGTCATGAACTTTCAGCATTTTTAAAAATCCTAAATATTTTTTTGTGTATCAATTATTTACTTTAGGAGAATTTTTCATGCTTTACAAACTGTTTAAAAAAAATGTTTAGTTTATAGATTTAGCCAATAAGGCTGTTATTTAAAAAATAAGAACAAAAGCTTTTTTGAAAATGTTTTTCCATTTATGTGTAAAATCACCTGAAACTGATGATGTAATATTAAAGCGTCTGTACGTTACCTGGTCTGAATCATTAACAGTAATTTTCAGGCCTCTCAGGATTTCTCCCTCAGGGGGATGCTCACTCATGGTCAGCTCAAATCTGTCCTGTTTGCCGTTCTCTCCATAAAACGTGGGCGGATGGTTGTTCAGATCCACCACTCGGATCGTCACCAGCGTCACGCTCGAGTCCAGCAGCTCGTTCTTAGGACCCACCTCCGAGGCCTTGTTTTAAAAAAAAAAAAAAAAGAATTAAACATAATAAAAGTCTTATTTCTTCTTATTTTTTATTACATAATAAAAGTCTGTGTTTGTGCTGTAACATGTCCAGAACAACTATGTGCATCTGCGTACCTTAACTTTGAGCTCGTATAACTCGTTTTTTAGCTGGACAGGATATGACATCAGAAAGATGGAACCGCTCGAGCTGTTGATGCTGAAGGCTCCGTCACTTCCTGTTCAGGTTATAGTGAAAAAAACAACAATTTGAGTTGGAGCGAAGGAATTTAAAACTATGTGATGCAGATAAAAAAAATAATAAATAAGTAAAAACAAATTTACAATAATTATGTAAGCTAGAATTTAAAATTACGAAAAACTAACAAACATAATATCCCTGTAATAATTTAATACTGTTTTTACAACTTTGCTGCAAGTTTTTACATTTTATTTATTTATTTTCGAGTGAATGCACACATAAAAATGGGGTCGAATATACTTATACTGCAATTGGAACTAATAATGCACATATTATGATATTATACTCTGCTTACCATTAAGGATAGAGTAATGAATAGGGTTAGGGTTGGCCTGATCCCCGTCTTTAGCCGACACTATGAATATTTCTGAGCCCTGAAAACATAAAGGATAAAGATAAATCAGTTTGGTAAATCTGTTCTGTTTACAGATATATATAACACTTCATTATTCTTGTTGCTGAATTGTATCATTATTATTATTATTATTATAGATTTAAGACAACTTTGACTTCATCCTGTAGTCATAGATTCTAGAACACATACAGTTAAACAAAAAACTGTAGGTAGGAAAAAACATAGAATAACAATCCATCTATCCATTTTCTATACTGGATAGATCTACAGCAGCCCAAATTTGGATAAAATCTGAGTACCCAGAGCACCACAGGGACCCCTGACCTTGGAGGTTCGAGGCCACACCACTACACCACAGAGCCGCCAATAGGAAATAACCTGAGTCGTATTTTACAAGAATTATAAAACAACTATAACATGATTTTACAAGAGCACATAACAGGATGAGATAAAACTGTATGTTTTTTATCTGTAAAACTAAAATACAAAGTGTGGCATCATATTGCATTAAATCAATTTTACCATAGGTTTTGTAAATTGGATTATTGATAGAATGATAGAGTTCAAAAATAGAACATGCAGTGCCATTATAAATCAGTTTCTATACTATTATTTATCTTTCTATTTTGTATGATTTCCTGTGCTGCTGTTGATAATAATAATAATAATGATAATAATAATAATAATTATAATACGTACAGGCTCCAATACTTCATAAACATATCCGAAATATGGCGTTCCCACAAAAGCAGGAGGCGAGTCCTGGGCATCGAGGACGTTGATGGTTATGGTGGCTGATGATGTCATCACCTGGTGTTTCCCGTCATACTTCCCTCCACCGTCCTGAACGCATCACAACAACCAAACTCCAGTTCAAAGAAACTGATTAAACTGATTATAACTAATCAAACTAAAGTAACTGATTTTCCTATAACAGCCCGTCCCTGAGAGTTTTATTCCTCCTACATCACAGCAACAGCAAATCAATCAGTCCGTTAGAGTTAAGAGTGTCACCTTGGCAACTACAGTGATGAAGTGTGTGCTGGAGGTCTCGTAGTCGAGAGACTCGCCCGCTTTGACACGCAGCACGCCACTGTGCCCATCGATGGTGAACTTGGTTTTGGGAGACGTCTGAAAAGTATTATTTTTTTACATTAAAAAAATTATTTAATGTATTACTAACAAATCAGAAGCAAAATCATCATCATCATCATCATCATCATCATCATTAGCAGTAAGCAGTTGTCAAATAACCCCGAAAAACTGTTTAGTTATTAATAATCATGAAACTTTTATCAGGTTATACAAATATATTAGTAGCAATGACGAGCACAGCCTTTAAACTCATCCCTAGTAACAGAGTGACTGTAGCACAAACTAAAGAAATTATAATGAACTATTACCCTTTAATATACTAATTAGTGAATAATCAATTTAATTAATCAATTCATCATGATTATCATTATGATCAATAAGACACTGAACTCTGTTGGGAGAAGATAAACTCATAACAAATTTATTAATAATGATCCAGTACGTTAATGACCCTTTAATTAACCAATCCATTAATTAACAATATTAACACGATCAATTTGGGAAATATTTAGATATAGAGATACATGAATATAGAAAGTGTTATAGGATTTAGCAAAACACCCTAATGTGTGTGTGTGTGTGTGTGTGTGTGGGTGTGTGTGTGTGATCGATCCAAGCTTAGCCCTTAGCACCCGCCTTAAATGTGATTGAAATTTAATCCAGTAAAGAATCAGCACATTTCCTGATGGTCTTCCGTCGAGGTCTTTATGGATTTAATGCGAGTGATTCGGTTCGTATTTTTTTATTTTATCAACGATAAGCGATAATGGATACACAGAGTTACTGTTACCATGCTGTTGGATTATGAAGCTAATTATTTCTTCCTACACCCTGATGTGTTTTATTCCTCCGATACCACAGCGGGTTTATTAAAGAATGAAATCAAACTTTATAAGTAATTTCCTGTTACATTTAACATTAAAATATTTTTGTCCTTACTTAAGATACAGCAGCTGGAAACAGCAGCTTCAGACTAAAAAAAAAAAAAAAACACTGGAAAAAACCCAGATCTACACTAGCTTTTGGTTTATAGTAGTTAGATAATGTGTTTATTTTATTTATAATAACATTCTCTTAAAATTCAGTTTTTTATTTCTTAATGTTCTGTTTTTATCCTATATTGATCTATATGTTTAATGTTGTTAAGTGATATTCTTGAAGACTTTGTTTTATGCTTTTTGCTCCAATGTCTATTTCTTAATTTTCTTGATTTCTTAATTTAACACTGTGTATTGATTTCATATATTATTTTATGATTTTCTTTTTCTTATTGTTTGTCTTCTTTCTTTGTTATGGTCAACTTGAAGTTGTTAATCAGTGCTTATAATAAAATTATTATTCAATTAATTGATTTGTTTAAACTCTCTTTTAATGTTAATAAGAAAAAAAATCATTTTGCTAGCATTTGATTTTGAGGGGAAAAAGATCCTAAAGATGCTGAAAACTTTACAGTTACAAAAACATGGACTGATTTTACAGAAATCCTTACCATATCAACAATTACAGTTTTTTTTTTTTTTATCTGTTTCACGATCAGCTGGATTGATTAATAATAAACCTTTGCATTAATATAAACCTGCAAAATCTTTTAACAGATAAATAATAATAATAATAATAATAATAATAATAATAATAATAATAATAAATCACTTAATTTAACTTAATTTATTAATCAATTTGTTAAAAAGGTTTTTTATTTATCGTGTCATGTAAAATGCATTAAAATCAAGCCGTGATGTAATCTTTAGATTTTAAAATGTTTTTAAGGTTAAATGTGGTTTCCAATATTACCTGCAGGAAATACATGACACTTCCTCCAGAACCGAGGTCTTTATCCACAGCTCGAACTTTAAAAATGCTGCGTCCTGCCTCTGTATCCTTCAACACAACACACACCACAGCACGTATTTACAGTAACATAACTGGATCACACTTGTATCCACACAAAATGTCCAAAGACGTCCTACATGTATACACTTAACCAGCGTGAAGTTATAGAATATAGCGTGTCTGACCTCAGGGACGTTAACGATGTAGGGCAGGCCGAGAAACGCAGGCTTTTCATCGTTAGCGTCTGTGACGAACACACGCACTTTCTCCACCACCTGAGGACATAAAATCCTTTACCAGTCAAGAAACCCACCCTGTAGTTAGCAAGTCAATGTCTACACCAGCCCTTAGGAATATAGGAGCCGTTTAGATTCAAAGCTACAATTATTTATATATAATGATATAAGAATAATAATGTACAGAAATGCCTCATCTGTAGAACAGTGTTACCTTATTCCTGCCATCCGTGATGCTGACTAAAACCACAATTTCATCTTTAGCCTAAATTTGAAACACAAAAACATGATAAACACACACAGTAGGAGTGAAGTAGATGTTTAAATGGAGCACATGATGGAGTTCGTTAAATATTGTAGTTGTAAAGTGTTCGTCCTGCCATCCAGAGATCACGAGCTCTAGCCTCCAGAGGCCTAAAGGGAGCTGATTGGCCAAGCTCTCTCTGATGGAGTGGGATGGGAGGAAGGAACAGATAGCATCATCTCCTCTGAGTGTGTTACGCCGCCCCCAACGGTGTGTGAGTACGCAGTTCAAAAAGAGGAGGTTAGTGGCATCACGTGGCTCGGAGGAAACACGTGATAGTCTTATAGGGTGGGAATCAGATACTATAAAATGATAAATTCAATTGGGGGAAAAGAATTAGCTCCCCAAAAAACATTAAAGAATATGTATAAGGATAGTACGTTGCAGTACATTATGTGTACAGTGTGTGATGGAGTATATGGCATGATGGAGTATAATATGTGTTGGTGTATAGTACAGGTTGAAATATAGTACTGTATGTGATGAAGGCATATTGCATCTTGACTTATAGTACATGTTGGAGTATGGTACGCCCTAGAGCATACTGCATGTTGGAGTATAGTACGTGATGAAATGCAGTACATGTTGGAGTATAGTACTGTATATAAGTGTAGGACAACATACAGTAGGCTTTAGTACCGGTGTACCAAGTGTACCAGATGTTTTGATACAATAAAATAATTTCTCGTATAGTGCAGATGGGAGTCCAGGAGATACCTGAGTAGAGTGTATATTCGACTGTAGCATAGTTTGCACTATAGAGTTTCAGAATGTAGTGCATGTCCGAGTGATGTACTGTATCATGCTGGAGACAGTGAATTAGTTTTGCCTCTGAGTCTCACCTCTCGGTCCAGTTCCTGGATCAGAGTGACCCGTCCTGATTTGGGCTCGACCCGGAAGTACTCTTTAGAGCCGTTCTCAGAGCTGATATCGTACCTGACCTCGTCCCCCTCTGGGTCTGTCCCATTCAGAGTGAACACCTGCGACCCTAAAATACAGAGAGACAGAGAGAGAGGGAGAGGGGGGGGGAGAGGGAGGGAGTGAGAGAGAGAAAGAGAGAGAGAGGGAGAGAGAGAGAGAGAAAAGAGAAAAACACATTCTTGCACTCACACACACACACATATGCTGACGTGTTGGTGTTTGCGGTGAATAATCTAATCAACACCTCGCTTTCCGTCTGCGCTTCAGTGCAGTGTGTCGGTTGGAGGCTGAGAGCTACTGAGACTGAACACACACACTGCGTCTCCTGTTCCTGTCAGCTGTACTGCAGTGATTAACACTCAGTGGGAAAAACATGTCATTTTGTCACAGCGAATGTGATTCCAATAGACTCGGGCGGAATCGAGCTGAGAAACGTCCCAAATATTATATACCCTAATAGATCTGTTATACCCAGTGACTGTCAGGGAAATGAAACTCATTTAAATTATTCATTACATTTAATGTTAATTGTGACTTTAAATGAGCTCCTAAGGAAAGAAATTACAAATCAACTGAAGATGTTGGAAAGCAAACTTGTATTTGTAATAATTCTGGGAAACATCTTTAAAATTTTGTTTTTTATTGACAAAAAAATTATTCAAGTTTAGAGAATAAAATCACTGTTGTGGTTTATCAATTACATCTAGGCTAAAATACCACAAAAAAGTAATTTTTTTTATAGAACTAAAAAACTATTATACATTTTTTAAAAACATTTTTAAAGTAGGATTTCCACTTTGACCTTTTTTCTTCAGTTCTTGCACAATTCTTTACAAAACCTCCTACTGTAATACAGTACACACAGCTGATGGAACACGGTGTACGATGGCGGGTCCAGAAGATAAATTATCATGTTTTGTAGCTCTTGAGACGTGAGAAAATGTCTTTAAACTGATTAGCGATGGATTAGTCTCGTCACAGTCCACATACATGACCGAGACGACAATAATACATTAGCATCTGGCTGATCTTAGGGAGAGTTCCTATATTAGCCCTGTGATACAGAGAGGGTGAAACACACGTCTCTTCAAATTATAATTCTAATTTTATTTGTCACATACACAGTCATACACGGGACGATATGCAGTGAAATGCTTAGACGACCGCCCGTGACCTTATAAATGTAAAAACAGTTAAAAAGAAATAAATCATACTAAAATTAGATTTTATATCAAAATATAAAAAATATTTTTAAAAAATATATAAGAAATATAAAAAAAACTTATCTAATGGTCCATAGATGTCCATAATCTACAATGTGCAATGTCTCTTACCGACTGGTGTGTCTTCAGAGAGGCTGAACAGCGCCATGTTCCCATTGTCGTGGAAGTACGGTGCAAAGTCCGACAGTCCTGAAAAAATTAAGACTTTATGACTATTACTATGATCAGTATAAGAACCAGACGTCCGCAGGTCCCACAATCTGATTCACATTCATGATAGTGATCGGTTTAAAAGTGGACTCAAGACACATCTCTTTAATCTGGCGTACACATAATTCATCACATAACCTCATACTCCAGTACATCTAAATGCACACTCTCATCTAGTGCTGCTAATTTCCTGAACAGCATCTACGTCAATTCTTTTGTTTTTCACCTGTTCTTCCTTTCTCTACTCATCCCAAGGCAACCAGACATTGTGCCAGCTCCAGTAGGCAAAGGGCAACCCTGTGAAGATCTTGAGGCATCCAGAGAAGGACCACCTCCAGTTGACTCAGACACTCTCTGCCCTCTGTACCTGCTGTCTCGTCCCTGTGCTGAACTGGACTCCATGATAATTAGGACAACGTTTGTTATACTAAACTTCCAGCAGCCTAACACATGATATCGTTGTAAAATCCCTCCTATCCGTTATCACCCAGATGAGGATGGGTTCCCTGCTGAGTCCGGTTTCTCTCAAGGTTTCTTCCTATTACCATCTCAGGGAGTTTTTGCCCTTAGCACCGTTGCCCTTGGCTTGTTCATCAGGGACAACCTCACATTCTCATTATTATCTAAACACATTTTTTTCTCACTCATACACACTTCCATAAATTTTCTTTTTATTTGTAAAGCTGCTTTAAGACAATGACAATTGTTAAAAGCGCTATAAAAATAAAATTGAAATTTAATTGAATGTAAAACCTTGTGGCATCACTGGGAACACCACGAGTTAGTCAGAACACCTGATGGTTTATTTTGCTAAACTAACTATAAGACTGTGTTTCATCAGTAACGGACTTTTCACTAACACTTAGCTTAATCCCTATCCACTCAATTATTTGACATTAATACTACAGTGCTGATGAACCCTGGGTTCTGATTGGTCAGAAGGTGTTGATTAATTCTCTAGAGCAGCGCTGGTAAATTGTGACAATGAAATAGATTTAATGGATCTTAATTAAACACTTAGGGACGAGCTGTTGTCAAACCGACCTGTCACTCAGTAATATATTACATCACCAGCATACAGAATCTTCCTATGCCAAATATATCATTTTTAAAAGAAAGTAAATTTTTTATTTTTAGGAAGTTAAATAACTCAGCTTTTTACCCAAGTCAACTGTAAGCATGTATCAGCACAATGTCAGGCTCACTGTTCTCATTACAAATGTGGAGAGCGTTTATTAACACCCGACAGATGAGATGATATGATATGATATGATATGATATGATATGATATGATATATGATTTGTTTCTTTATTTAACCAGTTACTTTGGGCGGAGCTGGTGACCAATAGTTAGTTGTAATGGTCCGAGACAAGATTGAGACTATAAAGAATTAGGAAGCATAACCACACGGCGTCTCAGTCTCAGGGAAGGAAGAAGACATGGAGGGTTCTTGTTGGTCTTGAATCAGCAGGACTCACTTGTGAACTTTTGTGACAGGTTGGTGTACGGTACCAAAATAACTTGTATAACCATGTTTAGATGTAAACTACAATAATTATTCTAACACATCAATATCACAATGGATTAAAACATCAAATAAAATCTTATTAAAAATATTCAAATCCCTTAAACTGATATTATTAATTAAAACATCTCTCTCAAACTCTCAATCTCAAACTTATAAAAAGCTCAAAGCTTCAAGGCAAACTCCAGAACTAAAACAAGCTGAATCACTAATGGTTCCATTATCTTCTGCACATGTCTGATGGAACCATCCGTCACACATGTCACACTTCACCCACTCTTCTGTCTGCGTGGGATCCTCTGCAGATGTCCTCTCCCTGTCTGCTTGTGCTTGGCTCATCACCAAATGTGTCTCTTTATTTTTCCTCTTGGATTTTTTTGGATTCTTAACTTCCTTTTCACAATGTACTGTATAAGACATTCTCATCACCTGTAAGGCACAAAGCCCAGTGGTTTGGAGCTTTTTCTCCTCTGGATTGGAAAAATAAACCAACTTTTGCTTCACTTCCCTTTGCTTTTCTGTGTTTATATCTGTAGATCTGACAAAGTCATCTTCCTTATCGTGGCCTTTGTGTGAGTTCCCCAAAGGAGACCTTGCAGTCTCAGAGAAGCTTCAAGAACTCTAGGTTGTAGACATGACTACTGTGCAGTAATATGTGAGATCAAGGTTCTGTTTGTCAAGTGCTCTTACAGTACAAACTGTTTTTCCAAAACAAGCAGAAGGTCCATTGATCCATTGATTGTCTGAAACTTGCAAAATAGTGTTGGGGAGCATGCGGGGGGGGGGGGGGGGGGTGGGGGGGGTATTGGGAGTCTCCGCTTTCTCTCTTGACGTGACCATGAAGGGTTTACCTACTGTACCTCTGCAATAGTTTAAGAATAATTTTTAAATATAAGAAGTGGTTCTGTACATTCCAATATGACCTGGAAAAAGTTCAAATCTTGGAGAAGGTTTTCATCAATCTCAAACCAGTTTCTTACTGTTACTGGACCCACACGGACTGACACAGGGCCACTGGTTTCCTCAAGTCAATGTCTGCATGCCTTTAAATTAAATTGTTCGTCCAAAACTGACCAGCTTGTTTTGATGTCTGGAGGAATTCATGTGTTTCTTTTTGGTGCAGTGGGATTCCCCTACTGGTCAAGATTTGTATTAATGCCACCAGTTCTCCTGATGAATGATTAAAGCCTGGCCCTTGACCCTGGGCTGTAGAGTATTCCATGCTCTTGCTATTAGCTTTCATTTCGAGCTGATCTTCCTCTTCCTGTTGCTTGTACTCCTCTATAGTACCTTTCGTTCTGTCCACACACTGTTCCTTCACGGCTCTCTCCCTGCTCTTCATACTGTTTTGTCTTTGATCTCTTTTACTCTCTTGTACATGTTTACTTAAAGCTTAACTGGAGGAAAATCCATTTATAGCTCAGTTGGGTCGGTTAACATTAGCCATGTTCTGGGTATGAAAAAGTTTTTTTTCCATCAATAAACTTTATTTAAATACTGTTAAAATGATTTTACACAAAAGTCAAATAAGTTTTGGAACATGCAATACCATTTTAACAATAACACCTTGTCTCACTTTACAAATATGGAGATGATGAAAAAATTGTTTACATGAAAAATAATGTCTTTTTTTACTTTTAGGTACAGATTAAAATCATCTTTTATGTGTACAGTACTGTGCAAAAGTCTTGACCCCCCTCATTTCTTGAAATAAAATGAAATTAAATGATGTAGAAAAAAATAAACAAATGGTAACAAATGTTTTACTACAACAGGCTGCAAAGTGCCTAAAGATACTATTTAGAAACTAGTTGTTTATGTACCAGCCTCAGCAGCGACCTCATTTCCCCTCTCGTCTGTTCCATCCACTCAGCATTCAGCGTCAGCAATATACTAATCACCAGCCTGATCATCATCTGCACCTGTTCCTCACTGGTTCAGGCCTTAAGTTAGATGTTTTTATGCTTAAATGATCTATAATGTAGGTCACTGTGTGGCTTAACAAACAAAAAACATTCTACTGAAACTGCCCCGGGTACAGGGACTAGAGAGAACCTGGAGCCTTCAGTAGGCCTGGAGAACTGTTTCTCAACACTACATCAAACACACAGGAAAGTCTTTGGAAAGTAAACAATGTAGCAATAAAGGGGGGGTCAATACTTTTTCACAGTACTGTATAAACTTTAGAAACCATAAAATCAACCGTGTTTACTTCAAAGTGAAAAGTCATTTCACTTGCTTACTGTACATGACCACGCCTATGGAGATGACATCATGCATACGCAGCTTTAGAAATTTAACCCTTTCCATCCCACCGAGTAACTAATCACTAATCACTGCATAAAAATACTGATGACCAGGTTCCTCTTTAACCATAATCACCCTAATATAACAGCCTGTGTGTGTATGTGTGTGTTGGTGTGTGTGTGTGTCTCATCACACTGACCTTCACTTCACCTTCAGCACTCATATATACTGTATATACAGTACAGTATATATGAGTGTTCATATATTCAGCTACACATCTATATATATATATATATATATATATAAGTTATGCTATGTTTATGCGGGTGTTTAAAATAAAAAATGATGCATGAAAAATCGGTTAGAGACTCACGTGCTTCAGGAGACATGTGGCAGGGGTGGGGAAGACGAACAAAGCATATGTTAATACTGAGCGCACGCACAAACACACACACACACACACACACACACAGACAGAATTACATATAATTGTAGCATATTGGCTGTTTATTCATTATCATGAAGTTGTCTTTGATTTTAATAGTGTTGAATCAACACCTAGAATTAACCGAAATAACACATAAAGAACGAAATGAACACCTGAAGCTTCGTCTGATCCTAACTGTACTGTGATCACTCGCTGCTTCGTTATTCACAACGTAAAGCTTCCCTTAAAACTGAATGAGCTCATACACGTCCAATTATCGCCTTAGTGTTAATTAACCATGCGCTGGTAAAGTAACACCTACAATTGTGAATAAACACTTAACTGTTTAAGTTTCTTGTTCTTTATTTTCCTGGTTATTATTCTGACCTCCACAGACATGGATGATCTGACACATTTACGCGTCGTATGTTGAGTTTACTTTTATTTAACTCCATCAGGAGACACACACACACTGACCAGAACACTCTAGGTGTTAGTGAGGGATTTATAAAGGATTACCTCCGTGCACACACACACACACACACACACACACACACACGACGACTCACATGTTTCTGATTTCAGACGGTAAATTAGTTTATAAAGTAAGTGTGTACTCACCTGGAGAGAAGTTCAGCAGGAAAATGATGAGGACGCACAGACGGTGGTGTGTGTGTGGATTCTTCATCCCAAGACTGGGTGTAAATATTCGTGTGTGTGAGTGTGTGTGTGTGTAAGAGAGAGAGAGAGAGAGAGAATCATACAGACGCACAACGAGATTCTGGAGACGTCTTCCAGCCAGTTTAAGCTGAGGAGTGTGTGACACACACACACACACACACACACACACACACACGCTAATCTGCTGACGTCTCCTCCTTCCACTCTGAGGCTTTTCACACTGTTTTATATATGTACTGTTTATACTGTATTTATACACACACACACACAGCCAGGTCCATAAGTATTTGCACAGCGACACGGCTCTAATCTATGAGGTAACGACAAAAATATTGCATTTTACTGTAGCAACTACAGCCAAGTTTCAACAAATCTCTTCCTTCCATCACAGGCTCAAAAGTAATCGGACAGATGACTGATGAGTAGTTTGATGGCCGGTTGTGTTTGTTTTACGACGAACGATAGAGACAAAAGGGTCTGAAGTCGGCACCAGGTGAGAAACGTGTACTGCTGATGCTGGTGAAGGAGGCTGTCACTATTCAGAAAAAACAAAAACAGACCTATCAGAGAAAGAGAGATGCCATTTATAATGCCAAATCAACACTTTGGTGGGTTCTTTAAAAAAAATAAGCAACACACTGGTGGAGAAGACTCAAACGTCTTTTGGATTCAAAATTCTTTGATGTGGATGATCAAAGAATTATTTCCTTTCATTTACAAAAAACACTTTTACAACAACTAGTTAAGTCAGTAACACTCTGGAGGAGGCAGGAGTATCATATCATATTATGGAGAAGCAAGGGCTCATGATCTAAACATACCACATCATCATCATCATCATCATCATCAAACATGGTGGAGGCGCAGGTGTGTTACGGCATGAGTGTGTTACGGCTGGCGAATTAGTCATTTGATAATTATATTAGTTAAACATATAAATAAACATTTTTTATCCAATATCATAAACAAACCATGAACCATAATAATAATAAAAATAATAATCATTTAGCAGTTAATTATAATTGCATATATTATAAATACATATGCTATAGATAGTACTATTTTGTGTTTACATAACTTCTTCATATCTTTACATTTTATACTGTACATTGGAGGACCTGAAACCTGTCTGAGAAAACGTTCAGTATGTCTGTATATCTGTGTGTCTGTCCAGACTGATTTAGTCACATCATCACACAAAACTGTCGGGACTGAATCTCCTGCAGTTTTTAGATCTTAGTTTAATCTGCACCATAAATAAAATCTAAATGTGGAGTAAAAGTGATGTTATGAACAGTTATGTGTGGGATTTAATAATCTACTGTAAAATAATCTACTAATGCGCTACTGTCTCAATGTAAACAAACACCTGCACCAATAAATATTAATTAGAAAAGATAAAGTGAATATTTTTACTGGGATTAGTTCATATTTTCACTTTGGCTGAAATAACAGCGCTGAAGTGGTATAAGTGAATTTTAACACGCTGGAGTGGTTTTAAGACAAAACTTCATCTTTATCCTTTGATCTACTTTTTCCATTTCTCATCTGTGATTCACTCTCCGATTACCGAACAGGGAGTGTATTTGTCTGAGCACCAAAGAAGGACAACTTAGTGTAAACAAGTTTTTTAACTGTTTTTACAAACTCCTTAACCACCAACAACAGGCAATAACTCTAGTTATTAATAAACTGTTATTATGATTATGAAGATTATGAGTATACATCATAAAACATTTCACTGTAAATTTCCATATAAAACTGAAAGTACAGTGTGATCAGATTAATGTATTCCTGACGGTTGTGCTCGCTCTGTGTGAATGAATCAACTTGTGAAATTTCCGTGAGATTCTGTCGCCACTGTGGATCTCAGGTCAGAGTCCTGTGTGTGTTTCGCTTTGAAGTCAAGCTGTCACATGTATCGCACGTGTAAAAATAACGAGCGTGTGACGCAGGACAATGACGCGCTCGCCAAGTGTGAAACCGGCCAATCACGAGTTCTCGTTGCGGCCTGAAATACGCAGAGTTACCGGGAGGAACAGCAGCGAACGGGAAGGAAGAGAGGACGTGAGCGGAGAAGTGGAGAAGGGCGTTATCAGACATACTGACAACTGAACTGTAATAACTGTGTAATAAAGCAGTTATTACATTCTTCTTATTATGATTATATTTATGCACCTTTTTGGTGAATTAAGGATAAATTATCTTATGACTTTAATTATATATACTTTAATATTTGTAAACAAATTAGTCAATTAAATGTCAAAATATATAAAATATACATTTTATAGATAAAATAAATACGAGTTTTGAATTTATTTATTTATTTATTTAAATACTGTAAAACCCACTACAGTGGAGAGAAACTATAAAAACCCTTACTATAAACTTGCAAAACCTAAAAACATACTTTTAAAATCCCAACCAAAAAATAACAAATCCTTCCTAAATAAAACCGGAACATTAACTACCAAAAACCCAACCTCGACGCAAACTAACAAACCTTCATCCTTTTCTCTAAATAAACCTTTTACACAAAATATCAAGTTAAAAACAGAGAATCGAATTAATTAATCAGAATTAAATTAAATAAATTTACCCAGAAGTGTGCCATAAAGAAACAATTCCGTTGTTATATGTTGGGAAACAGAGAATATGGAGTAAATAGATATTTAGTTTTCCAGAATTAGCTTTTATTTCTTTAATAGAATCTTTTTTTTCTGTATGTAGATCCGGTTATAAATGGTTATATGCGTGCGCGGAGTCTTCCTTCGCCTGTAAGCTTTACATTTATTTAGGCATTTGGCAGACGCTCTTATCCAGAGCGACTTACTTTTTTTTTTTATCTCATTATACATCTGAGCAGTTGAGGGTTAAGGGCCGCGCTCAAGGGCCCAACAGTGGCAACTTGGTGGTTGTGGGATTTGAACCTGGGATCTTCCAAACCATAGTCCAATGCCTTAACCATTGAACTACCCCTGGCCCCAGGGGTAGTTCAGCTGAGAATGGCACATTTATATTTATATAAGCATCATGGAATTTTTATGAAGGAGGTTCAGGATCGTTTTTGTTCACCTTCAGGTGTTTCAAAGGCGATGATGTGACTAACGAGGTGTAACTTTTCCTTAAGAGCCAAAAAGATGGCTTCGTTAAAAACATTCTCTACCAGCTCATCCATCGCTTGTCTAGAAACAATGTCTTTTAACTCCAGCACTGCCGCCCCCCAGTGGTGTAATCATGTACTGGATATCAGCTCACAGTAAAGAAAGTTTTTTTTTTGCTCTTTTACTCCAAATTAGAACAAGTGTGACCATGAATGACCTCTAATGCACCACCATTAACCCTGACACCATCCTGTGATGGGTTTGTACTTATTACAAGGTCATTACAGTTAAATTATAGTGTTATTACAGTCTTACTACCTGCTTCCAGATTATAGTAATGAATAAATAAACTATAGATCAACCCCAGTGGAGAGCATGGACAGTTTGCAGGACCTTGATGTTCACATTACACAGGACATCTCATGGCCCTGTCACATCAACACATTTGACCTCAGACATTTGAAGGACTTTAATCTGTTCTCCTAAAGTCAGAGTCTGAGCAGGAAGATAGTGAGGAACATCAATCATCTGAACAATAAAGCGTTCCCTCTGCTGTGGTCAGGACAGAGCTTCCTCTCCCTGAAGGCCAACAGCGAGAGAACAAGAAGGAGTTTTACCTTTAAAGGTAAAGAATTTTTAAGGTTCAGAGCGAAAAGAAAAAACACCTCCATGACCACATGTTCGAGCTCACCACGTTAATCTAATCTCACTCAGACCGTCCTGGGTTTCTGGGTAATCCTGAGTCAGGAGGTTCACTGTTCTCTGGCTTTTCACAGAATGCAAATAAAGGTTTAGAGGAAAAACGACAGATTCATGGTTATATTTATTATTTTAATCTTTTATTTAGTGCATACCAAAATAAACTTGTGAATCCATATTGGAATAAGGCCTAATCTGATTTTCTCTTTCCACTTTGAAGATTTGTAAAATGTGTCTGAGAAACATGCAGAAGCATATTTACCAAAAAAAAAAAAAAAAAAAACCTTTAAAGCAGGAAAAAACCTTGAACTCTGAAGCTCACGGAACACACTGAGCACAGACACCAATCGCAGATAATCAGATATGATTAGAGTTTAAATAAATAACAGGAAATAATATTTATAATTATATTTGCTAACTCTTGTAGTCCTCTGTGATAGAGTGTAGATCTGACTCCTAAACACCAAAAGCCGGAATGCGTCAGATTTCTCCTCCTTTTACTTTAGACACAGTCCACAGTCTTATCTCACTTCTTCATCTGTTCAGGAAGAGCTTTATAATTATGATGATAAAGAAGGTGATTTACTTCCTCTTTCCTCCACCACCGTTGGCCAGAATCATAACCAGCCTTATGAAGATGTTGAGCGTGTCCATGTAGATGCCCATACAGCTGTGAACACACAAAAACAGACATCAGCATGCATGGCTTAGAGGGTTTCTTGTATTCTTTGTTTAGATGCCATTCAGGGTTAAACTGTTGTTTCTTTAAATCATCACACACTGTCGCTTCTCTCTGCAGCAGGAGTGTCTAAGCGTCTGACCAGATAATATTAATGCAAATGATGATAAGTGTACAATAGGTAAGTATGAGGGTGCAGAGGCTGTGAGGGCACTTACGCGTTGATGGGGTCGTATTTCTGCATGGCGTACAGCGGGTGCGTCTCGGCCCGTTTGATCACCTTCTGTGTGTCGTACAGCAGGAACATGCTGAAGAGGATCAGACCTCCATAAATTGTCACCGAGTACAGACCTGCCCCAAACGCCGTGGTGGGGGGCAAGAACATAGAGCCTGGAGCAACGGCATCATGGGAAATATTCAGAAGGTGATCTATTATACTGATACACTTACAATAATCTCTGGATTATGTGTGTGTTGTTAAGGAGTGAGGAGCACAGACCCAGTGATGAGGCGAAGACCACTCCCAAGCCGACGGCGAGCGGGCCGCCCATGTTCAGGAACTTCTCACTGGGAGCGCACATGGCCACGGTGGAGAGACCGCCCACGATGCCCGCTGTGTACCACGCCGCTCGCATCATCAGGGGACCGCCCAGCAAGGTGAGGGGAGCTATGATCGCGCCCATTACACCTACACACACACACAGCAATTCATTACACTTACAATTCATATTTTATTATGTAGAGTCTATTATAATTACTATTAAAAATATAATAAAACTAAACCATTGCAATATTAGGAATCTAGCTGAAAATCTCAAGACAAATTCTGTTAATTATAAAAAAAATGTTCAAAGTTTTACAAGTAGAGATTTCTGAGATTTATTAAATACAAAAAAAAAAAAAGTAGATAAATTTAATTAATTTAAATTTCTGTCTACAAATAAATATAATCTAAAAAAATATTTATTTGAAAACATGGATAATTTATTAAAGTAATTTTTTTTATTTATATATTTTTAATATGCTTTATATAAATAGGATTAAACATCACCTGCCTTAACAGTAAACATATTTTTTTTACTTTTTATTCTTTACTCCTTTGATTTTTACTCATATTTTATTCATTGTTTCCACTGCCCCCCAGTGGTGTTAAGTATGTACTACACAATTGGGCATAAATTCACAATAAACAGATTTTTTTTCTTTTTCCTCCTGTAACTCCACATTAAAACAGGAAGTGGGACCTCGAGTGACCTCTGACACCCCATTTTTAACCCAAAACATTTCTGTGACTAAGTTATAAAGGGCAGGGGTAGCTCTGGGGTTAAGATGATGGACTACTGATGGGAAGGTCACAGGTTCAAACCTCAGCACCCCCAAGCTGCCAGTGTCTGATCTCTGAGAAAGACCCTTAATGTATAATAAAATAAGTGGCTCTGGATGAGACGTAAAGTAAATGAATGTAGTTAGTGTTATTACCTGCATGCAGCATCCAGGCCAGGTGTTTAGGAATGGGACTGTGCTCGTAGGAGATGGACCTGACCAGCATCCCGGCACCGATCACCGCCGCAAAGGTCACTCCAAAAGCCTGAGGACCACACACACACACGTGTATTTCATAATGTGTGTGTTAAAGACAATACTGTAACATACAGGCGGGTGTGAATAGTTTTGCATACCATCCAGGATCCTCTCATCATGAGGCCCAGTAGAGCCGGAGTCCTGCTGACGGCCACGGCCGAGAGAGCGGTCACGCCCACACCGCCTGCAAAGTACATGTAGGTGGAGTGGATCCGGTCCCTTACATACTGCGGCCAAAAACTGAGAGAGACAGACAAAGAGACAGAGACAAGAAAAGTAAGAGACATGGAGTTGCAAGTTGCTACATTAGATTACTCTTTGTCTCTCTTTCACATGGAGCCTGAGACTCACACTGCTTTCTCCAGAGCGCCGATCTCATTGGACATGCCGAGACCATAATAACACAGAGCTCCGAGTCCGAGTGCAGCTCCGCCCGCCAGGACCATCCTCCCGGTCTGATCAACTACAGAGAGAAAGAGAACGTGACTTAAAGCTCATATTCACTCTTCATCATACAACAAACACTCATCATCTCTAATCTAATCTTTACCTACTAGAATATTTTATATCACTACATTACTTCTGTTTCACTATTCCTCCTCCATAACATAATGAATGTTTATTTTATTTGTTACTGTTTTTCTGTTCCTTTATCTGTTCTTACTGTTTGTCTTTAACTTTTAAAATAATTTATTTTGACAACACTGTTAAACCAGTCCTAACAAAAAGTAAAACTGGTGAGAGAGAGAGAGATTCATCACTTTTAAAGGCGGTGTCTTTAGCGGGTTCGAACACCGCCTCCTGGAGCTGATCTTTGGCCGTCTTACTGCGCCGCAGTCCGAACTTGGCCCGGGTGGAGTAACCCTACCACACACACACACACACACACACACAGAGAAGGGTTATTAAAAGTTTTAATTACTCCTATGAACAGCAACATCGTATTTTCACTGTAATCTTGAGATCTGGAACTTTCATACAACACACGTCTGGACAAAAATGGAATAATGTTTGTAACACATGGTGTGCTGTGTGCAACTGGTCCATTAACCAACATTCCGTGACCTGTCTCCAGAGGTGACTGATACTGTACGGTTTTTACTAATTGTGAAGATGTAGCTTTAAAACTGATGATCTGGGTTTGTCACATCCAACATCAGAAAATAATAATAAATCAGACTTTGCTCTTACAGCATCGCAGATGGAGTTGTGGGAATCATTCACAGCACACACATTAAAATAATCATCCTGAGCACCAACTAAAAGGCTTATAGGCTTGTTGTTATTTGTATGTAATTTAATATAAATATATGCTACTACTTAATATATATGAAATATATTTTTATATTCAATTATTTGCGTGTATAAATTTTTTTCCGAGATTCTCCGTCATAAGCAGCAATTCATCATTCATCGTGTTTCACACTCCTCAGGGGTACGCAGGCAAACTGGCAGTGATGCTTCCACAAATTGCCTTTTTTATCTTTAAAATAAGGCAAAAAATTTTCTGATCCTCTCTCCAATGTGGGGTCCATTTCAAAGTCATTTTTATCAGATTATGCCCGTCCTAGCTCTATTGTAAGAGCTTGATTAGGATAACTTTATGCAAGTTTTGTCTGTGTCCACAAAGCTTTCACACAACTGGAACTGTTTGCTTTTCACCGTTAAAAACTACAAAAATCTTTCAAAACAACAACA
Source organism: Clarias gariepinus (assembly GCF_024256425.1). Lineage (NCBI taxonomy): Eukaryota > Metazoa > Chordata > Actinopteri > Siluriformes > Clariidae > Clarias > Clarias gariepinus. The sequence goes on from NC_071113.1 coordinate 30,748,198, forward strand.
CCCACTATAACGAAAAGGCCTGTTTGTAGCTCTCAGTGTCATAAACAGTGACATCACACGCTTTCCCTGGTGCAGTCGTACTCCTCGCTGAAAGTAAGAGTAGGAAGCTTCGTAAAAAACTTTTACATCCTAGAATATTAAGTTAAATAAAATTTACAAGCATGTAGTTTGTCTCCATCTAGTGACTCTTCGTGATATTAAGCCATCTGTTTGGTTTTAATGGAATATAGGTTCATATAGAGTTTGTTTATAGAGTGTTCCTCAATTAGATATAACTTCTATATGCTAATTTCTAATATCACTTAACATTACACACACACTCTCACACACACTCTCACACACACTCTCACACACACTCTCACACACACACTCTCACCCACACACTCTCACCCACACACTCTCACCCACACACTCTCACCCACACACACACACTCACACACACACACACTCTCACACACTCTCACACACTCTCACACACTCTCACACACACACACACTCTCTCACACACACACACTCTCTCACACACACACACTCTCTCACACACACACACTCTCTCACACACACACACTCTCTCACACACACACACTCTCTCACACACACACACTCTCTCACACACACACACACACACACACACACACACACTCTTGGTGGCCCCCAAAATATTCATCAAGAATAGGTTAGCTATCAGGTGTAGTATCTTGTGAGGTACTTTGACATGACTTGACATGTGTGTGTGTGTGTGTGTGTGTGTCAGACTCTGAGGGTGATGTTTACCTGCTGAGATCTGATCAGAGGTGTAGCAGGTTTAAGAGCCGGGATCTTCAGGGTCAGACTGGACCTCATGGCAGTCACGGGGAGACCCCGCAGGCACGCCAACCTCGCCACAAACATCGCTCTTACACACTCACACTAAACACAACCTGCAGAAAAAAAATCAATGTCGAGTTATTAAACAGAGGCTCCAGTGTTCAGATCGGACACGCTCACCTGTCTACAAATTATGACATCACCCTTTTGTGACATCACAGAAGCAGATACATTTCTCAAAGACATCTTGTGTTTATCAGCATTTTACATTGGAATCTGATCTAAAGTTATATACAGAGCAGTCTTAAGGTTACCCTGGTAACAAACAGGCTGTAAACCATGTGCAGTTAACGAGATTAAATTGTTAAATTAATCACATTAACATTAAAGTGTTACTGTGAGGTATTGTTTTGGAATTATGACGTCACGTTCATCGCGTGCTACATCACGTCAAAGAATTAACTAACAACGCTATCGTGTTGTCTAATTAATTTATATAATTTAAAAAAAGCTATAATATGTACATAAATATTAATAATAATAAAAATAATAAATGTTTATTACTTATATATATTTGCGTATTAACAGTTTTTAGCTAGTAATGCTAATGCTAATACTTGCTTATCTTGTCTTGCTTATAGCTCCAAACCGCCAAACAAGTTACATAAAACACATGGTTACATTAATGTTAAGATCATGACAAAAAAAATAACAAACACCTAAAAATGTCCAAGATTTTCTCTCACCAAAAAATAACGCGTTTGTTTACTTTCACCTTCACTGCAGAACGAGACGCAACAGTACAGTTGATGCAACGCGCTGGAAATTTCCGGAAAGTTCTAACCGGAAAATGTCATAACTCAGCGCGCGGTGCATTGTGGGACTTGGTGTTCGTTGTTGAGAAGCGCGCGCATAAGCGTGAGAAATGAGGAAACCGTGGGGGAAAATGTAGTAAATATTTGACATTTTTATTATTATTATTATCAGTATAAGTATTGAAATATTAATGTTAATATATTTATTAAATTTTTGGTCTTTTCTAAGTTTTAGTGTAACATTTTAAAGTTATTATTGTAAAGGTTTTAGCAGAGCTGCCAACTTTTCAGACAAGCTTGGAGTGAGATTCTGTGTTTATTCCAGTTAACACGATTGACATTTGAAATATTTACCCAAACCCTTCACCCATTCACCTTAACCATCAGCCGAACCACCAAACCACCAACACACTCGCCAGCAGCTCCATGTGGGCCAGCAGGGGGCGTAGCACAGCCCTCTGTACATAAGCTCTCTCTTCATTTCTTCATCCATTTCTCTCATATGTCATTCCTGAATTACAAGTGTCCTCCAGTTATTTACACACTGGACAGAGAACATTTCAATAACTGCATGAAGAAAACTATGTACAGTATCACTGTTTATATTCATAACATTCAGGGGCTAACACACCTGTGTTGGGCCCAATTCCTTATGCCTTCTCTCACTCATGACTGTGCATCAACCCATCCTACCAACAACTACATAAAGTTTGCAGATTGAAATCGATCGAAAATCAACTCAGAGGGAGATGAAACAGCCTACAGTGGTGAAGTATGATCTTCTGGAAATAAGTTTCATCCTGAACACGACAAAAGCAACTGAACTCATTATAAACTTTCGTAAGTGTAGCGCAGCTTCTGGTCCAAAAGTTGTCGAAGGAGACAGTGTGGAAAGGGTCCCAACTTTCATCTTCTTGGATACACACATTACTGATGATCTCTCCTGGACCACAAACACCATGCATAGGTAAAGATGGCAGAATAGCAAACTCTAAGTATTTTCAGAAAAAAACAAGGAGGATCTGCTGTCGTCCTACTACTGTACCGCCGCTCCATACTGTATCACTCTATGGTACACCAGCTGCTCAGCGGCAGACAGTGGAACCCTAGAAAAGTTCATCAACACCTCCCAAAAAAGACACATCGGCTGCTCACTAAACTCCCTGGAAGAGCTATTCGGCTCTCGCAGCCACAGCAGAGCAAACAGCTGAGAGAACAAACCCACCCATGACACCATCTGTTTGACCACATCATGCACAAACAGACTCATGAGCAGGTTCTCCCCAGAGCAATTCAAGACCTGAACACTGACAAACAACTAAATGTTAGGAGCTATTTGCTCATCCACACATTTCACAGACTCTTACTACATATTTATTTATCCCGACTGCAAACATCTGTACAAATGACAAAATAGCTGTGAATGTGCAAAACTCTTATCAGCAATGTCTCAGACTAAATTGTCTTATGTCAATTTAAATTTAATTGTTATATTTAAAATAATATAATTTTGCCAGATTACAGTGTTTACGTGTGCAATATCTCAGCTGTTTAAATATCTCACCTGAACAGTAATATCCGAGCAATTATGTTAATATTTATACTGTTTCATATTAATGTTTATCCTTTACTCCTTATGGTGCATTTGTATTCTTTGTTATTTAAAGCATTTTAAGATTTTAAGGACTTGAAGTCCTCTTTAATACTGATCAGTGTTGGGTAGGTTACTTGAAGTAATCTACTACAAATTACTAATTACTACTTTAAATTGTAATTTGATTACATTAATAATTATTACATGTAAAAACTCAGATAACTAATTACTTTACTCTTAAGTTACTTCGAAAACCTTAAATGTAAAAAACAACAAAGTAAAACTCAGTTATTTCAATGATTTAATTTTGACTGAAAAATATTACAGAAATATGAAAACTGCAACTTGATTTAAAGATGTAATCAATCTCTAAAACTAAACATTCTTCATATAAACCGGCCTAACAATAAAAGATGTATCGTTTACTGATGGTGCAAGCGATTTTTAAATGCGTTTTTTTTTTTTTTTTTTCCCGGCCTGTCAGTATCACAGATAACACATAGCAGAGAGTATGTGTAGCTGTTCTATCATCATTCACAGCCATTTTTTTTTTATTTTTTTTTATTTATTTATTTATTTATTTATTTTGTTTGTTTCCCATATTATAACAGACAAGACCGGGGACCAAAAAAAGAGAAGAGAGAGTAAAAAAAAAAAAAAAAAAAAGAGGGAAAAGGGAGAAGAAAAGAAAAAAAAAAAAAAGAAAGGGGGGGGAGAATATAGTCAAAATCCGCACCTGCCGAAGAAAAAGAGAAAAAATAGCAGCAGAAAAACCGCAGCCACAACCAACACCTGCACGACTCGCGGCAAACCACAAATCCCAAAACCTGTTGAGCCGCGCACATAATAAAATATTTTGAAATAAACATTTTGTTTTGAAGCAACAGCAAAGACAGTGTGTGTGTGAGCACCTGTTTGTACACCAGTGTGAACGTTTGTGTGCACACCTGTGTGTGTGAGCGCGCTTGTTTTCATAGGGCTCCTCCATGTAAATGTTTAATAGTGTGTGTGGGGGACCACAGTCCCATCCCGCGAGGCATGGAGCAGATACGGCGGAGACACGGGTCCCAGACATCCAGAGGCCCCCCAGAGCACAGGAGTCTCAGGAGAACCACCGCAGGGACAGCCCCCCCACCCCGAAAGGGGCAGCGGAGAGCCCAGAGGGGGCTCATCTAGCAGCCCCAGTGCAGACGCCCCAGGGGGCCGTGGTGACAGGACCGCAGGCTCCGCCGGCGGCCGTACACTCCGAGGCAGTCCGGTCCCTGGGTCCAGAGATCCCAGGGCCCCCCCCCCCATCCACCAGCCGGTGCCCCGCCAAGCCAGGAGAGCCAGATCCCGCCCAGCGAACGCCGCGAGTGAGCCAGCGCTCACCCGAGCGCCCCGCCCCGGAGCGAGAAATCAACAACCCACCAGCGGCCGGGGGCACCCCACAGCTGTGTGTGGTGGCAGAGCAGGGGGGGCCTGGGATGTTGAGAGAGGTGGAGTCTAGGACCTGACCTGACACCTAAACGTAGACAGCCAAGCACACACATACACAAACATATATTCCCACCCTCATACATACAAACAAATATTCACACACTCACACATGTAGACACACAAAAATAGACAATATACACACTCACACTCCCCATATACCCACTTCCCTCCGCCGTGGGGACAGAAAGACCCCCCCGGTCCCCGCAGCAGCGGAAAGGACCACCAGCCCAGACCCCGACCGAACGGCCAGCTCCTCCTCTCAGCCCCCGGCCCTGGACCGCGGATAGAGAACGGGGGTGTGGAAAAAAGGAAGACCCCTGCCTCGCTCCTCCCGCTCTAATGTAGTGTTGGTGTGTGTTGTTCTAAAGTGCTTTAAAACAAGGGAGGGGCAAGACACTAACCACCCTCCGGCAGCTCGTGTCAGCTCTGCCCCTCCCAAGA